>NC_052503.1:7669009-8041369 GCF_016617805.1 Bactrocera tryoni | reverse complement strand
AAATTAAATTAAGTTTATCCATGCACTGTTGCTGAGTTAGTCTACGTCGAAAGTTGGATATAGATAATTGCCTGAAAATATTGCCGATTTAATTAAATTTTGTGGCCAAATTGAATACTTTGAGTTACTGTACACAATACAAATAGCGCTGATATGTCAAAACGTTCTGGGTATGTATGCCAACAAAAAAAGTAAAAATTTACTTCGAAGTTATGAGTTGCCAAACCTAAGGAAACCAACAACAGAGTTCTCCATGGTTGAATCGTGGATATCGTTCTTAAGCTATCGATTTGCAGTAAGCTATGGACTTAAGCTCAACAAAAAAGATCTGTGAAAGAAACTCAATGTTAGCTGGCGGTGTGCAAGGAAAGAGAAGACCTCCACCGAATTGGAGAGATCTCGGGAAAAGACGTCAACTAGCATAGTAGAAACAAATCGACGGACGAGCTATTTCGAAGTCGCTAATTTATAAAGCTTTAGTCACTATAAAGCCATTTATGAATGAAAAATGGAACATTTTAATTAATTTAATATTTTTTATACTCCAAATAGAATCTCTCATGTTCATGTATCAATTTAACCCTTACAAATGATATTCCGCATTATTGCAGTCGTAATTTTGAGCAAATATCCATATGTATTAATTACCCGCATAAATACAGTATGCAAAAATAATGCGTGTACTTTAAGGGAAATCCAGCGGTGAACTCCACTGAGCCTTCTGTCGCTTTTAATAATATTACGGCTTTCCATATTTGCAACTTTTTATCCAATCCAACTTTTTATTCGTGCATTTGTTGCACGAATATTGATTCACGTGACTTTGTTTTTTGTTTTGTTGCTTTTGTAATTACACTTGTTTCCACGGCGATTTTTGTTATTTTTCACTTTCACAAGCAAAAAAGCACACGTGACCACCGAAACCACATGGTTTAATTTATGAAAATTAAATTGCTTAAATTAAATTATTCGCGGTGTTTTTAAATCGATTGTCACATGAGAAGCGGTCAAATGCTGCGGGTGGCGTAAGGAGACCAAAGGACATGGAAGGAAGGAGGGCTGTTGTGCAGTGGAGTACTTAGTGAAGTGTGCGGTGTGTCGCAAGTGGTCTGGTGAAAACTGGATGATTATAAATTGTAGTTGTTATTGTTGCTACTGGCAATGGCGTGTAATTCTGCTCATGGCTAGAGAACAAGGGCATATCATACTGGCAGAAGGCTCAGTAAAATCAGTGTAGCAAGGTTCTTCCATAAAATTATGTTATTATAAAGGGTGATCCATTTCGACTTTCGACACTTTTTTAAAGAAAAAACATAGAAACTTAAAATTTAATGAGGAATGTCTTTTATCATTCGAAAGACCATTTGTTTCTTGAAGATTAAATCTCTCCAATGTTGACTGCGGCTACATCTCAGATCGTCTATTCCTTGAGTCCGATTTTCTATGACTCGTTCGAGCATTTCGACTGGTTACTGGCGAATGGCACACGTGATGTTTCGATAAAAGACCTGAATCGAAGCGGGATTGTTCGCATGGACTTTAGACTTTACCTATCCCCACAGCAAAAAGTCGAACGGTGTGATATCACACAATCTTGGTGTCCAATCGACCCAATCGGCCCGAACGCCGAGATCACGAGCTTTAATTTTGGGTATCAAATAGTTGGTTATCATGACGTGATAACAGTTGTTTTGGTTGTAACGGGTAGCTAATCCCTGTTTGGTTGGCAAAGATTAGATAAGTTGTCATCGACGTCATCAAACGGTAGGCTCAGGAAACGTGCTGTTTCGACGGGATCTGACCAAAAGGAGCAGGGTGTCGGATGAATAGGGTTAGCAGGGCATACAAAGAAGTGGCTAGTGGCATACGAGAACTCTTTGCACGCTGGACATACATATGTATATTTGATATGTCAGGAACTAATCTGGTTAAGTAGGAGTGGTGGTGGTTTGGCTCCGAGTACGCCATTCACCGAGAAGGAGTCGGTGAAGGTGTTACTGGCTCAACTGTGAATTGCCGGAAGTGAGTTGCGTTCGATGTCTCGTCAGCGTATTGTTTGATGTCATCGACGTAGTTGAGGAATGGCCTTTTGGTGCTCCTAGGAGTCGGTTCTGCGAAAGCATCCCAGCAGGAACAGCTTGGAGAGGAGATCATTATAGTGATAACGGTAACCAGTTACCTTGTCATGGTCATCATTTTGTGGTTTTTTCTGCATGAGAGGGCAGCTCTTGAATTTCTTCAGGTTCCTCTTCGTCCCAAATGCGACAATTTTGCTTGTTTACATACCCAATGAGTAAGAAATGGACCACATCGCTGAACAAAATTTGGCTCCAAAACGTCCGAACTTTTTGGAACTTTTGAAGTGCTCATAGCGCAAAGCGATGTCGGTTGGGAAAGTCAAGCGGCTTCAGTTCTTGTACAAGCTTTGTTTTGTACGCTTCCAATTTATGATCTGGATCTAAAATGCATCACGTCGTTCTATACGGCAGACCGAGTTGCTGGGAACGGCCCCGAATCGATTCTCTACGGTCTTCCTGTACATTCTCAGCTACGACTGCCTTATTTTCTTCATTGCGTGCTGGACGTGGTTTATTCGGCCGAATACTATCCCATAATGCTGGATCTCAAGATGAGTGATGGTGTTGTGTTGAGCGTAACATCAGCAGGCCCATAAGTTGCGCGATACATTCTTTACAGAACGTGAGTTTTCGTAATCGTTGTTCAGGCGTAACTCTTTCCATGACGAAATGTCAAGCAATACTGAATAAAACTAACATGACAGCTTGGCACGACTCATGTGTGATCTGTCAAAAAACGGCTGTTGAAAAACTAACCTCCACCTGGATCACCCTTTATAAAACTCTATTATTATGTAAGACAGTTGCACAGAAGACACTCCGGCCAAAAATAAGCTCCAAAATCTTTATTAACCATATAAACTCCGCTTAATTACAATTTTGAAATTTAATTGGAATTTAAATTTTATTGCTTTTGGCCGTGAGCGCCGATATTTGTCATAGATACCATATTGGCTTCACAGCAGGACTTCACATATGTATGTATGTATCCAAGCTAATTGTCTGCAAAGCCAAATTGTTTTGTGTTTTGTTTTTGTTGCTCGCATATTCATATTTTGACATGTCAAATTAACGGTAAAAATCAATGTCAACATTTTCATTTGCAAACTTAATTAAGAAATCAACTTGCCACAACGTAATGTGGCGCACAAAGGTGCTTTTATGTATCTGTAGACATGTCATAATGTGTGACTGTACATATGCATATGTATAAGTATATATGTATAATTGTACATTGTATATAAGTATGTAGGTATGTGTGTGCCCAAAAGCAAATGTTATTGTTCGCCGTATGTGAAGCCAAATTCGCCGAAATAACTAACATTGGCCCCCCGATTGCATTAGCTTTTTGTCAATTGCACTTCTCCGGCATGCTTTGAAAAATTGAGACAGCCATTGTTGTGCATTGATTGACTGATTGGTTGCATGCTTCATTTCATTGCACTCATAAATTCAATTCAAATTCAAATCCATATTCGAATTCAAATGCAAATGCCTAAGCATTCGTGCAACAGATAGTAATTTATGATAAATTCATGAGCAAACAAATGTGTCATACATATATGCAAATAGTACATAGGAACACTCTATAAATACATATATATGCATATGTATGTATGTATGTCTTGAACATAAATACTTTGATTAGTTCTCCGCCACAGACACAATAAATTGTATATATGTACATACATATGTGGGTATATGTAGGTCTATATTTTTGCATGCAATAAGCCTCCCTTACACATACGGTGCAAAGCAACTTAATGGAGCCATTTACTGTATTCACAATTTTAAAATTTATTGCAGAATCCGTTGTGTTATTACTGGATCGCTCACTAAGCAATTTTGTTTCATGAAAACAGCTGATGTTTTTGCATTTTTTCACAGCCAACTTCACACTTAACCGCTTTACCGTTACATATTTGAACAGCTGTTCGATTGTTTGTAAAACTTGTCCTTAAACTGTTTTCACTGCAAAACTTTTTTTCAAATTTAAAAGAGAAATTTTATTAAAATACACAATGGTAGCTCCACTTCAGTGCACAACGCTGTAAACGCATTTCTCTCCACTGACTCGTGTTTTCTATGCAAATCTCTAAAATGTTTTCGACATTTCACTATAAATACTCGTTGTTGGATTGTTTGCGAGAAAGCTGTCATTTGCCTGCTGCCGTCGAGTATGGGCGTATGTTTGTTGTAACGGAACTGCACGTCTATTTATTTACTTGCACACACGGGTTACTAGGAACAATTTTTCCATAAAGTAAGCTGATCGAAATGCCTACAACGAATGCGACACTGAGATTGCGTTGGAGAGCAGATTGTGTCGAATATGTTTGGAAATTATAGAAATTTGCTTTCAGTTTTAGTTTACCTAGCAAAGAATAAGTGGAAGGTTAACGCTAGGAGTTTTTTTGCGAAATTAAGATTAATTTTTAAGAGAACCGTGTGGAACACCTTTTTCTCTCTAGACTCTACTTAGGCATGAGGGAGAGGCATTGAAAAGGCATCTAAAAATATTTTATTCTATGTAATAGCAGTTAACTGTAAATATTTTGAACAGGATGTAGAATTAACCCGTCTATTCTCCACATCTGGTTACTGTCTCAAGCAAAAAGTTGAGCCCTGGAAGAATAGCACGTTCAATGTGTACCATGAGTAGTAACACTGTGCTCATAATTTTAATTTACTAAATTTATTCTTCAAAATCTATGTTGGGGGCCCACAATTCCGGCCTCTTTTTTACAAATAGCTTCCCACAAACAACGCGTAACACTTAAATAGTATTTCTTGTTGGCAATTTTGCCGGTTGAAAAAAATTCGGAGTGCATCCCACCTCGATAATCGAAGAAAACTGTCAACATAACCTAGATTTTCGACCTTTTTTAGACCAAATTGATGTATCAAAATGGTTTTCACTGATTCTTTCAATATTCCAACGATGCCAGTAAGATCTCTGATGGGTAATCGTCGATTCTCAAGCACCAATTCCTTTATTTTATTCACGTGTTGATCATCAGCTGTTGTTGGTGACCGTCCTGAAAATCGTTCATCGTCAACGTGTTCTCGACCATCTTTGAATAATTTGTAACAATTAAAAACACTTGCTCGCAACAAACAATTATCACCGAAGGTCTTTACCAACATTTTCATTGTTTCTGTACTAGAAATTTAATTCCGAAAACAAAATGTAATGGAACTTCTTTGTTGAATAATTTCACTCATCGTAAAAACCGTAGAATGCACTTTGTGTACTTCAGGAAGACAAGGGTGGTATACTAAACACTAATGATTATTTTGATGTGACATTTCACACCGATGTCACTGACAGTCGTACCAATCTAGAAAAAAAATATTTCGACGAATGGGTTTTCGTGCGAAATTTAAATTAAAAAGTCTTACTATTTTTTGCCCACGTCTGTAATAACGACAAACGATACTTAAAAATAACTTAACATATCACAACTTAATGTAACACAACACAGCATAGCATAAGCTAATAATGTAACATTACATAACACAACTTAAAATAATATAACTTAACATAACGGGACACAACATGACATAACATAAGATATCATAATATAACATAACATAAATTGGCATAGCATAGCATAACATAACATAACATAACATAACCTAGCATAACATAACATAACATAACATAACATAACATATCATAGCATAACAGAACATAACGTAACACAACATTACATAGTATAGCATCAAATAACAAATATTATAACACTCCAGACTATGGTATATAACATAGCGAAATCTGCCACAGACGTCGCCCTTTTCCTCCTAACTTACTTTTATGAAATTATTAATTTGCCCATTTGAATTAGTTTTATAAACTTACTTTCAGCTAAATTGTAGAACCCACCATTAACTTCAACAATATCAAACTTTGATGCCAAAAGTGATATGATAACTTTACAATTCATTTGCCGCAGCCGCAGCCACTGACAACTCATCTCCTTTGATGGCCGAACTCTCACTGGATTTTACTTTCGCTTTGTTTAAAGCACAAAAGGATGAACATAAAATTGTGCGTCGCATGCTTGAATTCGTACATACATACATACATACGGCCACACACGTTTCATTTTTTTCGAACATGCGCGTGGCTGCCTCGGCGGCCAATATGGCGCACATAAAGCCGGCGCAAAATTAAAAAATATATGCCATGTATTTTACACTTTGTGCCGTAAAAGTCAAAGTTAAAATTCAAAGTTTCGCCCGAAAAATTAAATTGTGCATTTTTACTCGCCTGCAAAAAAGAGAATGTGGGCCGCTGGCGCAGAACGTAGCCAAATATTACGAGCAGTGCGAGATACAGTAAAAAATAGGTCACTCGCATTTAACGTACGTCCTAAAATATGGTGAAAAGTGTATGGCGCAGAAATGCCGTTATTGCCTGGTTACAGCTTCTTCATCAATCGTGTGATAGTTTTTCGTTAACTGTCGTAAAATAAATGAGGGAGGTGGAGGGCAGTATCAAATATATGCGTGCAAGAAGGTTGGTTCGGTGCGTTCTCAAAGATGCACGAAATGTAGCTCTGTAAGTTTTTATAAAACGCGACGCTAGAGTAAACGAAATTTCGGTTTGAGCTTCCGTAGAAGTGGCAAACCCCGTGAGAGCTCGCAATTCATCAAGGTACGAAATAGTCTATCTTAAAATATTGGAAAAGTTAGTCAGTGCTCCCGACTTACGACCGAAAACCAAGCTTCGACTGACTCCATCTCTTTACGGGTTGGCGAAGCATGCATTAAAATCATATTCATTGAAGAGATGAAAGCTGAAGGATAAGATTGTTGGTGGAGATATATGCCAAATGTTTCGAATGGGAATATTATGTTGTAAAAGCATAACTTTAAAGGGGCCTCGGTAAACCAATAATGCATTGAGAGAACATCAAAAGAAGCACAGACCGAAGAATATCGCAATTTTGTTGATATTTTATACACAAAGGCTTAATGATTCATATACTCATACATACTAACCTGTATACATTAAGGAAATTCCCCGAAAGCGATGATGACGCGCAAATTTACAAAGTGACCAAACGCATTTGCAGATCCACAAGCAACCGGAGCTCGGCAAACAGTTGCCCAAAACACAGCCGGAGCGCCGAATGTGATGTGTGCACTTTTATCTTATTTCGACTCGTTCACTTTTCGCTTAAGATTCCAGCAACGCACAGCACCAAATTGAAGCAGAACTGCAAATGACGAGATGCGACTGAAATGGATAAACACATACAACCGCGCGGCGACATAAAGGCGAAGAAGCTGCCTGCTGTGCACTTAGCGACAGACCTAAGGGTGCTACATTTGAAATTCCAAACAGCAAGCGCGCCTCTGCTCCCGTACGCCAAGCTCTGTCAACCGACAACATCGCACACACCAACAACTACCGTCTCTGTATGTGTGTGTATGTTTGTGTGTCTGAGGGCTGCGCTCACGTAGCGGTGACTCCGCTCCGAGCCGTAGCTTTCACTCCGACGCTGCCTGACAAAGTCAGCGCTCAGTCGCCTCGCCTCACTTGCGGCGCACTTCCCGTATTCCATGCACAATTATTGGTTCGAAGTAAAACGAGGAAACCGCTTTCAATGAAAAGGAATTTTAAAATTCATAGCAAAACATGGCTAGCTTCGAAATATGTATTCTAAATTATGCATTTCAGTAATTCAAAATGCCGTTCAGTGCCCACTGCTGGCGTTCGGCTGCGCGCGCGAGGCACAGTTCGTTGTTTCGCCTTGTCAGCGTTCGCGTTCCAGCTGCGTACCGTTAGCTTGGCTATCTCTGCTTCTATTATTTACTACAATTTGCCTTGCCGTTATACTTGAGTTTGGTTCTGGTATTCGCTTGTTGTTGTGTGTTGTTACCGGCATTTTTACGCCGCTCTCTTTCTTCGAGATTTTGTTTTTCTTTCCCATCCTTTTCGCCCGCCGCGAAATCAGAGCACCCATAATTCCTCATAGAGTTAAAGCTTGAAAAGAAACTTACTTAGTTAAGTAGCTAAGTGTTATTAGCAACTGATGGAGTTACCTTTTTGTTGCTCTCGTGGCTCACATTCACACAGCTACTCCTTCGAAAGAAGGTATTCAAATAACTGCCAAACAATTTCATTGTAATTTGATTGGTCTCAAAAAATCTCAGTATGCAGTTGACAGCGCATTTTGCCTCTAACTATTATAAGAAAACTTAAGGAATTCCAAAAAAGTTCCTACGAATGCTTAAAAATCTTCAGTTTCTTACAACATGGGTGCATCGGACCACGTCAGGTGCTGTCGAGTCATCAGATGTCGTCGACGGGAATGATGAGTGACTTGTAGAGTTTGGTCTTTGTCCGTCTAGAGAGGACTTTACTCCTCAATTGCCTACTCAATCCGAAGTAGCTTCTGTTAGCAAGAGTTTTCTGCGTATGATTTCAAGGCTGATGTTGTTGTTAATGTTGCTTTCAAGATAGACGAAATTATCTACGACTTCGAAGTTATTCTCTTCGTTTCATTGGGGGTTTTTTTACGTGACCGAAACCCAGCGCACTACCCTGGGGAGGGATGTTTAGCCTTCTTACTTTAGCTCGCCTTTTAGCGGATGTTTTTTGGCTAACCAGAGGATAGATACTTGGTCTAGCAGCGTAAGTCGTGAGCTGCTTGAGCCTATATGTAAAATAATTGTTTCTGGCAATTCCCAAGTGAATGAACTTGAACTCTAAAGGAACTCTAAAAGGTCTACGACGGTTTCCTTTTGGGTGCTTCATGGCAAACTTCATACGCCCAGTTCAGCGTATAATTAAAAGAAGTTAGAAAAGTAAGAGAGACATATGTATATCGATGAACCATCCTATAACGGCATAATAATACAAGTCCTAAAATTAATTTGTTTGAACGAGAAGCTTGTCGCAGGCAAAAATATGTTTTTTCGATCAAGTAGTGGCATGGAGAGCCTTCGAGGCAAAGGACCGAATGCTGAAATTGAAGGATCAAATAAAAAAGACTTAGACTAACCTTACCATTGTGTATCCGCTAACAAGCCAATTAAGACATTAAGACAATTACAGTTGGAAGTACTTTGATGAATATGAGCAGTGCTGAAAGACTTAAGGAGGGAGCCTTTTTTTTGCCTAAGTCTCTTTAAAAAATATCTAAGAATATGTCCCCAAAGTTATAGATGGGAATTCGAAATACTTTCGAAGCTGGAAGGGAAATAGTGACCGAGTATCTAGCATATATATTAGAGCTTGGCAGAAAGCAAACACTTTGACGCGCGATTTCTCGGTTATTCATTTTTACGATTTTTCTCAATTTAAACTAAAAACAACTAAGAAAAGTCAAGTTTGAACATATTTTTAAACAGCATAAAGTAAATTTTTTTTCGTCAAAAACCACTCTTTTTCAACTTTTGAAAAATTTGTAAAATTTGACACTTTTTTTAGTTTAACTAGAGGATAAGATATTAAAAAATATGAATCTTTTGTTTCCGATAGAAATTGCGACCTGCATTCTGCCCGCCGTCCGAGAAATGCACATGCGAGAAGCATCGGGCAATTGCTTCCCAAAGGCAGACTATCAAAGATTTCGTGTTCAAAATATTTATGAATGATGTTTAAATACATAACTATAAACCCCAGAAATTTCGCTTTAATCAACGATTTCTTTGATACCCAAAACAATCCTCAAAAAATTGATTTTTTGAAGCCTCTAAAGCAGGCTCCCCCCCTTAAAGCTCCTCTATCTACAGGCTGTACATAGCACAGCAGCAAGTAGCAACCGAAACTTGATAATTTCAAGGCATTTGCAACCAACATGGGCTCTTGAAAACTATAGTAATAGATTTGCAACTTAACTATATCTACTCCATTTATCAAGAGAAGGAATCGAAGCACTGCAATGAAGAAGAGTAAAGTCACCAAATTACTCGATATATTTGACTGTTCAGTTAGTAAAATCTATTTTCATACTTCTACTTGAAAAACGAGTTAAAGTGCTAAAGCAAACATACTCGCATTCCCAGAATTGTTTCCTTCACAGCATTTTCCCCGCCTTGCGCCAGCAAGTAACTATAACAATTCCACTGGCATATCCGATATTCATAAAGCACACAAAAAGGATTGAAAGCAAGGCAGTTATTTCTTTAATATACAAATTCATTTGCACGCGAATGTATCTGTGTGGCCATAACAATAAACATAAATATGAAAGTGTATAGACACGCTCGGCACCTCCTGCCACAGCGCATTGCGTGCAGCGGGGCGTATACGCAACATTTTTGATGTATGCACTGTAGCTAAACTACTCGTTGTTGTGATGCAAATTAAAGCAGATTGGGGCGGAGAGCGAGTAGATGCGCAGCGCTGCACTGACTATTATAAATATTATTACGCATAGCGACAACAAAGTGCCGGCAACAATAACAATAACAGCAACGGGAATAACAAGCGACTTGAAGCCAGCTAACTAAATGCATACATATGGCAGTTATGTAAGCTAGAAGCGAACGGGTGTGATATACAAACAGATATAACTTAACTTGCTGCTGAAGCCAAGACAAGTGCAATAGCAACAAAAACGGCGCGTTGTGCGAAGCGAGGCAACTGATAGCAACGACTGCTTGTGTGTGCGTGTGTGTGTGTGTGTGAAGCTCGCTTCCGCTTGTATTACGGCTATTTAGTTCAGCCTCATATACAAAGTTATGTGCAGTATATATAGCATATATTTATGTGTGTGTCGCTGCTTTCACTTGCTGTTTTGTTGAAAGCTGCGTAGTTGTTGTTTAGTTAGCCAATTTCGCCAGCGTCGATCTTGTTGGTAGTAATCGCTGTGTTGCTCGCAATAATCTCATTGCTTTTAATGCTTGCCAGCAGACAATGATTTAAAGCCATTTTGATACTGTGCCATAAATATATACAAGCTTCTCCATGTGTGTTTAGGGTGTGGTGGGAGCAAAGTTTGTTGTAAGCGAAATAGAAACAAAGCGGCAAGTACTTCGATAACGATGTTTTCTTACTTGCTAACGCACAAAAAAGCCAAAACTTACAACAACTTTCGAATCCAGAATGACGTTAGAACTCTTTTCTTGAATTTATATTAATTTCCTATAAGAACTCGATGTATTTTCCGGCAAGTGAGCGCACCAGAAACTGACTGCTGTACTCACAAAGGCTTTCGAAGGCTTTCGAACGCTGTCTCAAGGAAATTGATTTAAGGCTTACTAGGCCTTGGTTGAGCTGGTAACCCTACCACAAAACTGCTGTGAAAAATAGTAGTGGATTGTTCGTTGCAAATACATCTCTAACTCCCACTTTAATTTCCTCCTTTTTTATTAAATTATAAATTTCCAAAATTCTACAAAATGTTTCAACAAAAGGCAGTCTCAAAATGAAGCATATGCGTTTCTAGTTAATACAAAACATATCTCCCTCCTACTAAATTTCCTGCTAGAAAGAGAGCAGAAAAAGCAAATTACTCAGCCACAATTAATTCTCGTTAACGCACATGCATTTGTTTCTTTAATTTACAACAACAGTTTTTTTTCGCATTTAAAAACAACACTCGAAATCTAAACAAAGTGCTTGTAAACAAAGAAAGACTTGCACCTGGGAATTAAACTCGAAACGAAGAATACTAAACGGTTGTTGTAGAAATCCATCAAAACATTGAAATCGATTAATTTTCATCAACTTTCCACGCCCGCTGCCTGCTTTCGCCAGTATTTACGTGTCGGTATTTATTTGTATGACATACGTGCTCACCAACAGTAACAACAACACGCCGATGTAAGCGAAAAACCAGTTCAACGGAAGGATGACGAATGCTCGTGTTTGTGCGCAGCTATAATGGTTATGTATGCATGTGTGCGTGTGAGTGTATGTGTTTGTGCACCTTCGCCAGTGGAATACTTACTCGTATTTACACGAGCATCAATCAAAAAGTTAAATTTCTTTCACTTCGATTTCGCATTTTTCCTCTAAAGCTTTTCAGATCCTGTGAGGCATGCACAACAGCCAATTTTATCCTGCCTTGCTATACAGTTTCGTGATTTTACTTTTATACCCATAAGCGACACAACTGTACAACGAATTTTATAGCAGATCAACACAAATCAAGTCAAATGTTTATATGTATATATGTATAATAGAGGGTTTGGAGGAGAAATATTTTCATAAATATCTGAGCCTAACTGGCTACGAAAAGAAGAGGCGACTAACAGAAGGTTTCAAGACCTACATAAACGACCTCTTGTAGAACCCCAGAGGTGATCTAGCGACTGATGCCCAGAGCTTACTAAAATTATGTAAGAAACATTTCTCAAGCCTGCTGAATGGCAGTGAAAGCATAACGCCAGGAGAAAGCGAACCCCATTTTCCAATTGATAACGATGGCCCAGGTGTTTCATTGCCCGACTATGAAGGAGTTCCAATAGAAATTACCCATCTAAAGAACAGAAAAGGAGCCGATGGATTGCCGATCGAACCACGAAGAACTGATAAGGAGCATGGATCAGCTTCTCTGTAGAATATGGTCGGACGAAAGCATGCACGACGATTGGAATTTAAGTATGCTGTGACCAATCCACAAACAAGGAGACCCCACAATCTGCGCCAACTACAGTGGGATAAGCTTCCTCAACATCACATATAAGGTTCTATCAAGCGTATTGTGTGAAAGATTAAATCCCACCGTCAACAAGCTGATTGGACCTTATCAGTGTGGCTTTAGGCCTGAAAAATCAATAACTGACCAGATATTCACCATGCGCCAAGTCATGAAAAAGTCTGAATTTGGTATTCCCCCAAACTAATACGGCTGTGCAAACTGATGTTGAGCAATACAAAAATCTACGTGAGGACGTCACCAAAAGAGGCTTCAAGTAAGGGGACTCCCTATCGTGCGACTTCTTCAATCTCCTGCCAGAGAAAATAATTCGAGCAGCAGATGTGAATAGGTACCATGTACACCTGCTGGCGCACGCCACTGACAAACGCGCTGGTAGTTCTGCTTTCTCCTGGATAAGCAAGCGAGCCGAATGGGACTGGTAGTGAATGAGAGCAAGACCAAATATCTTCTGTCATCAAACAAACAGTCGTCACACTCCCGACTTGGTTCCCACATCACTGTTGACAGTCATAACTTCGAAGTCGTAGATAATTTCGTCTATCTTGGAACCACCATTTACACCAACAACAACGTTAGCTCGAAATCCAACGCAAAATAACCTTTGCTACTTGAAACTGAGTAGGCAATTGAGAAATAAAGTCCCCTCTCAACAAACAAAGACCAAACGCCATAAGTTGCTCATTATTCCCGTCCTGCTATGTGCTGCAGAGGCCTGGACCTTGACAACTTCTCTTCTGAGTCGACGTTACCAATTTTTTTCGCATTGGCAACGGCGAATACCAAAGTCGATGGAACGATGAGCTGTACGAGATATACGACGACATTGACATAGTTCAGCGAATTAAGAGACAGCGGCTACGCTGGCTAAGTCATGTCGTCGGAATGGATGAAAAACTACAGCTCTGAAAGTATTCGACGCAGTACCCGCCGAGGGAAACAGAGGAAGAATAAGACCCCCACTTCGTTAGAAAGAACAGGTGAAGAAGGACCTGGCTTCACTCGGAATCTCCAATTGGCTCCAAGTAGCGAAAAGAAAGAACGACTGGCGCGCTGTTATAAGGATGGCTGTAACTGCCTCATTTGAATATAGAGGGTTATACTTATACTTGCTGCTTGGAATAAATGTCTGATCCCCCAAAGGCTTGGCTAATCTTTTTATACCGTGATCTTTCAATATTGCACATACGATTCTTATGTTTACAGATACTAGCCCAGAGTTCACGCTCCCATACATAAGTAATGAAAAGTATTTTCGATTGCCCTCTTTAATTCTCGTTTTGATGTCTCACCGTTGAGTTCTTACATTTTTCTTTTGAACTCGTTTTCTGTCTAACTTAAACACTTTTCGGTGGAATTTCGTTGGCGCCCGAACTCGCGCGCTTGGTTTGGTTATGAATATGACCTGCTTAATCGCGTACTGAGCAAGGACATATGCTATTAAACCTCACCGACATTGACCGTGTGGAGCACTGCACAACTAGAAATGTTTGGATTCGAGCACATATCTGCATCATTGACTTCAAATGCACCACAAGATATAAAAATTCTCCTTCAATTTACCGTTCATCCGCAAATCTGCACAACTATATCTACACACATACATATGTCCGTCGCACTGCCGTATTTACATAGACACTTTTTCCAGCCTCCCAAGCGTCGAGCAGCTGGATTACAATTTGGGTTGATGTGCTTAAGAACATACAGTGTGTGCAAAATGTATGTGCTCAACAAACTCATATGTATATGCACGACCATTTTAAGTCTTAGAAATCGCATACGGCATAAGTCCTGATCGCACTTGTGGCACTGAATTTTGAGCCTTGTGCCATTTGCCTGCATGCCGAAGGTTTTAAAATGTTAAGGCCTATCAGTCGGTGTCGTTGTTGCTGCAGCAGTTTTAGTCCGCATGCGAGCACTCGTTATTGCGGGTGACAGTTAGGGGCTCATTCGGCTTCTCTTCATTGATACTGGATAAATTTTTTATTTTCTTGTTGTGCTTTTGTGCTTTGCTTTAATGATTCTGAAAAGCCAATTTACTGAAGCGAGCTCAGTCAACAGTCTGGCGGTGTGGGCATTGTGACATTGACAGCTGTAGATTAGTGAGCGTATAACTTTCTTCTACAAGCTTGTGGTAAGTATTATTATCAAATACAATCCAAAAATGAAAAATTTAAATAATTTACTGCAAAACCATAAATGAAGTATGTTCATTGAGTTAAAGATGTCTAGGACGAAGCTGTTATTGAGAAGGGTTGCTATTTGGTTAGAATATCAATTCCAACATATTGGTAAAATAAGTTTATATTACAACAATGATGGCAAATGAAACGAATTTGAGAGAAAATTATCAACAGATAATGTATTGGGTACTCTATTTGAACCCTGATGCCCAGAGCATACTGAAATTATGAAGGGAACACTTCTCCAGCCTGATGAATGGAAGTGAAATCATAAGATCAGGAGATGTGAACCTAATCCTCCCATCGATGACGATCGAGCGGACGTCCCATTTCCCGACCTTGAATCTTTGGACATGCTTTCATCCGACCATATATGGCAAAGAATGGATTACCGATCGAGCTATATAAATACGGTGGTAAAAAACTGATAAGGTGCATGCATCAGACCTTATCAGTTCTTTACCACCGTATTTATATATGTAGCTCGATCGGCCTCTTCCACTTTGTTGTTCTTCAGGCGGGTAATTGCTTTCGAACCTCATCATAGTCGGGTAATGGCACATTTATTCCATCGTCACCGATTGGGAAACCGGAAACCTTCATTTCATTTCCATTCAACAACTGAAGTGAAGTGCTCCCATCATAACTTCAATATGCTCTGAGCATCAGCCATTTTGGGTCCTACAATAGTACGCTCCTGTCTTGAAACCTCCCGTTAGTCCCTGCAGTTTTTCGTAGAATTTTCAAACATTTCTCCTTGTCAGCCCTCTTCGTACTCTCGCATTTCGGCGTATTTCTGTTTTTGTCTGCATATGCGGACAACTATCGATATCTGTTCCACCTGTCTTGTGGTCGATCAGAACATTGCGAGGTAGGCTGTCTGGTTTCCCTCCATTGCGACTGTCGTAGTCCTCATAGTACCAGCTGTTCCTTTGACCCTTACGAAAACCAATGGCTTCGCTTGCAGCTGTACGTAAAGAGCATGAAATGCCGTCCCGCAATTCCCTTAAACCGTTTCGCTGTCGGTTGTGAAAGTGGATTCTCAACGTCGTACCTTCCGAAGCGTACGGACGTCAAGAAAATTGGATACATGTTCACAAATTTTACATCGTGGCGGAGACAGTTGTTATAAGCACGCTCCAGCCGCTCATAAAAGGCATCAAATTCTCTTCCTTCGGGGCGTGGGCGCAAATCAGTGTTATGTTGAAAAATTTTGCTCTGATCCGGATTGTGTCAAGGCGCTCATTCTGAACCGAGTGAATGCCAGGGCTCGGCGACTGAGGTTTTTTATATAGCTGTAGTAAAGTCACAAGGATCTACTTGACTCCGTCCCTTTACAGTCCGTCGCATTTCTTAGACGGCGGTGTTTTCTGCTTTTACTTTTACGAGGGCATCAACCAGCTGGACTTCGCCACCTTCCCAATTTAGGAACCGGATATCCCCTTAAATCATAGTCCTTATTACTTTTTCTGTGATCGTCACCAAACATGAAATCTTTCATCCGAGACTGTTGTTTCCTTTTCATTGGAAGTGGTTTATACGTAGCGGGTCCCAAACCTAGTGCACAAACTTGCTAGGCGAGTAGCATAGAGTTTTATACACATTTATATAGTGAGCCGCTTGTTTTAAGAACGACGCTGCTCGCAGCTGCACCTCTGGTGAACAAACGCTGCAATTAGAATTCAGCGAACCCGTAAACCGAATATGTCGGAGTGGCTCCGCTGAAGCTTCTTCTTTTGAATATGAATTAGTGTGGGCTTTAGTACGCAGACAGAAACTCTTAAATATGTTTCAACATTCGATTGTCCTTATTAAAAACTATTTATCATATGTGTACTGCAGCACTAGTTTCGAGACTTCTCCCTACAAGCACATTCTTTGCTTTTATAAAACTACTAAATCTTTATTAATAAAGCTCAAGCTCCACACATGCATATTAACAATAATATTTATGATCAGCCAATTTTAAAATTAATTCAAATTCAAATTCTAATAAAACGCAGCGTTTACACAAAGTTTCAATAATATTTCGTATTTTTCTTCGCTCGCATCATAATTGCAATTAATGACGGTAAATCAAATAAGCTTTTGTAAACAGATAAGTTCATATGGATGCGGGAAAATTGTAGTGCAACCAACCACAAATGCAAATGTACTAAAAGTGAGTAAACAAAAATTTTAACAACAACAAAATTATGAATTCACATAAACACGGAAATTTAATATAAATTTTGCCAAAACATAATGAGTAACATAAACGGCTAAATAAAGCAAGCGTAACAAGTATCTATTTGCATACGGCAGGGGAAGGCCCGGTGGGCTGGATAAAAAGCACAGATCGTTCAAATCCCGACCAAAGTAAAGTCTAAATGTACTGAAACTATATGCCGTATTTCTCTATATACTACCTGTCCTCCGAACCTTGTAAAAAACCCAACAGTCTTCCGGAGATGTCACTAAACAGTTCGCTTAACTAGTAATGGAACCGACTGAGCACCAAATTGATAGCGTCGATACGTTTGTGAAAGCTCGCTTACGTGTTGCTAATATTTTGGTTACCTAACGGTTGTACATATCAACCAAAACTAGGCGAAATAGATATAAGGTAATATGTATATAAATGATCAAGATGACGAGACGAGCTAAATCCGGGTGACTGCCTGTCTGTCCGTTCACGCGTGCCAGCTGTACCTTTACTCAAAATTGAGATATCTTGCTAGTCGTACCTATTTTCGCACCAGAATTTATCACAGAACTTTCGAGGTCATAGAGATCTACTGATTGCAACTAGTGACTAGTGACTTTTAAACTACTTGTCACTTGTTCGGAATTTAAAGTAAGAAAGCAGGGGATATTGACACCAAAGACTTAACAGTGAAAAGCAATAACGCCAGCAACAGGTATAGATGAAATCGGTAATGATGAACTTGTAACGGTATTTGTTGTACTAGAACCTTACTAATGCATTTATATTCAGGGGTCGTAAGGATGTAGGTGTGCTGGTCATTAGCAGTGCAACACCGTTATTACATTGCCATTAAAAATTCAATGATTGCCTGGGCGTAACGGTATCAATTATGAAAGTAAATTACCGTTAAGCGCGCATATGTTCACAGCAATTAGCAAATTTCCAAGTATTTAAGGCAAACACTCGCCTAAATGCGGCACTAAAATCTCGCAGAATGGCCTTCGAAGACGTTAAGGGAATATTTCGAACGCATTGGACAATCTGGAAATGGATGGGTCAGGTGACCCACCCGAAGTATCCAAAAATGTACAAGGCCTATTCGATACTAGTGAATGTCATTTTCTCACTCGGTTATCCTGTGCATCTGGT
Organism: Bactrocera tryoni; assembly: GCF_016617805.1. NCBI lineage: Eukaryota > Metazoa > Arthropoda > Insecta > Diptera > Tephritidae > Bactrocera > Bactrocera tryoni. The sequence continues at coordinate 8,023,149 of NC_052503.1, read as the reverse complement.
GATTGGGCTGTTGCAAGAGGAGACGCTACAAGGATCTCTGCTGAATCTCACCATCTCCTTGCCATCCGTCATTTGTGTGCTGAAGTTTTACAATACTTGGCGAAACTTTGACAAAGTGCGTCATCTGGAGCAAATGTACAATACACTTTACGCGCGCATAGATCATCCCAAAGATTTGACATATTACCGCAAAGTCACCGCCCCCAACGCATCCAAAGTTATGAACGCGTTCAAGGTAATTTGTGTGGGCATGACAGTCACGGCGGAGTTGACGCAGCTATATGTGGGCTTCGTTTACGGCTGGCGCCTAATGTATCCGGGATATTTTCCATTCGATCCGCACGGCAGTACAGCCGGCTATGTGACGGCACATATATTTCAATTTATTGGCCTCCTGACGCAAATAAGTCAAAATCTGATGAGTGACACTTACGGTGCCGTGTGCCTAGCTTTGTTGGCGGGGCACACTCATTTGCTTGGCCAGCGCTTGGCACGCATCGGCTATGACAAAGGTAAAACGCAAGAGCAACATAACCAGGACTTCGTGGACTTCATTGTGGATCATAATATGCTATTGAAGTGAGCTGAAACTTCCAGCAGAATCAGTAATATTTTTCTTATAATTGCATTAAAACAATTTTCTCACTGCTATTTTAGCTGTCAGCGCACGCTGGTCGACATAATCGGTATGGGCTTGTTTGCTCTCATAATCTCCACCAGTCTACTTTTGGCCATTGTGATAATCTACCCGATGTTCTTTGTTGACAATGCTCTGGAGTACGCCTATTACGTTTTCTTTATGTTTGGCGCACTAATGGAGGTGTTCCCCACCTGTTACTACGCCACTCACTTCGAGTACGAGTTCGAAAGCTTGACCTATAAGATCTTCTCCTGCAACTGGGTGGACCAGAATCGAGCGTTCAAGAAGAATTTGATTGTGTGCCTGGAGCAGTCGTTGAAGGCGCGTCATGTCTTCGTCGGCGGCATGTTTCGCATTAATATGCAAATCTTTATCGCTATTTGCAAGGGCGCTTACTCCGTCTTTACGCTCGCTTTGAATTACAAATAATTTTGTAACGCAATTCAAATTGTGAAAATGGAAAAAGTAGAAAAACTAGAAACTAGAAATCAGAAATTAGAACATTATAGATATTAGCACCTTTTACTTTTCGGCAGTGCAATAAATGTTTAATAGCTTCAGCATTAGTTTACTAGTTCTCTTTTAAATCGTTTTATATCTTCGACTCCTCTCTGCGTTGTTGTAAAGTAAGGAGACATTGTAGTTCCAGACTTCCCATACAACTGTTCCATAGAAAGACTTCTTCAATCATTAGAAGCTTAGACGTCATTTCCAAAAAAGCAATAATAATATAAACTGCCGCCAGTGCATCAAGTAACGTGAATATTTTTCTAATTAGTTAATAATTCTATGAAAAGACGCGGCTACTAACAGAAGGTTCTAAGACAGGAGCATACTCTTGTGGTATACACAGAAGTGATCTACTGGCTGATGCCCAAAGCATACTGAAATTATGGACGGAACACTTCTCCAGCCTGATAAATGGCAGTGAAATCATAATACCAGGGGATTGGCGAACCCGATCCCCAATCGATGCCGTTAGAGGAGACGTCCCATTGCCCGACTATGAAGAAGTTCGAATATCAATTAGCCGTCTGAAGAACAACAAAGTGGCAGGGGCCGATGGATCGTCGGCCGAGCTATTCATATACGATTACAAAGAACTGATAAGGTGCATGCATCAGCTTCTTTGTATAATATGGTCAGACGAAAGCATGCCCGACGATTGGAATTTAAGTGTGCTCTGACCAATCCACAAAAAGGGAGACCCCAAATCTACGCCAATTAACCTGGGTAATGGATCCGTCAGAATCGGGAAGGACTTCTCCAAGCCGTTTGATATCAACAATCAATCTGCTGCTGAAGAAAATAATTGGAGCTGCAGAGCTTAATCGAGCAAGTAAAATTCTCAATAAGAGTGCACAGCTGCTGGCGTGCGCCGATGATATCGATATCATTGGACTCAACAACCATATCTCCTGTCATCAAATAAACTCTCGCGACTAGGCGCCCACGTCACTATTGATAGTCATAACTTCGAGATCGTAGACAATTTCGTCTATCTTGGAACGAGTATTAACACCAACAATAATGTCAGCCTCGAAATCCAATGTAGAATATCTCTTGCCAACTACGGACTGAGTAGGCAATTTAGAAGTGAAGTGCTCTCTCGCCGAACAAAGACCCAACTCTATAAGTCACTCACTATTCCCGTCCAGCTATATGGTGCAGAGACATGAAAGTTGACAACTTCTGATGAGTTGACGTTACGAGTTTTCGAGAAGTTCTGTGGAAAATTTATGGTCCTTTGCACATTGTCATCGGCGAATACCGCAGTTAATAGAACGACGAGTTGTACGAGATACACGACGCCATTGACATAGTTCAGCAAATTAAGAAGCAGCGGCTATCCCGGCTAGGTCATGTCGTCCGAATGGATAAAAACATACCAGCTCTGAGAGTATCCGACGCAGTACGCGCCAAGGAAAGCAGAGGAAGAGCTCTACTCTGTCTACCTGACTTCCCTTGGAATCTCCAATTGGCGTTGTTAACTCGGCTATAACCGCGTAAGCGTTGTCTACACCAGTAAAGAAGAAGAAGATTTAGTAAATCACGTTTTTGCTGCTTTGTGGATCAAAGGCAGAAGTTCTTCGCTCTTAAGCCAACTAAACTGTTTTACAGACCACTGTGTGTATCTGCGCAAATTCCATTAACTCCTTGTCTATATGACTTTTGGGCCATATCCATATATGGCATATCTTTTACATTTGTGCGCAAACTAGTTGAAGTTGACTATCATTAGCGTGGCGCTTCGCCTTCGCTTCGAGCTGTTCATACATTCGTGGCGCTTGTGGTTGTAATTGTTATTGGCTGTCACATTGATGACATCAAAGTTTTGAACTTCTGCCACTTGCACAGCAGCTGGAAAAAACGAGAAAAATGCAACTGTGGAGTATCTGATGTATCGTCAACGTGCTGATTGCCAGTCGCGCTGTTGCTGTTGTTGTTATCGCAAAAGCGTCCGCGTCAAATATTCCGCACACGCTCAAGTGAGCGGCACAAATGCGGCAGCACTTGTCTGCCAGCCTGTAATCAGGGACAGCACTGCTATCGCCTCCCCTCGCGAAGCCTTGCACTCTGCCGACAGCCACTTTCACGCCCGTCGACAGCAGCTAATAGCAGCTTGCTTATAACTCCAACTTTTCCACACACACGCACACACACACACATACTCGCACGAATTTTGCGATTTTTCATGCTTTTCTTTTGCTCAGGGCCACTTTGGTCCTCAGTCTCCGCCGCCTTAAACGGTATTTTCCTACACTTGGTATTACTTTTTCTCACAACTTTGCCTCTTTCGGGGCATTTCTGCTTCCGTTGCCTTCCCATTTTTTATTGCTTTATGCTATTTTTTGTTTTATTGTTGTTTTTTTCTATTTCATATGTGCGTGTTTTTCTCGCTGTTTGCCCATCACTTTGCTGACAACGTCGTTTTGCGTTCGTACATGTTGGGCGCCGTCGCATGTGGGGCGGTGTGTGTGTGTGTGTGTGTGCGTGTGCGTGGGTGTTTGCGAATTTTTCATATCCTGCCTATAACAGGAAGTCACAACGAATAAAATTGATATTAAGTTATGGCTGAAACTTTTATTATTATGCATCTATCATCGTTCCCGAGTTCAATAAGGCTCGCACGCACATGCACACACACACACACATTCAAGCGCATGCTGTGCAACACACAGCACCCCAGACCGGCTCACCGACTGCCTTGGCGCTTGACAAACTGCTGCCACAGTGAGCCGCATAAGAACTCAAAAAGTAGTGGGAAAGCAGTTTTGATGTGAATTTGTTGTAACAACAATTCTCATATGCATCCTTCAGCTTTCAGTTAAAGCATAAAATGATTCTCCATTAAGCATTTCATTAAGTCAAGTCTTTTGACTTAAAAACTTTGACGCCAATTTAATTACATTCCCTATTTCCAATCATGAAAACAGCTGAGCGCAATGAGCGAAAGAGAAGAGTGCAAGGGGTGTACACCTTAAAGTTGAAAACTATGGTGTGATTGCTTTATATTTAGCTGGAAAGTCACAGCCAGCAATTGTTCGTGAGCTCAAACACCTTAACGTCAATAAAGCTTTTGTTTATCGCACCATCACTCGTTACAATGATACTAGTAGCATCGCAAAACGCCATGGAGGTGGTCATCAAAAGACTGCAACGTCACGTGAGATGGTTCGGAAAGTGAAGAAACGACTTGAGCGAAATCCACGACGAAGTGCCAATCAAATAGCTAAAGAACTGAAAATATCTGACCGCAGCATTCGACGCAAATTGAAAAATGAGCTCAAGGTCAAGCCTTTCAAGTTTCAAAAGGCCCATTATCTCACACCGAAGCAGCAACAAGTAAGACTTGAGAGAGCGAAGCAGTTGCTTCGCTTGGCCGAAAGCGATCAAAATCCGAACATTGTGTTTTCTGACGAAAAAATTTGTCCAATTGAGCAGTTCGTAAACTCTCAAAACGTTAGGGTTTACTTGACCGACCGTTAATTCGAGAATCTAAGTCATCGGTTGGTCACAAGGAGGCAGCACCCGCCACAAATAATGGTTTGGGCCCCTGTCACCGCAGATGGGCGCTTTCCAATTGTTTTCATCGAGCCTGGCGTCAAAGTAAATGCGACATATTATCGGGAAAGTGTTCTGGAGGCTGCATTGAAGCCGTGGGCAAATAAACATTTCGGTCGCAAACCATGGACGTTTCAACAAGGCTCAGCACCGTCTCGCAAAGCGCGAGTGAACCAAGAATGGCTGAAAAACAACGTTCCGAACTTCATTACGACAACACATTGGCTCTAGAATTCACCAGATGCGAATCCAATGGATTATTCTCTCTGGGCCATTTTAGAGAACAAGGTCCGAAGTAAAAAATTCACCAGTCTCGAGATGCTGAAGAAAGCCATTGTCCGTGAGTGGGCCAAAATACCAGCAAGTCACATTAGGGCAGCTTGCGATTCGTTGTTTTGACCGTCTCAAGGCCATAGTTGAGGCAAAAGGTGATCATATCGAGCAAAAGTGAATTGGTTCTGAATTTGTGATTACTTTCACACATTTTGTACTTTAAAATGAATAAAAATAATTTTCCAAACCGAAATTATGTTATTTTAACTGGTCGACTGCCGGACCCTGTATGTACGAGTATAAACAAGGAAGCTTAAGTTGAAGAATAGCCGTGTTCATTTCCTCGACACACACTGTGGAGTACATTCAACACAAATTAACTAAGAAAATTATTATTTAGAGGGTTGCCTCCATGAGTCCTCTAGATTCAGGCGTATTCTCGCAAAGAATTCCGTCTTCCCGGGTTGTCTTAAGGACGCAGATGGGAAGTGAGCCCTGATGCTCACTTCACGAGCAACACTTCTTCTAGAAAGATATCTCTCGGAGTGTTGCAAGACGACCCTTGTTGGCCTTCTGTATGAACGGCACTTGACTTGGGCAATCAATTCGTTCAAACCTTTCAAGTCCATAGGATGGTATCATAACAGAGCAGCTGCAACAGGCTCTTAAGGTGTCATGCTACTAGTTGGTATCTATCTATGCGAACTGCATAGAACTGGGTTACATCCCGGAATCTGGAGACGAGTCAGAGTCACATACATACCGAAGGCTAACAGGGGCCCCTACGTAACGGACAAGGACTTCAAGCCTCTAAATCAAGGACTCTAAATACTGTTGGACTGGTACCTAAGAAGGCGCATTCCAAGAGACCATTTATCAGGAGTAAAACGAGCTTATTGTAAAGGCAAATCAGTAGATACTGTTCTACATAATATCGTGTCATGGCTTAAGGAAGCCATTAGGGTTAAGGACTTCGCTGCTGTGACCTTCCTTGATATAGAGGAAGCCTGCTATACCGTCCTGACAGAAACAGTCGTAACTGCTCTCGACTGTCCTGGGGTTGAATCAAACCTCAAAACATCTCATTTTCAGTCTTCTGTGCGACAGAGTGATTGAAACGGAATGGGGAAACGCACGTACTTAACGAAATGGCAGAGGGGAATTCTATAAGGTGGAGTTCTCTCTCTTCTTTAACGTCGTTAACGACCTGCTTAAAAAACTTGGAGATTTTGGCTGCCGCGTGCCAAAGGAAAGTTTCTGGGTGCCGATTACGAATTGACGCAAGGGTATCGTAGCAGTCGTAAATGGTCTTGCTGTCAACCCAAATAAAACCGAGATGGTTTCATTCACTAGAAAATGGCAGAACAATGCGTTTATGACTGGTCAAAGAGTGCCAAACCTCGCTATCAATAACACCGAGTGCCTTTGTGAAAGGACTGGTATGGATGCCAGGCCACAGCAGATTCGCTGAAAACTGTATAGCTATCAAGAAATAGCACTCTAGAACCGCTATCAGTAGAACGGGAGTAGATTCTCTCGTATTCTTTTGCGTTCTATGCGTACATAACTGAGCTTTGGGGAAGCTTAGCTAGCCCTGGGCCACCATCGATAGATGCGCTGTCGCAAAATCCTTTCAGCCCAAAATCGATCGCAAGAGATATAGTGATCTTTTTACCCTCAGTAAGGTCTGCAATATTTCCTTCTGCATGTTAAAAACTCTTAAAGTGCGAGCTTAAACGCAGTAGAAAGCTCTTTCTTTTCAAAGAACCTATAATGTCACAAAGTATACTTGAAATTGGAGGAAAAGCTCTTCCCAGAATAGTGATAAGGTGAAGGTTTTGAATGTTTCTAGACTTCGTGGTACTAGTTTGTACCCACGAGGCTGTATCAGTTACCATCACTCCTGTAGGATTCTCAAAATATTTTCGCAACACTAGTTATCCTGAAATGACAAACCTTTTTCCATATTTAAATGAACATCTATTTCTCGAGTATAAATCCCTATTTGTTTGTGATGTGCTTATCAGAAAAGGCATTAAGGTGGCTTATTCCACTACACGTTTATGCGCTAAATGCTGTGGTGTATTTTATTAGAAAAGCGATAACATGCCATACGTTCGTTGTGCACATTATAAAACATTGGCAACACTCCGCTCCTCGAACTCTGCCAAATTCGTGTATTTAATTGTAAATGCAACATTATTTGCGGCACCGTTTGCCACACATGCTGCGCCAAGACTCAGCCAAGCACCTAATCAACTGTATAAATAACGGTATATGCCGTCGCAGTCAGTTCCACCGCACCGCTAAGGCAGATGGCGCAGCTGTCACAACTTTTTGGCAAATTACTAACATATTAAGCGCAAATACCGAAAACCTCAGCAAGTGATAGTACTCTCCTACGAATAGCTGGTAAAAAATAGAGTCAGCAGGGAAGAACTTTAAACCTTCGAGCAAATTTATGACGACATTAACATGAGCATTTTAATCGAATACGCCAGCAGTAGCGGCCCCAGTGCGCCGCCCCGGTGTGCCGAGCATTGCCAAATATTCGTCCGTTCGTGTTGCATGCAACAAACAGTGCCAAATCTGTCTTACTTTCGCAACACAACAAGCCATAAGTAAGCAGCTGCTCGGCACGCTCTTATCATCTTCGCGTCCAACACCCAGAACATTTGCAATAATTAACTGTGCACTTCCAGCATTTTTGGGCGACCACTTTTTCAAGTCGATAATGTCGGCGCTCCATTAGAAAACCCGGTAGGCTGTCGGCGGACAGCGGGGGCCGGTCACAATTGACTACGGGTCTTCGGTTGCCAAGTTTGGCTTATTAAATAACCACAACATTTAAAATAACGGCGCGCCCTTATTGCTTGATATGTTTGTGTAGCAATTTGCTCAGCAAAGAGAACAACAACAACTAATGTGGTTTGTTGGTGTCACAGCTATTTAAATAATTTCGTTTTACTTACAAAAAGTAAGTTCTAAATGCTACTTTTTCCCTCATTCGGCATATATTTTTGGGGTGATCAAAAGAGAGGAGTGGCATCGTTCTTCGCCATCTAGTTTTACACTTCAGACTTAAGGGGTATTTAAAACATTGCCTACATTTCTGAGCGGCCGCAATTTCATAGGCACGATTTCCTAGAATCCATCGGAGTAAACTAAACCATATAATTCAAGATTGTAGATCTCAGAATCAGTCTTAAAAATCTATGAACAATAGCTATATAAGCTAAGAGTACCCACAAAATCGATCGACAAATTTAAGTAGTCCCAGAAAAGGTGCCTCGGTTTACTTTTTGACTTCCCTCTGACTGATTTTTACATATGCATATACATATAAATTTGCATATGTATACCCGTAAAAGCACTGATTTTTGTTTTACCGTAATCGTTGCCAATTTATTTTGTTTTTGAGGACATCCTCGTGTCACGGCAACTGCTTGAGCACGCTACAAACATATGCTCACTTAATATATTTATATTTGTACATTTTTTCAGCATTTTACAGCAATAGACGTGGACATATATGTAGGTAGGCAGGCGCAGCAACGAAACCCGACAGAGCAGCTCCTGCCCTCTAAACAGAGTATTGTGTATTTCACTCCGTAAGTCACGGCAGCAGATGGCAGTCTTAGATATGTATGGCCGACTACCTCCACTTTTGTTGCTTTATATATTATTTTCTTGTCCTTTGGTTGTTTTTGTAGTTTTGCACTTTGGCTTTATGCCTTCTGACGTGTCTTGAGCGCAAGCAGCTGCGCTGCTCATGTGAGCACTTTGTGGTATTCGCCTGTAATAGAGTGTGAATGAGTAGCTAATTTTTAGCAATTCTTCCAGCCAGAGCTCTACGAAGTTTCAGGCGGCCGTTCAGCCTTTCAGATGACAAATTTCGCATGCAAATTTCAAAGATAACATAATATGAAGTAAAGAGTACCACGTCTTGCACAGGGAGGTATTATTTAACCTAATTACCTCTCCCTGCCTAGATATATTTCAAGGATCTATTTCTTGGACTACAGATTTTTTAACCTCTCACACAGCGGAACCAAAAATTAGACTCGAAAGGTGTCTCTTCAATCCTTTAAGAATTACCATCTGTGGAAATTGGGGAATATGAGCACTTTTTTCCAATTATACGCTCGAACTAATTTAAGCTCAAAGCGACTACAACATAGCGCACCGCTTGTAGCGTAATGGCCGATGTTTACGTAATAAATTTAAGCAACAACTACAAGTTTACTGCTAATAACAACCATACGCTTGTGGGCCTGTTCACAGCTTCTACTAGAGAATGTTCGACAACAACAAAGTCGTTTTGCGAGCTATAAATTTTGCCACAAGTGTTGGAATTTATGTTAACCGATTGGGTTCTTGATTACAATATTTTTTGCAAAATATATGACACCACACAGGCTCATAGAGCGGAGTACTAGGTCTGTTGGCAAACCACCAATAACAATTATGATGCGGTTTTCACTGCTCTGCTAGAGTTCGCAGGTGACCGCTGGAGATGTGGAGAGTGTTAGGCATCTCTTCATCTCCTTTATTGGCGTAAACACCGCTTATGCGGTTATAGCCGAGCTTGCAACAGCGCGCCATTCATTCTTCCTTTTTGTTGCTTAGAGCCAATTGGAGATTCTTAAAGTAGCCAAGTCCTTCTCCACCTAGAATTTCCAACGGAGTGGATTTCTTCATCTTTCTCAGCTTCACTCGGCGGGTACTGCGTCGAATACTTTCAGAGCTGGGGTGTTTTCATTCATTCGGAAGACATGACCTAGCCAGCGTAGCGGCTGTTTCTTAATTCGCCATTGCCAATCCGCATAGAACCATACATTTTCGGCAGGATCTTTCTCGTAACGCCGAATCAGCAGACGTTGTATATGTCTCCGCACTATATATCAGAACGGGAATGATGACAGACTTGTTGTGTTGGGCGCTTACGAACGGAAATATCTTGAGGACAACCGGCTATCTTGAATTTTTTGTAAGCAAACACTGTATAGAGGTATTATTTGCTGCTTATTATGGATAATGTTACAAGTAACGAATCAAAATTTCAATTTTTTTCATGTAATACTTGAATGGGCGCACAGAGTCAACGGAAACTGCTTGCTAGGGAGGACACCCTTACCCCACTTTCACCTGATTGAAATCGAATAGGTTGTCCGATGGCTTCTTGCGCTCCAGCACTGGACTTATAGAGCTCCAGTGAGCTTGGCAGGCGCTGATCAAAGACCAGATTGTGCGATTGCCAGATCCTACTGGCTCGAAATGAACCGTAAGAAATGCTCCGAACGACTTGCTCTTAGTTGCACACAAAGTCAATCTCGCAGCTACTGTAGTGATTCTGACTGGACACTGTCCAATAAGTACAAACGCTGTATGACTAAACATTTTGTCGAACGCTCTCTACCAAAACTGTCTGGAGGAAGCGAAGTGGTATCACCTTATCACTTTCTTCGCTATTGCCCTGAGGTTGAAATATAGTATCTCGTAAAAAAAATTCTTGGAGGACTTAGTGAAGTGACTGGGATTGATGTTTATAGGCGTTCAATGAGGCGTTGCGCTTTAAGGAGTTTTTTGGGTAACAACCTTTGTTTTGTGGATCAACTTTTCTTAATTTTTCTGCAACCGATTGCCGTTCCTCCCACGATATCTTTTTGGCGGAGCATTGGATGGAGTCCTATTTCCAAGTATCCTATTAATTGTATATGCATGGTCATGTGGAAGACAACTTCCGCATTAATCGCGTATTCTTCCTATTGAAGTCTTCAGGATATAATCCTTACACACTGTTCTCTACGACTTAAAGTCAAAAGAATCCAAAACTTCTTCATATAAGGCAAAATGAGAAGTATATTTTGTTCAGACAGGGGTGTCATCTAGGTTAGAACTTAAAAAAAACATTTATTCCAAAATACCTCGTTGAATATTCTTCAAATTATTTCGGAAGTTAAAACGTTTTAGGTTGGGACCGGATTAGCGGACTGAGAAAGTTTTAAAATTTTTAAAGAAAAAAATAAGCATTGGGAGATCCAGGGTATAAAAATGGGCTCTGGAAAAACACCGTTTGGAAAAATTTAAGGAATTTAACAGTTATTACGGTTACGATATTCCCTAGAATGCTGATGTGAAGAAAAAACAACGAATAGCGGCATATGAAATTGTGTTACCAGATTTGTCCAAAAGTCCCGAGATCTAATGCAAAAATTTCTCAAATCAAAACTGAACTTTAATTACTGCCACAAACGCAAACTTCATTTCTTTCACCTTCCACTAACGGATTTTTGGCGTTGAGATTGCGACTGCTAAGACACCGAGTTGCAAATCATTCTAATTGGTGCCTCATTAAATAAACTGCAAACCACAAAATTTGTGTTGCACGTACACCAACAACTACAACCACAACGATAAACACTTAGTTATGACCAGCAGCACGAACAACAACAACAACACGAATGCTGAAATAAATCATTTTGTTGAAATGGCAACTCTGATGCAGTTGACACTTCTGTGCTTTTACAGTTGGTTGGTCGGAGAGTGTTTTTAAATTTGCACGGGATGTCCTTGCGGCGATCGGAGAGGAGAGGAGTGGTATGAGATAAGAGGGAGGAGAGGAGTGGCGAATCAGTTGCGCACTAATTAGAAGAAATTATACAGATACACTGCTAATTGCCAGCTTACTTTGCTGACGTAACCGTCGGTACTGTCAAAAGAGTGCACCAAAATTGCTTCCTTAGTAAAATTCAACTTTTTCAAATTCTATATCTACGTTTGTGTTGGTGTGAGAAACAGTTGCACATTTCGAATTTATGCCCTAAATTTAAATTTTCTCCTTTAAATTTACGTATTTTGCAGTCTGCTCCCCATCTAGTCCCATCTGCTTGCGGGTGAGTATGTGTGCATCGCATACAGACATCATCATGCTTCTGTGAGCGCCATCATCAATGCAAGCCAAACATGGTTTTCAAGTGTTGACAACGCAAATAGTGAAACTGACTCCCCCTCGCGCAATAGCACCCGCACATACATACACACGCAAAAGTATAACGGATATAAATCGAGGTTTTTAGTTGGAAATTTAAGAATTGTTGATTCACTTTAAATTCAATGTCTCCAATTAAACAGCAGATTCCTGATTCCTGGGAATAGTTGATAACCCTTTGGGTTATGTGCGTCCAATTATTCACCGCTGAACAACGCGCAGTCAATAATTTCTTCGATAAGCTTCCACCCAAACAGACCAATTTATTTTGAATTGAAACAAAAGGTGCGTTTAACGATATTCCACATCTGTTAGAAGAAAGCTTGACATTCGAAAAGGTTTTGTACCAACTTTTTGTTAACTCCAAAGGGTAACTAACTTCTGACGATCTAGTTTCTGGAGTAACTTTTCAGGGGTTATTGCGCTATGAGTAGCCGTTTGCCTTTTTGTTTTAGTCGCGCCACAATTCATTCTTTCTATATCACAGTAATTTGATGGCACATCCACTATTTGCATATTTGCTTACATAACCGAATACCCAAATGATTTCACCGTCCTTACTGTCACTGACACTGTTTCAGCTTATGGTTCACTGCTGTGAGAGGGCAATAAATGATTACCATCACCCAGAAATATGTTTTCCACATTCACGTTGCCATTCTCGTCAGAGTTCTGCGACAAGAACCATGCGATATATTCTGTATTTAAAAGCATTAACTACTCGTATGTGTCCAAGTACTTGAGACATTGACCACAACTAAGGCACTGCCTCATACCTTAGATAACGGTTGGTTCAAGTAGACGTACTTTTTAAAATAGCCCTTTTTTGACAGATGACGCGCGGTTGTGCCAAGCTGTCATGGTTGTTTGTTCAGTGTTCTTTGGCATTTCATCATGGAAAGACTTACGCCTAAAAAATGTTTACAAATCGTTCAACTTTATTATTACTCAACTTACGGTCTTCAAAAATGATCGGCCTACCAAGCGTACTATTCGCAACACCATCACCCATTTTGAGACCCAACATTCATTATTAGATAATATTTGACCGAATAGACCAGGTCCAGTACGCAGTGAGGAAAATATAGCAGTCGTAGCTGAGAGTGTAGACAAAGACCCGTGGATTTGACGCCGTTCGAGATCCTAAATAGAAAGCATACAAAATACAGCTTGTACTTGAACTGAAGTCGCTCGATCTTCCCATGCGACAACGGATCGCTCTATGGACTCTTGAAAAGTTCTAAGAAGATTTGACATTTTCGAGCTAAATTTTGTTCAGCGATGAGGCCCATTTCTAGCTCAATGGGTATGTAAACAAGCAAAATTGCCACCTTGGGACGAAGAGCAGCCTTAAGAGATTCAAGGACTTCCATTTCATCTAGAAAAAAAAAACAACGGTTTGGTATGATTTGTGGGCCAGTAGAATCATCAGTCCATATTTCTTCAAAAATAATGCCGGTGCGAACGTAACCGTCAATGGCGACCATTATCGCGCCATGATAACCGATTATTTCATGCCTGAAATTGAAGCTCATGATCTCGGCGACATTTGGTTTCAACAAGACGATGCCACTTTCGACACAGCACATCAATAAATGGGTTTATTGAGAGAACACCTCAGTGAGCAGATAATTTCACGCTTTGGTCCGATCGATTGGCCACCAAGATCGAGTGATATCACAACATTAGACTTTTTTCTTGTGTAGATTTGTAAAGTCTAAAGTCTATGCGGACAATTCCGTTTAGATAGAGGCCTTAGAGCGAAACATCACTCCCGTCATTCGTCAATTACCAGCCGAAATGCTCGAACGAGTCATCGCATATTGCACTCAACGGGATGGACCATCTAAGACCTAGCCGCGGCCTGCTTTTGAAAGAGCTAATCTTCTAAAAATAAATGCTAAAGAATGTTCTTTTGAATTATAATAAACATTAAACATTATAATAAACATTAAGTTTGAAGTTTCTTTGTTAGAAAAGTAGGGAACCTTGAAATGGATCGCCTTTTATCTACACAACAAACTCTCACCAGGTTGTTAATCAATATTTCGGTTCTGAAATTACAAATTAATTTTGAATACTTTTCCCCATTAAATTGAATAACGTGATTTCCACTGTATTTAACTCAGTTGTAACTAAAAAAAGCACTAATCTTAGTTAGGCAAAGCGATCCAATAATTAAATACATTTTTTTCACATTCCCCCTAACCTTTAACCTTTCAACCGAATCGTTCTTCACATGAAATTTTAAAATCAAAAATGATGTCATCACAATATGATTGTTTTTTTTTAATACATACATACATATTTCAATTAAATATTTATTGAAAAGTATGGCAACTTTAACTCCGTAAAGTATTTGCATTTGCAATATTATTTGTTATTAAATCAATTAAATGTGTAACAGCACGGGACAGACAAAACAATCAATTACAATCAATAAACCAAAGATAGCCAGCCAACTAACGGAATGATACTCCAACTGTGATGTATAAAAACAATAACAACAATAAAAAGAATAATAAAACAATAGAACAACAAACGACTCTTGAATCCAATCAATCCAAAATTAAAATGCAATTGAGTAACCAGAAACCTCCAAGGGCCGCTTGCGGAGAATAAGTGACAGCAAGCAAAGTGCAAAAGAAAATGTAATTCAAATCAAACGTGTTGGTAATATGAGATGTTCAACTTAAACTCAATTAAAACACTCCAGCGTCCAGTTGAGTCGGTTATGGCGAATGCATGCGTGTGTGTGTGCGTATGTATGTGTAAGAGTCCTGTTTAACACGAGCTGACGCGAACTTAGAAACGTTGAAACGGAAACAGAGAAAGAGAAGAATATGAGTGGTTGCCAACTGGTTGGAAAGTGTGCATTTGGGGGGTTTTCTTTCAAGTGAGCCATGCAAGTATGGGTCCACATCACTGGACCACATACCAAGCCATACTTGTCAACGTCGACTTTATTTAATCGCTTCCTTCTTTATCCAAATTAAAATACTCCATCCATGGTTGGCATTTATCTTTGCTTGCTTTTAAAAATCCTACAAGTTTCAAGTTGTTTCCTAAGTAAATGACTAGATGAGGGAACGTTTCTCACATCACAAATACACTTGAACTTCTGAAAAATACTTTCCCATCGATTTAGCGGTTTACACACAGCACCTGCTAAACCTTCAATTATTAGGAAAATTTAATTACTATTTTTTATGTGGCAACACCACGGCTCTGCTCACCATATCGAATTTAAAAGAGGGAATGAATTATATATAGACAAAGATTGTTGTAGTTTGCTTGTGCCATTTTGACGTATTCCCGTTAGTGATATTTCAATTAAGCCGCAAACTGGGCTGTCTATTGATGAGCTTGATATTGATGTTGTTGTAATTGCTTCACTATAATTAATGTGGGCATTGTTTTCAGCCGCCTTCGCTTTCTTTCGCTCTTACTTTTAGCCTTCCATTTATGCGTTCTCATCTCTGTGGCCAACGAATGGAATAGGCATTTTTGCTATACAAGCTTGGCGGGGTGGGTGTCAAGTTAAATGAAGTAAGATGGAAAATATATACAAAATAGCAACTGCACTTAATCTGCGCCAACTACTGTAGGACAAGCGTCCTCAACATCGCATATGAAGTTCTATAGAGCGTACTGTGTGAAAGGATTAAGCCCACCGACAACAAACTGATTGGACCTATCAGTGTGGCTTCAGGCATGGAAAATCTACAACAAACCAGATCTTTGAAAAGACCCGTGAATTGGGAAGTACCTCTCCGAGCCGTTCAATACCAAACGAGGTTTCAGACAAGGCGACTCCTTATCGTATAACGAGAACGTACAATCTTTTAAAAGAGTATACCATACAGCTGCTGGTGTACGCCGATGATACTAATATCATAGCCTCAATAACAGCGGCCTCAGTTCTCCCTTCTCCAGACTTGATATGCTAGCGATGCAAGTCTGGTAGTGAAAGAGGGCATGACGAAATATCTCCTCAAACAAACAGTCGTCGCACTCGCTTGGCTCTCACGTCACTATTGACAGATATAACTTCGAAATCGTAGATAATTTCGTCTATCTTGGAAACACCATTAACAACAACAACAATGTCAGTCTCAAAATCCAACGCAGAATAACTATTGCCAATAGTTGCTACTTCAGACTGAGTAAGCAATTGAGAAATAAAGTCCTCTCGCAACCAACAAAGACCAAATTCTACAACTCACTCATCAGCCCCGTTCTGCTATATGGTAGAGAGGACTGGTGATTCTGGCGTTACGAGTTTTGTAAAGAAAGGATTTGCGGAAGATTTATGGGCTTTTGCGCATTGACAACGGCGAATAACGCAGTCGGTGGAACGAACAGCTGTACGGGAAATTCCACAACATTAACATAGTTCAGCGAATTAAGAAACAGTAGCTACCCTGGCTAGGTCATGTCGTCCGAATGGATGAAAATACTCTAGCTCTGAAAGTATTCCACGCAGGATCCGCTGAAAGAAACAGAGGAAGAGAAAGACCTCCATTGGAAAGACCATGTGGATGCGGACCTGGCTGGACTTGGCGCCAAACAGCGAAAAGGAAGAACGATTATTGCTACGGCAATAAAAAAGATGAAGAAGTTTTATATGAGACTTCTGATTGTTAAACTTACTAATTATTTTAACAATTCGTCGAGAGAAAGACGTTAATAGTTAAGATTTTAAATGTAGGTTTCTGACGCTAAGGTTTTTCAATTTAATTTTCAAGACTTTTATACGAAAATCGTAAATCCATAAAGCAAACAATGCTATTCTCAAAATAATTCGGTGATTCGGTATTACAGATATGAGGATTAAGTTTCGGTATGACTGAGTCGTCAGCTTAACCCTCTATTTTTTATCTGGCTTCTAAAGTAAGCAGTACATAAATGAATATATACAGCATAAGACTCCTTAGATTTGTCCCTGTGAGTATTCCAAGCAAAATGCATAAATACTCACTTACCGGAAAGTCGGAGGGAAATTTCCGTGGAGCATCGAGGTATTGAGCTGTCAAATAGCGAAAAGTTATTGAAAGCCAAACTGTTCCAGGGGGAGAAAGCGAGATTGCAGCGCAGCGAAAGTCGACCAGCGGAAGTGAAGTTAAGTGCGGAGAATATGAAAATATAAGCAAACAAAATGAAGAAATCGAAGCTGACCGAAACCGAAAATTCAAGGAAATATATATGTACTACATTCTAGATGTTGTAAGAACGAACAAAAAGGAAAAAAACGTGAAAACTATAAAAACAACAACAATAATAATACAACAACCAAACAATAGAGCATGAAAAGCACAAAGTCGAATCTGTTGTGGCCACCAAAGCAGCGGATGCGGAAGTGCCAGCATCCACAAGTAACTGAGACAAAACTGCAAAATACTTGGAGAACACGAGCAACAGCAATCACGACAACAACATCAGCAGCAGCAGCAGGAGGAGCAACAACCGTGAGTATGTCAAAAGTTAAAAAGTGCTTGAGGTTGAGGTTGGCGTGCGGTCGGGCTGCTTCTTCGTTGACAAGTGTAGAGCCAAGAAAACGCATTCGGTGTTCGAAATACCTATTTGCTAAAAACCGTGTTGAATGTGAAAAATATCAAATTTCACAAAAACCGAAAAAGTGAACAAGAAGAGCACGCTCAGACACGCAACTTAAATTCGAACTCCTGTGGGGTGCGAGAAGCGAGGGTGGCTTTGTTGCTGTGGTGTAGTGTGTAGTGTCATTCACAGCACAGTTACGGTAAACTGTACACACAAAAACTGTACGGTTATTATAATTGCACGCAAAGCGTTTTCATTCATTTTGTTTGGCTTTCTTTTTTCGCTTCGCAACCAAGGTTGACTCTCTTTGAAGCATCGAAGCACTTTTAATTTGTTTTTGATGTGTTTTGAACTACAAAAAAACGCATTTAATGACGTATTACATATTGACGAAGCTGCTATTGACTTTCCACACCTTTCATCTAAAGCCTTGTAGTAGTCGCTAAGTATTGAGAATCTTCCTAAATGAACAACTTAGAGATCAGTGAAGAAAAATGAAAGGGTCAGTTTAATTTATTACATCCAATGAATTGATATCAGAATTCTTAAAAGAAATTAAATTTTTATTGATCGATTTCCAGGGCGCTTGACTTATATAAACATATCATTTATTACTAAACTTGGGCTAGAATACCAAATGCCTCGGGCTTTTGTACAAAAGAGAGAGAAAATTGAGAGGAACTCGATTTTGTTGAAAACAATTCTAACTTTCTTGACCACCAAAAGAAGGTCCGTCGTCAATAAAACATATATATGTCAACATTACAACGCAATGTCCCAGATTAACATTATCGTGCTTCTGAAAATATAAAATTGTTCATTCTGACAAAAGAGTACCCGGAAATTGTACATGGAACGCAAAATATTTAGTTATTCATCAATACTTATTTTCTCGCCTTCAAAGCAATACTCACCAGATGTAATACACTTATACCAACGATTTTTCCAGTCCTAAAAACACTCTTCATAAGCACTTTTTGGGTTGGCATTCAGCTCCTTCAGTGAATTTTTTTATTCTTTCGATCTTTTTGAAAAAAACTCAGCTTTCCCTGCACGTTTCGAGCAAGGAGGAGTTTCATAAACAAGATATCCACCAAAATCATTAGAACGGACCGGCGAGTGATGTCGAGCTCTGTTGCCATTTCTCTAACACTTGCCTGAACATTTTCAAGCACCAGGCAGGATTTGTACAACGCTGCCAGCGGAATTTCCAAGCATTGAAGGCGTCACCGAAGGCGTTCTCCGGAATAGCCTTGAGAGCCGAGGTACATGCTGCTTGGATCCCCTCTGTCGTCTCAAAATGCTCGCCTTTTATTGGCCCTTTCAGGTAAAGAGCCAAAAAAATCGAAGAGGGCCACATTCTGGGCTGTAGGGCGGAATATTCAAATTTTCTTGGTACACTTCCACTTGCCGCAATTTCTGGTTGTCAGCGAACACATCTTTGAAGGCTTTGTACCACTCGTAGGCTTGTGTTTTTGATGAAACTGAATCACCGAAAGCCTTTTCCAACATACGCAACGATCCCGCACACAAAATTTGGTTAGCAATACAAAATTTGAGAGAAATCCTTTGTTCGATATTTTTCTCCATTGTAAGAATGGATCTCTTGTTGACATTTCGTAAAAATTTTAAGACAATTGGATAACTACAATCGATGTTATCGATCAAAAAGTGACAGCAGCTTTTGCTCATCGGTCGTAAAATGCAAAGAGCAAATATTAAATTTTATTTTAAACTTGGGAAAACGTTTACTGAAACATTTCAAATGATGAAAAAAGTTTATGGTGATCAGTGCCTATTCCGTAGTAATGTGCATGAGTGGTTTAAGCGATTCCAAGAAGGTCATGAGGACCTCTGTGACGATCAGAAGTCGGTCGTCTTCAGAAGTCGAAAATAAAAACAATGCTTATTTGTTTTTACGATTCCGTGGATATTGTACGCCGAGAGTTCGTCCCACCAGGCCAAACGATTAATGCTGTGTTTTACCTTGGTCTTATGAAGCGTCCTTTGTCACGCATTCGTCATGCTCGACCACAATACCATGAGACAGGGTCCTGGCGCCTGTTGCACAATAAGGCGCCGTGTCATCGGTCGACGCTTGCCACTGATTTTTTGACAAAAAACTCCATATTAACCATTAATCACGCACCCTACTCACCTGATCTGGCGCCCTGTGATATTTACCTATTTGGAAAACTTCATTTGCCCATGAAAGAACACTGGTTTCTGGACATTTCAGCTATCCAAAAGGCGCCGACCGATATTCTCAAGAGCATTTCGAAAAATGACCTTAAACACTCATTTGAAATGCTAATTGACCGGGCTAAACGCTGTATCGAAGCACAAGGAAACTACTTTGAATAAAAAAATATAACTTTTGAAAAATATTAATTTTTTGTTGTTTTTTTTTTAACAGTCCTGTTTCTTTTGCGACAGACCATGTATGTATATCAGCTGAAGTTATAAATTTTCATAACCATTTGATCACAGTTCTGACCAACATGAAATGATGTATCTAAAGTGTTGCTCGCCACTAATTTGCCATTGAGAAAGTACCGAGTTTATCTAACTCGCCTTCAGAAAGTGGCTCATAAGTGGGCTAGTAAACATGATCTGCATGTCAAGGCAAGTTATTTGCGTGATTAAAGCCACCAATTGCCCATAGCCACACATTCTTACTTTCATATACATATATACTTACTTTCATGTATATGGGTGTGTGTGTGGATTATAGCACACATGTTCAACATAACTTTCAACACCTTTACCGACACTCTTTCCAATTAGTTACCTGCCGCCCAGAGCCTTTGGCGTGCGGCTAACTTTGCATAATGCTACAATAACAAATAATTGCTACAAAACGTTTCCGCTGTTGCGTGTTTGCATTGAAACACGGTACAATGGCACACACACACACACAGAAGCAGCAAACCACGCGATTATCAGCTTGGCTCCCTTTAATAATTTTTAAATTCATTATATAGCGTGTGGCATTAAGGAGTTGACACTTTGTATGGCAGCAAATCAAAATTAATCACCGCATGCAACACTCACACAACATGCATTCACGCACACATACATATATACACGTAATCATAATAACGTGTGCAATTACACTGATATCGCACGAGAGTGCAAGCCTGCAAACACATCTATCTAAACTCATATACATACATACATACACATATGCGAGTGCAAATTAGCCTCTTATAACGGCATACACAATCGAAAATAATATATACTAATATATGTATGTAGGTACATATGCATGTACCTTCAAGCAATGTCGGTCGCGCAAAACGAGCGTGTGTACGCCACCTGATAAACCCATTAACATGTGTATGTGTGTGCATGCAGGTGCCTGTGCCCATAATTAATTACATATGTAATTTCTGGCTTGTTTACAAAGTGTGTGATCGTCAAGCAATTACAGCACTAATTTAATAAAGCCACTCGGCCGCACAAAGTCGTTGGATATATTGCGGTGAACTTGGCAAATTAAAGTGTTATTGCGTCTAACCATGCCACCTGAAGGATTTCATATTGCATCGCATATTATATTTACATATATTTAATTAGCATTAATTATTATTAAACATTGATAATTATGTAACATTAAGTTGGTAATTATAGGCAAACGATTTCTTCGACCACAATATAGAAAGGAGCAGATAGCGTGTGACTTCCGAAGACTCAGATGATATTCATACAAATGACGGCATGGGTGCCTCTTACATTTCAAGATTAGAGAACAAAAACAAATAACGATTTTTTCAATAAGTAAAAGTACATTTGATGCCATTATATATGGAACTCGATTTCTTTTGCACGCCCTCTACGGGCACGATTGCAGAAGTCCAGACGCTGAACTCAATTTTCGACGGTTTTCAAGCATAAATCGGCCGATACTGCTGCAATTTCGCTTTCGACATTTTTGTACGAAGTTCATCAATCGTCGTTGGCTTGTTGGCATAGACCCTAGACTTGACGCGACCACACAGAAAATTGTTTAACGACGTCAAATCGCACGGCCGAGGCGCCCAATTGTCTGGGCCATTTCGTGAGATAACACGTTAACCAAGCTTGGCTTGCAATAAATCGATTCTGACATTCGCTTTATGACTTTTAGCGCCGTCCTGTTGAAACCACATATTGTCCAAGTCTATATCAACCAGTTCGGGCCAAAAATATTCGGTTATCAATGAGCGGTATCGATTTTCATTCACAGTAACGTGGCGGAAGAAGTACGGCCCAATGACGACGTCGGCCTATAAACCACACAAAAGGTACTCATGGAGTAAGTGTGGACTGTTACCTGGCCAATAACGCATATTTTGCTTTTTGACAAAGCCATTCAGCTAGAAAAGAGACTCATCGCTGACGATGATTTTTCTATGAAAATCCGAATCATATTCAAGTTGTTGTTCAGCCCAATTCACGAACATACGACGATTCTGGTGGTCAAGTTCTTGCTTCAATTTGATCTTGTAAGGATGTAGGCCAAGATCATTTCGCAAAATTCGCCACAATGACGTCACAGAGCTGCCCAATACTTGAGAACGACGTGAGAGAGACTGATTTAGGTTTTCCTTAATTGATGCGCTAGTCGCAGCAATATTCTCGACACTACGGGCACTTCTATGTCTCACTGGCACCGGTGGATTCAAATTTTTTCACTAGACCCTCAATTGTTGATCTGACAGCATGATTATGACGACAATAAATTGGACGTAGCGGTCTTAAAAATGAGGCCACTGACTCCGAATTTTGGTAGTAAATTTTAATAATTTCGACTAGTTGTTGGATTGTATATCTTTCCATGATGAAATGGCAAACCTTACTGAAGAGAAATGTCAAAAGGATTGGAAGAAATATAGTAAATACGGGATTAAAAAAAGTCATTCGGTCCTAAGTAAGGACTATACGGTAGATGCCTCAACAAACTGAGAGTTTAAGTGCTTAAAAATGCTGTTGTTTCATTCGATGAGTCGATGGGTGATTGGTTTCTGGTCAGATTTTTGATTCATTTTGTCTGCGAACAACTTTTATTGCATTCGGCTCATGTGGAACCACCCATACAGTCTACTACAGTTTACTTCAACCTCAACTGAATTCACTGCCAAAAATTTAATTCAATTCATCGATGCACTTTTGCTGACTTAATCCACGTCCAAAGCTGCAAAAATAATCGCGCTAAATATTTGCGATTTAATTCTATTTTTGGCTGAGATGAATATTTTAAGCTACTGTAAAGTACACAAATAGCGCTCGTATGTCAAAATGTTCTAGGTATGTAAGTACATATATCATCAAAAATGTCAAACTTTACGATAAAGTTGTGAGCGGCCAGATTGAAACACTTGGATTGCCAAATCCCGGTATATAAAAAGCGAATTACGAATTATTAAATACTGGTATTTTGTCTCAAGCCTAAGCTTTAGCCTGCTTTCTTCTGAGTTTATTGTCATATTTTTCCGCTTTCAAATTGAAATATCATCGATACTCACTAACCTATCTCCATAGTCTTATAGAATCCACCAGCATAGAGGACAAATATCTCACACCTAAGCCCACCAAATAATTAGCCACAAAATTTTACACACAGGATGCAAGTTTGTCTTTTCAAGTAATAATTTATTTTTATTTTTTCAAAACTCTAAAAGTCGTTTTAATGTTTTTACAAACTTTGGCGAAAACGCAAAAATCGAACGAGTGTAAAACCCCATATTTTTGGACACGCTGTTTGATTGCTCATAATTATTTAAGCTGTTAACCATAAGTTACTACAAATTTCGGTAGAAAAATCGATTGCTAAAACTACTTGTGGTGCTTACAATAAATATCCCTATTAAAATCACAGTTACAGAATAGGAATTCACTAAATTCTGGCGCTTATTCAAAATGCAAAGATTCGGCACGGACCTAATACTAACATATATATATATTTACAATAATCAAAATACTATGCCTTCGTTAAATTAACTCTGTACTTACTTATCTACTTATGAACTCACACTACGACTATATTAATTATAATATTTGCGTTTCACGAACTCGCATTCGTGCTAAATGTACAGTCTCATCACAGCAGCCCCATCAATTTCATGTTCTGATGCAGAATCATCTGATGTACGTCGTTAAAGACCTTCCGCACGCAACTCGTGTCGGTGGCGACGGTAAAGTGATAGTAACACTCTCGCCTCGAGTAGTCAATGTTATTTCGAGAATTGCGCTTGAACGGCTCATGCGTGATGTCGATGAGCTTGTGCTGTATGAAGCGCTTCGTCCAATCCGACTCATCGAAGTAGTTGCCTTCTTGCGGGGAATTGCAGAAATCCTCAAAGTCTGGGAAGTAATCGACGATATGCTTACCAGCGCGTATCTTGCGCTCCATCACGTCCTGCTTGTTCAGGAAGACTATGAAACCGGCGGAGGCGAGAAAGCGATTTTGCCATACGCTCCGAAACAGATTGAGCGCCTCTTGCAGACGATTCTGACGCGGGTCCTCACGCAGGCTCTGATCAAAGTCACCGCAGGAAATGAGAAAGAGCACAGCTTGTATACCCTCGAAGACCTGTATCCATTTGTTGCGCTGGTCGCGCTGACCGCCCACATCGTACATGCGGAACTCTTGCACACCGCCGCCCATAGTGCGTGGCACCTTCACCTTGAATGTGATCTGATGTATGCCGGTGGTGATCTTGCGACTGTGCAATATGTCCTCGGTGGATGGTATGTATTCGGGGTCGGAGATGCGTTCGAAATTGTCGAGGAAGCTAAAAAGAAGAGGGCGTTCATTAGTAATCTGTTGTAAAGTGTAATTAATCACATGTGATGATTTCAATTCAATTGGGAACTTACTATTTCGTGCTGTCCAGCAGTGGAATCTCATTGGAGCGTTCGAAACACGTTCGAATGCCAACATCGTTCCACAGAGTTATTATGTGATCGCAATATTCCTATAATGGAAAGAGAAAAAATGTTTAATTACATGTTTTCATTTGATTTTGTCATTTTTTAATTGCACAACTCTATGTTTACACTACCGTTATCTAAAATCAATAAGAAACCAATTTCTTCGCAGCAAAAAAAACAGGTTGTCAATGGGTTAAGAACACTTAGCTTAATGGAATGTTTCAAATGAATTCAGCTAACAGCACAACAGACCCCTACTTCTACTCCTTATCCCCCTAACCACTACTAAGCAGGTGCTTGGAAAATCTTGCACGTATATCTACTCTGATAAGCCTATCTATCAGCACGACCGCAATACGTGTAGAACTGGCGCTATGAATCATCGGTTTATTTAATGTAGATTTTTAGTCTTGTCGTTCTGAATAAGCGACTTTCTTAGCAAAAAAAAAGCAATAAGAAAAGCAGCATCTAATATGGAGTTAATTTGAAGCCCAATAACGTCTCTCCATCTCTCTAGATATACATTTTTCTCAGCTCTCATGATAAATGCCTTAACGGGAATTCTAACTCAATCCACTTGGTTTCTCGTTTTATCTCTTCAATCGACGGAAAACGGGTTCCACGGAGCGACAATTTCAGTTTGGGAAACAAGAAAAGGTCTCACGGAGCCAAATCTGGTGAATACGGTGGTTGATCGATGGTATTCTTTACGTTTTTGGCTTTAAGTCCGGGCACAATCGTGGCTCGATGCGATGGTGCATTATTATCGTGTAAAATCCATGAATTTTTCTTCCACAATACCGGCTATTTTCGACGGATTTTCTGACGCGAACGACTCAATACGGCCAAAAAGAACTTCTTATTGACCGTATGTCCCTCCGAAACCAATTCATGATGCACCAAACCACGAATATCGAACAAAAACATAAAGCATCTCCTTGATTTTTGAGGGGCTCTGGCGTGGTGTTTTGGGTTTCCGATCGTTTTTCCCCCTCCATTACGAAGATTATTGACTTCTTTGCTTGTCAAACTCATAAGCTCATGTCTCATCTGCAGTTCTAATGCTCTCCATGAATGTTGGATCGAAATTCGCACCAGCAAGCATGTTCAAACAGACCTGTCTACTGTACACTTTTTGAAAAAAAATCTGCTTTGTCGGGCCGAGTCGAGCAGGAAGGCATTTCATGCTCAAAATATCTACCAAAATCATTGGGACGGACTCGCAAGAGATGTCTTGCCAATTTTCTAACACTTGCCTGACGATTTTCAAGCATTATATCCTTCACGTTTTTAATATTTTCATCAGTTGAAGAGGTCGAAGGTCGTCCAAAACGAGGCATGTCTTCAACGATCTCTCGACCTCTCGTCTTTGAAGGCTTTGTAACACTCGGAGGCTTGTGTTTTTGATAAAACTGAATCGCCGTAAGTCTTTTCCAACATTCGCAAAGATTACGCACACAAAAATGGTTAGAAATACAAAATTTTGAAACAGATTCTTTGTTCGAGATTTTTATCCAATGTAAAAATCGTAACGCACTACTGAGATGCACCGACTGAAGCAGCTGCTGTAAACAAACTGGTTGACAGATCGCGCTTATATTTGGCATGGCAATTAAGGACGGTCCCACCAACTTAGAAATACATCTTTTTGAAATATCATGTACCCACTCTTTAAATGTGGGTATTTCCTAATTTTTTCGGCGCAAGCGTTTAATATTATAAATCTCACAAACTAATCATTACTTTATCAGTCATAAAAATCCATTTTTTGTATTAAAAAGTCTGGTATTGTGTTGGAAAGTGTTGATAAGGAACCAACACTTGGCTGTCCGCGTAGAACTATGGAGCAAAACTATGGAATGTAGACTTGTCATAAAGATAATCAAATCCATGATTTTGTATTATAATACTAAAAGCGGTTATAAGCGAAACTGTTTCGAAAATTGTTTAAATGAATTATCATAATAGTAGTAATATGAAAATATTGCTCATTGCTAAAATATACAATATCTAACAATATTGTTTACTTTTCTTTTCTACTTCATCTTTAATAGTTATACATTGTGGTGTTCTGAAATTGAAACACTGTATTGGCGAAATTTGTTTGTATTTATTTTGTGCCACATCACAATCAATATAATCTAAGAGCCCAAGTGCCTACTCTGCGATTATATTTGACGTAAATTTAATGTAAATATACACACATAGGTTTACCTACATACGAACAACTTCTCACCTTAAATGCCAGTAAAGTCCAGCAGCGATATGAGAATTACTTTTATGACATATGCCAAAAGGAGGAAATATCAATTTCATTAATGAAATTGCAAAATATGAATGAATTGTGCTAGAAATTAAACAAAATTCATAAAATTTTATGCAGAAGCCTTAATTTTTAACCTGATACTCAATAATCTGATACTCAAACCTGAAACATTAATCTATAACCCCGAAAACACGCTTGAAAGTCTTACGAATTCTATGTAAGTTGTGTCTTTCAAATTCTAAGTTGTGTCTTCCATAAAAACCTTATATGACTTTGAAAAATAATTATTAAATGCAAAACCCACCTCATTCATGTATTCCGGCGCTTGATCGCCCATTGAGAGTATATAGTCTGCGCACTTTCTACTCGCTATGCTCTGATACTGGATACCCAATATGGACATGTGCTGCACCAGCTGATAGATGGATTCGTGGATGTTTTGATATATCTCGGGGATTTTGTCACAGCGTTCTCTGTAATGAGAAAATAATATAAATAGGCATAAGTATATATGCAAATTGGTGTTGGAAAATGATCAAGAGAGAAATTCTATACATATGAATCTAAGCCTAGAAAATTAACCTAAATCCAATACATTTAGTTACATAAGAAAAAGTGTAGAACAGCGTGGTTGATATTGTTTTGGAATATTTCTGATATCTATAACTTGACGGCAATAATATTACATAATATATTCAACTTTGATTTAGTGTTAGCTTCATTCGCAGATAAAATCTTCACTTCGGCTGAGTGATTTTCGGAATCTGAATTTCCTGCGTGCTTTGCGGAATGCTGTTTATCTACCGCTTCTATTTGCTGATTCTGTGATTAGTCTCGCTTAGTTCTAAGAAAAATTATGGTACTCTCACAGACACACCTCTTTGCTAATTTGCTGAGTTCCAACCAGCCTTGCGGGAGGCACACAATTAGCGATCCGATGAAGAAACTCCGACTAATTTCAACAGCTTTTAATCGCATTTAACGTCAGTACAATAAGCTTTCATAATCATTTCATATAAACGACTTATTCTAGTCTAACGCTTAGCTGGCTTACGCTCTCGCCAGCGCTCATATGCAACTTACTCGTCTGTGTATCCATTTATGTGCAGAATGCGCATTTGCTTGATGATCGTCGTCTTGCCGGACTCCGCTGTGCCTAGCAGCAAAATTTTCACGGCCTCACGAAACGATTTGCGCACCTCGGTGAACTGCTGCTCCACATCCTGCGGCGTTGTGTGGAACTCGTCCGGCACTTGCGGCTTCGTATGACGTAGACAACGTAAGAGTCTATAAATACAAAAAATGATAGCAAATAAGTACACATGAAATTGTATGACTTCGCCGAAAATAAACGAAAGCATGAACAGAATTAGCGCAGAACAAACGCTTCCACGCGCGCATTATTTGTCCGTTGGACCAATTCAAATATTTACAAAGCGGTTTACTTTAGTCGACTTGCGACCGTTAATTCGTAAATGCTTCGCGGAATTCGAGATTAGTAATAAACCTGGTTCCGGGTATTCATTACTCGTACTCGAATCAAAACAAAAAGTGATTTCCAAAAAACAGCCGAAAAGAACACGCCTTAATTAATTGGCAAATGTAAGTGGTTGGCGTGTGATAAATTGCTTTGCGCGCCGATGATAGTGGGTGGTTTCCGCTTGCTTCCAAAAATGTACATTTTATGTTTCGTTAATTGAAAAATAATTAGTAAATATAATGGCTGTTTGATCAACATTACTTAATGAAATGGTGTACTTTTCGGCTTGTTACGTTAATTGCCACGGCGAAGCGACAATTGCTGAGCACATATCTAAACAGTTTCACTTTTCGATCTATTAGAAATATCTATTATGATATTTCTGTATTTCTGTTGTTAGGTATTCTATTTTGAGGCGTGCGATCTTCATTTAAACCATATTTTAGTGCGAACTCAGTCTGATTAATCCGTCTGCCACTGCGAGACTTTTATGGCATAAATCATGATAAAACCGCATGTGTGTGGGTCTAACGGAAAGTGCTATTTTTTATCAGCTTTCAGACATACATATGTCAGAGTTGCTGTTACCCGCTACTTGCGCTATGTATGATTCAGCGCCCATCAGTCGCCCTAATTGATATCACACCGACGGTTTGTGAATTCAGTATAAGCGCCTGGGATTAGCGAGACATATTGGGTAACGTTTCGTGTAATGTTTCGGGTAACGTTTCTGGTAACGTTTCGGGTAATGTTTCGGTAACTTTTCCGGTAAAGTTTCGGGTAACGTTTCGGGTAACATTACGGGTAATGTTTCGAGTAACGTTTAGGATAACGTTTCGGGTAACATTTCAGGTAATGTTTAGGGTAACGGTTTGGGTAACGGTTTGGGTAACGGTTTGGGTAATGTTTCAAGTAACGTATCGAGTAACGTTTCGGGTAATGTTTCGGTAACGTTTCGGGTAACGCTTCGGATACAGCCCACTCATGCTGATTAAATGTTTATCTTGAATATTTATATTACTGCTGAGTATTATAAAGTCACCATTGTAGCAGACTTTAATTTGCTTATGTTTGGAAAATGATGGTTAGTCATTTCCTAATGAATGAATGATATTTTCTCCTACTAGCCAAAATTCACTCAATTCGATTGAAAACAGTTGTAAGGAACATCTAGAAACTTCCTAACATTTACTTTGCGCAACCTTTTTAGATAATAAATCGACAATAGACATTGAACTTTCGCATAGAAATTGAAAAAAGCGAACCCTTCTTACACAAAGAATGTATTCACACATACTCCCAGATATGTACATATGTATGCAAGCAACACAAACATATAAGTATATACACTCTCCTTTGCTAAATTTTACTTGAACACAAACAACAATAGTACAAGTCATTGCACACTTTGTACCCAAGGTCTGTCATCAAAATTTCCTAGCTTCATATCTTAACAATTCGATTTCGTTTCCAACAACAATAAATACCAACGCATACTTAATTTTTTATCACATAATTAAACAGAGTTTAGTTATAAATCAGTCATTCAAGCAGAACCCACTCACTTACACGCACACACACACATACAAATGGAGCTACAAATCGACTAACACAATTTTATAACTTTACGTTGGACATAAACAGACACACACATGTATGTATAAACTCGTACATCAGTGTGTCCACACAGCGGCCAGTTATTTACGGATATTGACGCCCTCAAATCCCTGCGTTTGGGCGAGCCGCTTGAGCGCTGCGCTGCTATTTACGATACCTTAATTATGCAATTAACCGAAATGATTAGACAGATATGATATGTGGATGCGCGGGCGTATGATAAAGCATGCGAGTAAACAGTTAGTCGCATAATCATTTGCGCCACCCACGCAACGCGACATTATTTCGGCGCGAAGGTTGCTTGTAATTGAAATAATTTTGTTTATATCGTGAAACATAAATAGTACTTCATATGAGCACCGATAATGTAAATACTATGCATCCATCACTGCCTGGGCTGCTGATCACTGTGGAGAACGTGACTAAAACATTTTCGCTTTTATCTTTTCGCGTTTTCCTTTTGATTTTTTTTAGATAAAAAGTGAAGTGTTTGTGCGAGCTTCGGTTTTTCCCTTTTGACGTGGGTTTTTTCTATTACTTGTTACATATCCTATATGTATGAATGTTTTTCATTGATTTGTCTGGTGCATAATTTATTTATTTATTTCAATGTATACATTGAACAATATATGGTATCATCGGAGCTTCGGTTCTTTCTTTGATGTTCTTTACAGTTAGAATTTTGAAAATATCAATTTATTTATTTTATTTTCTAAAGCTACATATGTTTGAGAATACACACAGAAAATTTCATATTGTTCCGATGAATCTTTTCGAAGTTACACGTAAATTTGAAAAGGTGTTTAAGAGTACTTGGAAGCACAAGGCCAAACTTAAAATGCGTTTTTCTTAAAATTATGTATGTTTTCGGTGACCAACATTACTCGAAAACGGCTAAACCGATTAGTCTTAAATTTTAACA
Source organism: Bactrocera tryoni (assembly GCF_016617805.1). Taxonomy (NCBI): domain Eukaryota; kingdom Metazoa; phylum Arthropoda; class Insecta; order Diptera; family Tephritidae; genus Bactrocera; species Bactrocera tryoni. The sequence continues at coordinate 7,992,421 of NC_052503.1, read as the reverse complement.
CGAGCTTTTAAAACTTTTTAGTAACTAATTGAAGTTTTTTTCTCACCGAAATATCTTTTATAAACAATTTAAGGCCGAAGGAAATTTTGTTAAAACATCAATATTTTTTGAGAAACCGACAATTTGTCAAAAAACTTTATTTTGCTTATTCCTACTATTGATTAAGTACTAGATTTAACATTACTTTTACGAAATCTGTTTAGTTTTTTAATTTCAGAGGATCCAGTTCAGAGATCTAGTTGTCAAAGCAAAAAGTCTCTTTTGAAAGGAGCTCCCGGAGATCACTAATTTACTAATACTAAGTCTTAAAATGCAGTGGATCAATAAATTTAAAAAATTTCTCAGAAGACAATCTGTAAAAATCACATTTTTGTGGACTTCTAACTGTATATAACCCCCGTTTTCAGTTTTTCAGTAAAAGAGAATCTTATAGCCGAACGGTAAAATTTTTTGAATTGCGCATGATTAAAAATTTATTTAATTCGTGAAATAAAAAACCACTTAATCTAATAGAAAAAAGAACGGCAATGGTTCCAAGCCTGAAAAAAGCTGCAATACAGCGGAAATGAAACCTTGAAATTTTATTAAGATTCACACCTCAAATTCGCCGCCACCCATATACCACTTGAACACAGACGCAGTTTGAAAACACAATGCAATGAACGAAATCTATATAATTTTGAACAAGCCATTTCCCTGAAGGCAGATTCTACTGATAAGGTCAAAGTAAAAGTCAAAAAAGTAGGCGCTTGCTGAAAGACTTTCAAACAAATATGCTTACAGGGTGTCATTTAGCTGATATTCACCGCTAAAGTAGACCCACTGTAATGTTAATAAATACCACTAAACTGAGTTCACTGCAAAAGACGCCTTTTCTGGCGCTTTCAGCGTTAAAAAAATACTTTATGTTAATCTTCCTCTAGCATTACTGGCATTAAATAGATTGGACGTCGAGCTTAAATTTGCACCAGCTGGAAAACACCTACCAACTATGTAGTCTACCCAGACTTGTTTGTGTTTCGTTGTGTTTACAGCTGAAGCGCATAACTTCCCTTCATAAATTTATCAATCACCGAGTCAATGGTCACTTGGCTGGCAATAGCCGCAATGCCAAGTGATCACATGCCAAGTCAATAAAAAAGAATCTTAACTTTCGATGTTTTATGGCTTAGTAACGACCACACACGCATACACATATACTTCTGTACTCATGTACGCAATATAACGGTAAATTTTGACCGATAAACGCTTGTTTGCTGTGTAACTCTCTGATGTGCGAACAATGCTGCAAGCACACATGCTTGTAAGCGCATAAATCTTCGACTCACCTTAACTTCATTTTGGCCAACGTTGTTGTAAATTTTTGGGTGTCAGCAAATGTTGATAAAAATAATATTCGAAAGCACTTCTTTTGTGTGTGTGTGTGTTCAAGCAGTCCTGCGCACTCAGCTTATTAGCACTAACTTGATGCGGCTTTTTATTGCCACACTTCTTTATGATAAATATTGTAATGTTTTTGCACAATTGTTTTTCTTTTAGTTTTAGTTCTTTTTCTTTTGTTTTTGTACACTAATTCACTCGTCGGTTCACTTAAGGCACGCACTCACGCACTGCAAGTCTTTGTCTGAGAGCTGAAAGGGAGTGTCTCTGTGTGTTTTTGTTCTGACTTTGCGAAATTCACCTCGGTACACTTTGGATTGCGTGTGCTAACGCTATGAAATCACTCGCCCAACTGTGGCCCGTGCTCGCCGTAACAATCTTTTAAACGACGTCGAATATCGCACGGCACAGCTCACCACAGTGCGCCGTTATCGCGGGCAATTATGATTATTGTACAGAAATTGCTGCTGTCCTATCGATATCGTACAAATTGCTTGTACGCCCGTCTAATTTATGGTACACAGCAGATAAGATTATCACTCTTTGGCTCTGCATGCCGTACAGCTGTTCGCCTGCCTGCCCGGAGGGTGAAGTGGGTTTCGCCTGCCCGCGCAGGCTGTTAGTAGGCGTCGAAGCGCCGCCCAACGACATTTCCACCGGCAGCAGCCCGCCGCGCACCTGAAGTGCCACCTAAAGCGGCGGCGCGATCGCCGTTTTGTTTCCTTTTGCTTGCAGAGTTGTCGCGGCATTAGCGCTCTCACTTGCATGTGTGTGTGTGTATGCATGGGTGAAATTGCTGCAATGCGACGGAAAGGAATGTGGCGCGCAACGTGTGGGGGTGGGCTGCTCGGAGCCCTTATCGCTCTGCCGCTGCGCACATTCCGCGCGCAAACATGGATCCCTCCTCAAACGACGGCTGACTTTGCATATTTTGCTCGCCACTTGAAGTGTTTTCCGATGGCTCGCACACATGGGCACTGGGCTAGCGGGCCAGCGGCTGCAAACACACCGCACACTTGCGTATTGGATATAAAAACAACGGACGGCTAAAACAATTTGTAAAGAGACAAACATGTTAATAAGTGCAGGTATGTTTGTGCCTCCCTCCGCCGATAAGCGCGAAATGAGTTGAATGATTTTCGCAAAACAAAAATCATAACACTTAAGCACGGTGGCCCACCTGCAACATCAACAACAAGAAGGGGCACTTTCCCACTGCTGTTGATAGCAAACCCCTCCACCTCTGCGAACAAGTGGATTTTAAGTATGAAAATCAGAAATCACAACTTCAAACAACTCTAGCCTTTTAACAAGCAATTCGGTGGGGAAGAAATCTATTTGATTTGTAGTTGTAGAGGAAGTACCGCCTTTTTAAGGTTTTAGAAGTGTGAACCATACTCAACTCCGGATTTTATAGGCCGACAAAGCGCTTTGATCCCAATGCAAATCAGCAAATCAGTGTTTTATTTCTAGGGAAATTGGGAGCTCTGAGGTCAAAAACATATCTCGCAAAGGTAAGAAACAATCAAAAACGAAGTGTTGAGATGTTTCTACCTCGTCTTCTTACAATCTTCAATAATTGGTATGGTCGGCAAAAATTCTCGAAGCTATATTCTCTTAGCTGCGTCCAATGGACGTCGCTGCTGGTATCATTATAACTAGGTCTTGGTTGTGCGAGCAGGCGTCGACTAGCTAAGTCAAAGGTACATATACAGTCTCCTCTTCCTGGTAAGATGACTGACTTAAATATAATTATGGGGGAGGAGAGTATATCTACTTCTGCCATTATTAATGAGGTACCAGATCGTAGGTATAAAACGTTAAACAAAACTCAGCATGGAGCACCAAAAGGAGGAAAAGCGGGCTGGGATATCAAGCCAAAGGTCGGTGGAAGAAATGGCAGCTGCGAGTTTCCTTGCTGTACCGCCAGCGATCATACCTCTGCTGTGACGGGAGCAGTTGACAGTAGTTTCAGTGCTACTGCCAAACCCGCTTTGCTACGTAGAGGTGCAACAGTCTGTGAATACTCAGACCTCGAAAGTGTTGGAAGCGTAAACAAATAAAAGAGGAAGCTTTACTACGCTCTCCGGAAAGGAGGAGTTGAAAGCAAAAGAAAGGGTGAAAGTCCACGAAAGGCTTTCAAGACCAACCGGACGAAGGAGGAAGAGGAAAGGTTGGCTTGAGCTACAGCAAAAATGAAAGAAGACCGAGCAAAATCCGAGATTCGCAAACCGGATCGAAGAAGAATTGGAACAAAATGGCAGACGTCTGTTGAAAGTCAAGCAGCGGCTGCGTATATACTGGATTCCACGCCACAAGTGAGTTCCGGAAAATAAAACTGCTGATGAGATTGCCAAAAGACTGGCCACCGAACAAGTACAGGAAGTACAAAAGTCACTTAAACGATATACAACAAAGTTTCCGAAAGGGATGACAGACGAATCAGGGCGAGATAGAATGCCTTAAGTTTCCGAAAGGGATGACAGGCGAATAGGATGCCTTAAGTACATGCAGGATCGCCAAGATCATGTGCAGGAGCCCCTTCGAAGAACTCGCTTGCTTCTTCCTCATACGGTCTCAAAGGGACTGCCGGACGACTGTTGGCCTCTTGACAAGTCACAACCTACTGTCATCACATTTGAACCGGAATGGCATAAGTGTTGAAATAAAGTGCGGAGATGTTGACATGAGAGATACGCTATAACACCTCCTATGCCTTTGTCCAGCACTATCTAGAACTCGTCTTAAGTATTTAGGAGCTTCGGAGTTCAAGAGACTAGGCAAAGTATCAGACGTAGATATTTAATTGCGACTTCGTTAAAAACGTTGATGTCCTTTGTGATCTCAAACTAAACTGAATCTCCATCTGGCACTAGTGGGACCTGTGGGTCTATGTATGGCGTGATGACCGACCAGTATAACCTAACCTACAACTGGTATCCCATAAGATTGTCAACCTAACCTCGTGGACGCCGATAGAACAGGCGGGCGTCAGCACTATACCTCACATGGAGCCAAAATAATCTTCCGTGAAGCCCAGGTAACCAGTGGTAGAATACACGGGGAGAGGAGGAGCTCCGTACATAGTTTTTAAACATGTACAACTCATCATTAATTGGACGTAGCGCTCTTAAAGTTGAAGCCACAGACTCCGAATTTCAGTAATAAATTTTAATAATTTCGACTCGTTGTTGGATCGTATATCTTTCCATGATGAATACTGAATAGAAATGTCAAAAGATCGGGAAAAAAATATGGCCTCGTTTGCTGTCTCTATCGGCCTACTTTTGTGGCGTGCCTATTAAAAAACCTGTTAATACTTAATATGCGGTCACAATTGAGCTTTCGAGGACAACAAGCATATAATAATCTCAATTGGCTACAAGAGAGCTGCCATCCGGCACCGCTATGAAGGTCTTGGAAGCGGATGTCCTGCTTGGAAGGCGGCGATCGAGGCGCCCACATGAATGAAGCCGTTTTATATAACGATTCGATATTAAGATCTCTTTTGCTCACACATAAAATTTTCCCTTCTAATATACACATACTTAGGTCCATTAACGGCACAACAGCACCAACGGGTTAGCACTTGTAAAGCGGAAATTTCGTATGATTTAATATTTATGCCCCATTTATTGATTTCACTTCCTATTTGATGATTACACACTTTGGAATTTCAGTTATTTCAAACAAACACTTCAATTTCATTCGCATTAACCTCAACAAAAACAACAAGAGCAACAACAACTAAAAAATGTCCAACTTGTTTATGTTTTGACAACTTATCCGAGGCACATGTCACTCTGTTTGTACGCAACTAAAGAGCACGCAAGTAAATATGTATTATTGGCATTAAGAACGTAAACAACAACAGCTCGTTGGTTGTCATGTTGTAAACGCCCTCCGACCACTCCGCATTTGACACTCGCCTCCACTTGACGTTCGCACCTCGGCCCATCTCCCACAAATAACAAAAACCGTGTACTCTCTTCAATTTTGCTTTTTAACTCCGTCTGGAAGGCAACACGCCGGGTCGGACACCGGTGCGATGCGACTCCGCGCTAAGCACATGTTAATGCTCTAATTGGCAGGTGATAAATTACTTCATGGCACGATATATGTATGTATTATATATGGCATACCATATACTATGTGCATAGCTCCAGACGTGCGTGTGTGTGTGTTTGTTGACATGTATAGCTGGTTTATTAATTAATATATAACATTGAATAATTATTTTGCGCTCGATCGCTAGGTTGCTAACTGTAAATGTAAGCAAGCGCTAGAAACCAAAAATAAAAGTAAAACTGTTACAAAAATATACCCGATACTCCAATGCGAAATGCCGCATTTTACATCGTAAATATCAGGTGAACCTTCAGGTGAATATTCTTATACAAAGAGGTGTTTTGACTTTGAGTTGACTTCTTTCTCAAACTATTTCAGCTTTTGAGCTCAACAATAAATAAATTTTGATGTTAGCGATTTTTATTATCGCCTTCAAAGTAAACCCCACCAGATGTAATACACTTATGGCAACGATTTTTCCAGTTCTCGAAACACTCTTCATAAGCACTTTTTGGCTCCTTCAGCGAATTTTGTCTTATATCTTCGATCGACTGAAAACGGGTTCCAAAGAGCGGCAATTTCAGTTTGAGGAACAAGAATAAATCACACGGAGCCAAATCTGGTGAATACGGCGGTTGAATGATAGTATTCATTGCTTTAAATTCGGTCACAATCGTAGCTCGATGCGATGGTGCATTATCATCGTGTAAAATCCATGAATTTTTCTTCCACAATGCCGGCTATTTTCGACGGATGTTCTGACGCGAACGCCTCAATACGGCCAAAAAGAACTTCTTATTGACCATATGTCCCTCCGAAATAAATTCATGATACACCACACCACGAATATCGAAAAAAACATGAGCATCCTCTCGATTTTCGAGCGAGTTTGGCGTGATTTTTTTGCTTCCGGCTCTTTTTTTCCCATCCATTCCGATGATTGTTGACTTTTTTGCATGTCAAACTCATAAACCAATGTCTCATCGGCCGTAATAATGCTCTTCATGAATGTGTGATGGGAATTCGGAATTTTTAAAGAGGTCTGTCTAACTCTAACGATTTTCAAGCACCATATCTTCACTTATTTAATATTTTCATCAGTTGAAGAGGTCAAAAGTCGTCCAGAACGAGGCATGTCAGCAACGATCTCTCCACCGCCTTTGAAGGCTTTGTACCACTCGTAAGCTTGTGTTTTTGATAAAATTTAATCGCCGTAAGCCTTTTCCGACAATCGCACCGATTCCGCACACAGAATGTGAATAGAAATACAAAGTTTGAGACAAATTCTGAAGTGGACTGACTTAAGCAGCTTCTGTAAACAAACTGGTTGACAGATCGCGCTCATACATATATCGCATTATAATTAAGGACAGATCTACCAACTTAGCAAAATACATTGTTTTGAAATATTATTTACTCGGAGAATTTAAATACAATTTGCAAGTGCCTTTTAGTCACAATGTACAGTTAACCAAAGAAAAACTTGTACAGAGAACATGTCTCGTTTTGGGCGACCTTCGACCTCTTCACGCAAGGGGCAGAGGATGTCAAGAGAGCTCGACATCTCTCGCGAGTCCGCTCGAATGATTTCGGTGTATATTTGGGTATGAAACGCGATCTTTGCTCGACTCGTCCCGATGAAATAATTATTTTAAAAAAGAGTGTTATTTCCTTAATAGGTCGCTTCAGTCACTTTTTTATATTATGATATGTCGAACTTAAGTAATTAGTAGTAATTATTTTGACAAATAATTTATACTTAAAAGGAAGTCATTTATCATTTACGACCTCCCCGTGTTTAAAATATTATTTAATATTCAACATATCACGCCTATGCTTTGGACTACGTCTGTATATACTTAGACAAATGTGCAAAAAGAACATGACAAGGAAACTGAAATTTAATTGAACTCTTATTGCCGATTCTTCTTCTTCTTAATTAATAATTAATTAGGAAAACTAATTTGCTCATTATAAAATTTGTCATATTTTTTGAAACAACAATTTCCGCTTTTTAATAATCGGCAAACTATTTACTGAGTTAAAGTAAAATTTGTAAAATATTTCCTATTATTACTGTTTATCTGATAGTAATCTCTGAGTGATGATCGGCCTCAGCAAGAGTCGGGTATTCACACAGCACATTAATTAAAGTGTGGGAAAAAGTCTTCCCTATTTAAACAGCTGCTTCTCGAAGCACTCCTGCCAAGCTCTTAATCCACAGGCCTTGAAGCACAAGTGCAAGGGAAGTGCTGGGATTTCTCGGTATCAAACAGACACTTGGGCGTTCAGTTACTTCCAGGCCATTGTAATTTAAGCCACACTCTCTTAGCCGTAAGCACTTGGATATGTGGGTATATGTGCATATACATAAATATGTATGTAGAATATACTATAGAAGTATAGATAATAAATGCAATTTATCAGGTAAATTTAGCTCCATTTTGTTAGTAGATGTGTCATTTACATGATTATCAGTCGTACGTTGTAACAATTGACGCTCTGCAAACAATGATTACAAGTGCCCACAGTAACGAAACATTATTGAAATATTTCACTTATCTGTAAGTGGGTTGCAGAGCTCTCTGCTCACTCTGGGTGCACATAATTCCTCATAGAAACATAACATTTTGCCGTTGCTGATGTGCAGCTGTTGTAATTTCGCTGTGGCCAGCAGTGAGTGCATCGAATGCAATGCCTTTCAGACAAACCCTGGCGGAAAATTGAGAGAAGGAGAGTGCTAGTGGGTTTACTAATTTAGAATTCAACTAAAGAAGTTGGCAATTATTAGAAGCAGACATTAAGATACGATCAAAGTAGAGTTTCACTTCACACATTCACACCGTGATACAAGCCACTCTCTGTGATACAAACCTCTCACTTCAATTCAGCAGGCTGGAGAAGTGTTCTCTCCATAATTTCAGTATGCTCTAGGCATAAGTCGCTAGATCACATCTGCAGGTTCTACAAGAGTATGCTCCGGTTTTGAAACCTTCTGTTAATAATCACATCTTTTCGTAGAATTTTCAGCCATTACTCCTGTCGACAAGCTCTTCGTACTCACGCATTTCCGCCTCTCTCTTTTTTGTCTGCAAATGCATCTCGCTTCCCTACCCACGTGTTGTGGTCCAATGTAAAGCTGCAACGTAAGCAGTCTGTTTTCTCTCCGCTGCGACACGGCACTCCTCATCGTACAAGCTGTTCTTTTGACTTTTCCGAAAGCCAATGGTATCTTTTGCAGCTATACGTAAGGAGCTTGAAACCCCGTCATACAGTTCCCTTATACCGAATTGCTTACGAGTGCTCTCAGAGAGCAGGAGTGTAAGTCGAGTAGAAAATCGCTCGACTGTTTGTTGTGATTGCAACTTCTCGACGTCGAACCTTCTTTTTGTTTATTGACGTGAATTTTTTGCTGCACAGAGGTGTATCATTGCTGCAACAAGATAGTGGTCCGAACCAATGCTACGCACCTCTAAAACACTGAAGACGTGTCTCCGTCTATCACAACATGATCGATCTAATTGTGGCTTTTCAATCCGGAGACAGCCAGTTGGCTTGATGAATTTTCCTATGCTGGAATCTAGTACTACAGATAACCATATTTCTGTCCCCGGCGAAGTCGATCAGCCTCAACTCATTTGAGGATGTTTCATCATGAAGGCTGAATTTACCGACCGTTGTGCCAAAGATATCTTCTTCGACCACCCAGTTGTTAAAGTCGCCATTCACGATTTTGACATCGTAGCTGGGCCAGCTCTCATAGGTGCGTTCCAGGAACTCATAGAAGACATCTTTGATCACATCGTCCTTCTCTTCCGTCGAGCCGTGGGCGCAAATCAGCGATATGTTGAAGAAATTTGCTTTGATGCGGATTGTGGCTAGACATTCATCAACCGAGGTAAATGCCAAAACTCGGGGACGGAGTCTCTCTCTCACTACGAATCCTACAGCGAATAGCACAAGGACCTACTCGTTTTAGTCCTTATCCTTATCGTAATCCTTAGTACGTTTTCAGTGTTCGTCATTAAAAGAGGGGTCTCTCATCTGAAGCTGTTTTCTACTTTTCACCCAGCGCACAACCCTGAGCAGGGATGCTTCGCTTTCTTACTTTAGCTTGCCTTCAAACAGATGTTTTTTAGCCACCCAGTGTATACTTGGTCTAAGACCGGAAGTCATGAGCTGCTTGGGCCCTAAGAATCGTTTCTGGCTACTCCCAAGTGGATGGCGCTCAGAGAACTTTCCCCACTTGCGTGAACTCAAACACATAGCTCCAGCAAATCGTACATCCTCAGCATTCATTTCAGACACCAGTACAGTGAGTTGAAATCCAGAAAATAAATATATAAATAGCTGTGATAAACGAATACCTTGACCCCTGTAGATAGAGTGTTCGTCACAGTGGATGTTATCGCTTGAAAAAGACACACTTATGGCAGAAATGGGTGACTGCAATCTATGATTTCAACACGATGCAACAATTAGTGTTCTCAAATGCACACGCTCAAATGTTGTTGCTCCAACATGAAAAGCAGTTAAAAGCAACAACAAAAGACCACTTGCTGACTATAATGACATCATAAAGAATTACAGCAAGCACTCGGAATTTATTGCGACAATCGTGTTACAAATTTAGTTGAACAATACTGACAACAATAAAAGCACGTAGTTATGTAAGTAAGTATGTATGGCGTACTCACATATAAGCGCAACAACAAAAGTGAGTAAAAATAAATTAATTGAGTGAAGTCACAAAGCGAAAAACGTGAGATCGGCGAGTGATATCTCGAATTCCGACGAAAGAAATTAGAAGAAACACATTTCGTGTCTTCTATGAACCGTTAGATTGCAACAAAAACACAACATTTAAAAAAAAAAACATAGTTGAAAGTGAAGAGAAAAGTATGTAGTGTGATTGCCTTGCCTGAAGCCTCGTTCTTATCGGTCGCATAAAGAGTTGGGATGCCGTTCATGGTCAACTGACTTCACGGGTTTCGTGAACTGCATTGGCAGGGATATTCAATAAAAGTTTGATTTCTTATTTAAAAATACTATCGATTTAACATTAACCATTAGATTTTTCGGTAAAACCCGTAAAAACCGGTTTTGCACTTAAAAAAGTGAAATTCTTTGCTTTTTATTTTTTTTTTTTTTGAGCTTTTTTAATCAGTGTTAACACCTTTCAAAATATTTGCTTTGATTTGTTTGCCAAATATGGTTTAATAAATAAACTTTACAACCACATTCACACACACACACACACGCATGTTACAAGTGCACATTGGACATCTCTCAACACTCTTATCTAAATTAGCAAAAGTTGCGATTTATTAAAGACAAACAGGCACCTTTCTCGAAAGCCCCCATCATGCTTGCTTTCAACTAGCTTTCGTTCAAGAATCACCTTCACCTCAAGTACCCGTGCATAACTTTCCACTCTATTATGGCTTATGATAAATTACTTAACGCTATTTTCCCTGATATCACACGACTAATATGAAGCGTTGTCAAAAAGTTCCATTCGATGCACTGAGCGAAATAGCCCAGTAACTCTGCCAATTTTTTATAGACGTTTGTATTGGGTCTGGTGACGGTATTGAAGTGATGTGAGTATTACTATATGCTTGTACTTCGTTAGAAGGGAGCTCGTAATATGGATAATTAATTGATTTCGACATAATATTCCCATTTCTCAACTTACATATGTACTGGGAGAAGATTTCTTTGGGGATCCAATAAAAATCTATAAACTGTTTCTGCAGCTAAATTAAAAATTCACCTAAAAAAGTAAGCGTTTAACTGTAATTTCTCTTTGTAAGGCCTCTGAGTTCACACAAAATGAGAATTTGAATATAACCGATTAACTTCTTCCTAACTAAAATTAATTACAGACCGAATCAGGCAATGAAAGTACAAAACAAAAACGTAAATCCAAAAAATACTGAAATAATTGACTTTGAGCATATTTTTTTTTATTTTCATATAAATGATTTTCCGGAAAGTTTTCTTAAACATGTCTATATTATTAAACCCCCTTTTAAAAGTAATTATTATTGCCAAACTATTTTGCTCTCTTTTTGTGATCAAAAAGTGCTTAAATAATGTTATTACCCCAGTACTTTTGTACTTTTTAGTGTTTCTAAGTTGATCTCTCAGAAATGATTATGAGTCATTTCGAAAAGCTTTACAAATATAATTTTGACACTTAGAAAAAAAAAAATAATTAAGATAACAAGTAAGGGAGAGCCAAGTTTGGGTAGAACCAAAAATTTCCTACACTTGGAACTGGCATGAAATAAAGCCAGAGAAGTACCATCAGGTACATAGGGCTTGTTAGTTATATGGGGTCTAAAATGATTTTTACCCGATTTTATTCATTCTAAACACAAATATGCACCGTTATAAGGGAAACAAGCTCTAAAAACTTTGTTAAGATAACTCACATATTGACCGGTATATGCGGAAGTTCGAAAGTCTTTATATTAGTTATAAGGGGGTTAAGGGAAGTATTGACCCGATTCAACGATTCTCTCTGAATTTCAATTGTATATCTCACAAATTAACCGACATTTTCGGTCAACTATAGGCACAGGGGTCCACATATTCGGTCCTTTGGGGCTTCAACAGTATTTGTTGGATTTCAACAATTTTTGGCCATAAGATGGCAGACACTAATGGCACTATTCGTGCAAAGTTATAACCCGTTATATACGTTACAAATCTTCTTGATTTGTACGCTCGAAAGGAAAGAAAAAAATTAAATTTTAAATTGTGTTATATGGGAAGTAGGCGTGGTTTTTGTCCGATTTCGTCCATTTTTAAACTTTGACAAAGGAATATGATAACAATTTAGTCGAAATCGGTCGGTCGGGTCCCGAGATATTTGATGAAAAGTGGGCGACCACACCGGCCAATTTACACTAATAAAGCCCTATTATAGCATCTTGGAGGTAAAATTTAATTTCTCTGGCGTAATTAGTTATTTATTTATTGCGCTTTTAGTAGTTTTGAACAGTACCGTTATATGACGAGTGAGCGGAGTTACCTACCGATGTCATAGATTTTCGCACTGTCGGTAGGAGTTCTCATAATATTTGTGCTGAGAAAATTTCGTTTTTGTGGTTTTAGTGGTTTTGGAGATATGTACATTAAACTCATTTGAGGGTGGGCCACGCCCACTTTTTCAAAATTTATTTGCCACAGATACCCCTTGCTACTACTATCCCATGTGCCAAATTAGAGTTTTATACTTAATTCAGTGGTTTATAAATAATCGGTTAATGGTGATTTGTGGGCGTGGCAGTGGTTCGATTACGCGCATTTACGAACTCGTATTTTTTTACCAAGATACGCGGATACCAAGTTTCATTATTATATCTCAATTTTTACTGAACTTACAGCTTGCACGGACGGGCAGGCAGACAGTCGCCCAGATTTCAAATCGTCTCGTCATTTCGATCATTCTATATACATAATAATGTATCTAGATTATATGTATAGTATATCAATTAGTTTCCGATGATTTATACAAACGTGAGCAGACAACATGTTGCAAGAGTATAAAAACTCTGTGTATTTATTAGGTCTACAACTTTGCTTCCGCCGTTTTCCAATAGATGTCTCTAGGGTCAAGCACTGGTCGATTAAATCATTTTATATCGATTTTGGACATTTGTGTCAACACTAACCCAACAAAATATTTGAAGAGATCTGTTTGCATCCCAAACTTATTCTCCACAGAAAATGTCGCTTTTTCAGCCGAATTCTCGACATTTGTGGGAAATTTTGCTTTTTTTTTTAATTCCAAGAAAAGTGCGGCTGAGGCTCATCGAATGCGTTCGGATACGTACGGTGAGGCTGTTCTAAGCGAAAGAACATGTCGCGAACGGTTTCAACGTTTTAAGAATGGTGATTATGAAATCGAAGACTGGCATGGTGGTGGAAGGGAGAAGATTTTCGAAGATGCTGAATCGGAAGCATTACTCGACCAAGATGCGTTTCAAGCCCAAGAGGAATTGGCCGAATCGTTGCAAGTGACACGCAATTGATGCGTTTGAGCCGAGCACTAAAAGAAAAACGGCCACAGTACGAGGAAAGACACGATGAAGTCATTCTCCAGCATGACAATGCTCGGCCTCACGTCGCAAAGGTGGTCAAAAAATATTTGGAGACGCTGAAATGGGTGATCTTACCCCACCCGTCGTATTCTCCAGACGTTGCTCCATCTGACTACCACTTGTTCCGATCGATGGCACACGGTCTAGCTAACGAGCACCTCAGTTCTTATGAAGAAGTCAAAAATTGGATTGATACTTGGATCGACTCGAAAGATGGGGAGTTCTTTCATCACGGAATACGCATGCTGCCAGAAAGATGGTCAAAAGTAGTAGCTAGCGACGGCCAATATTTTGAATAACATTTTTGTAACCTTTTTTATACAATAAAGCCTTAAATTTACAAAAAAAAAACGACAGAAGCAAAGTTGTAGTATAAGTCTTTCTAATTTCCCCTCAAATTGTTTACTCTGCGCATTCCTGAGTGATCGCAATCGTCGCGTTAACTTTGACGTATGTAGATCATTATGGACAGTGATAAATGAAGTAGCTTTCGATGGGCCAACTTTTGAATGACTTCGGTTGCCTGCTCGACACTTCATGCGAAATTGTCGGCAGAATTTGCGAGTGTGTTTATATCACTTAATTATAATAAGAACATAATGCGAGCCGCTCAAAGGCACGTGACTTCATTTAATGAGGCGCAATTGATTTTAAAACACATGTTTTCTCTTTTTTAGGTTATAAAGTAAACAAAAATATTTTGATTTCAGCGAGACTAATTCAATCGACGACAATTAAAATTCCTGTAACTCACGCAATCGGTAAACAAAAGTAATAAATTAAAGCAACGCCAGCTTTGAGTGCCAATATAACACATAGAAACACATGCGTATGCATATAATTGTACATATGTGTGTGTGTTTGTAGTTGAAATATAAATCCAAGTGCTTTTAAAGTGAATTAGAATTACACATGTACTCAAGGCTGAAGTAGCGCAATATCGGACCAAACAGGAAGCTTCAAGAGCGATCTCGCTCGCAGATATTAAGAAACTCGTGCTAAGTTTCAACAACAAACAGTAACAACTCGCATGCACCACACACCTCGGCACGTTTTCAAACATTTCTCACACCCATTCGGTGCGCTCAACCACATTCATACATACACACATATTTACACACCGAGCCGAGGCAAATTGGACCACGATGAACCAATCATTTCGCTTGTTATGGAAATAAAAATTTATGGCTCTAAGGAATCGTGAGTGCACGGGGACAGTGCGAGCGCATCACCACATCACATCGCCTTATCGGGGAGAGTCTACGCATACTTCCACCAACACACATGAATGTAAGTATGTCGATACTCTACTTGGTGGATATATGGCGTCGAGTAAAATTCCATCACTATTAGAGATAATGCAATCAAATAATTATTGTAGGGCGTGAACCCAATTTGGCTTTTATGATCAGTCTCAAAGCCACTGAAAGGTAAATAAACAACACTTTTTTGCGTATGTTGCTATGCACCAGCGCGAACATCAAGCGGTGGGCAACTGTTGCAGGTCTTTGTTGGCCGGTCACTTTTGATAGTTTGAACGCCTGAATATTTACAACGGTTTACTATATGTCGTTGGAACGAGGCTGGTGGCAACAGATGCCTTAATGAAGATAAAATTCCGAAACACGTTAGCAGCTGTTTCATCCTCTTCAGATCGAATTAAGAAATATCCCGTGGTCAAGTGGTGTGACGCATCCCCTCCTCTATTTCCATGCTCCATTGCAAGAATAAAATTTTGGTTAAAATATGTTTCACTTAAATTTAAATCTTCGTTTGTCTCAAATTTTGTATTTCTAACCGAATTTCGTGTGCGAAATCGTTGTGAATGTGAGAAAAGGCTTAAAAAACACAAGCCTACGAGCATTACAAAGCCTTCAAAGACGGTCGAGAGATCGTTGAAGACATATGCCTCGTATTGGACGACCCTCGACCTCTTCAACTGATGAAAATATAACAAAGTGAAAGATATGGTGATTGAAATAGGCAGGCAAGTGTTAGAGAGATGACAAAAGAGTCTGTTCTAATGATTGATGGATATTTTCGGTACGAGATGTGTTCTTGCTTGACTCGTCCCGATAAAGCTGAAATTTTTTTCAAAAAGAGTGTCGTAAACATATCTCTTTGGGCATGCGTGGTCGTGCGAATTCCGATCCCACATTCGTGGAGAGCATTAGAACTGCCGATGAGACATGGGTTTATGTTTGAGATGCAAACAAGTCAACAATCATTGGAATGAAGAGAAAAAACGAGCCGAAACCAAAAAACCACACCGGCCCCTCAAAAATCAAAGTGATGCTTATAGTTTTTTTTCGATATTCGTGGTTTGGTGCATAATGAATTTATTCCGGAGGGAAAGATGGTCAATAATAAATTCTACTTGGCCTTATTGAGGCGTTTTCATGAGAACATCCGTCGAATGGCCGGAATTGTGAAAGAATAATTCATGGATTTTACGCGATAACAATGCACCATCGCATCGAAACACGATTGTGACCGAATTTAAAGCCAAAAACGGTATTTTTTCATCATCGATATTCAACAGATTTGGCTCAGTGTGATTTTTTCTGGTTCCCCATACTGAAATTGCGGCTCCGTGGAACCTGTTTTCATTCGATTGCAGAGATAAAACAAAATTCGCTGAAGCAGCTGAAGGCCATCCCAAAAAGTGCTTCTGAAAAGTGTTTCGAGGACTGGAAAAATCGTTGGCATAAGTGCATTGCATCTGATGGAGATTACTTTGAAGGCGACAAAATACATTTTGATGAAAAATTAAATATTTTACGTTTTATTAACATTTCTTTCGAAATACGATTGTATTTTACTGTATACAACATTACCGAGAAAACAATCAGAGAACAGGCAATAAAAGAGCCGATCCCTACAACAGATCTGATTATTTCATAACGAGGTGTGATCAAATGTGCTTTTGACTGCCGTGTAAAGCTCTTAAGCTATGTGGCAACTAACAGGTGGAGAATGGTTGCACTCCCATCCAAAACAAAATCGAAAATTACAGAAAAGTACGTTTAGAGCTGCAAGCACTCATCGCATGTGTTCCAATTTACTTTCCAAAGGAAGAAGATTCTTATAAAATCCACCAATTGTGCGAGTAACCTGCGGCTTACAGTTATAACGCTGCGGATAAAGCACAGCTCAAAAACGGCGTGAAGCTCGGCCTACATGTTGGTGAGGCACGAGCGCCCATTATAATCACACGTCTATAGGTACAAACATACAGAAGTATTCACTTTATCTGGTCATAAATTGTTCGACAGTGCTATTGAAGTACGATATACTGATATATACTGATGCGAATATGACTAATATGATTCGTGAAATCATAATCAATCAAAATCAATTCGATTGGAGTATGAAATTCGGCAATATGCGAATGTTATGTTTATAACGGCTTGTAAAAACGGCAATGAAATTGCGCTGCTTTCAAACTCCTGCAAAAGAGACACACAAAAAACGGTATGTTCTTCCTACAGACAACCAATTTATTTAATTGCACCGTTATAAAACAAAAGCAAATTACTTTACAATCAGTATTTCGCAGAAATTCAAATAAATAAAAGACCAAACCCCTTCCAAAGAACCGACAAGGTGTTGAACTTAATTTTCAAAATAAAAACAATTGAAATGACAAAAAATCGAGGAAGCATAATACCGGCAAACATAACGGTAATGATGAAATTGCTGTCGCAATACAATTGCAGTGTCGATTTCTTTAAGATTTTGGGTTTGTAGTCGCTATTTCAATGTACATATGTACATATATGAATGTAGGTATGTGCGGATCTGAAGTGGTTTGAAACTGTCATGGTCAGCTGACTCACGCCATTTTTGGTCATGATCAAGATAGAGAACTGTGAATGCGATAGTGTCATTTGTCAGCTAAAAGGTTTATTTTTTTAATTTTGTTCGCTAACGTGTGGCCGACCCTAAGTGAAACTAAAAAGAACCAGTTAAACGCCGTTTAAGTGTAGACACATATTTAGAGACACTAGTCAGCCGAAAATTAGGCGCACACGCGTGCCCTCTATCTAATGAGCCACCACTATCACTGATGATGTAATTCCTCAGTAGCTGCGCTCGCTGATAACGGCACAGAACGTAATGGAACCTTTGATTGGAACAAGCCGATAAAAAGTGAGTGTTTATATTATTTTAGCAAAAAAGGAAATGAAATGAAAAATCTAAAAATATCGTCATTATTTGTGGCAATATTTATAGACACAGACACTGACATTTACATACATTGTATATACTATAACGGTACATACACGTGTACTAAGAATGCACTTTCCGTGGAAAATAAATCAGCGCCAAGACCTCGACTCGAACCATCAAAAGAGTGTATGTTTTGGCAACATGCTTGCACGAACAGGTTCCCGCTTATCTAAATTGCAATCAACGGTTCCAACAGCGGTTTCGCATCAATTGCGTTTTTGCTTTTAAATGAAATTCCAAAATAAAGTTGACCACGTTTTTTTATTCAGTTTGGAATCAGTGTTATTGCCGTTGTTGTTGCTAATGTTATTTCGATTGTTTTTTTTTTTTGTTTTTTTTTGTACTGGTTCGGAAGCCAGTCGGATGGCACTCTAGCCAGCGTAGCTACTAGCTCTTAATTCGCTGAACTCATATGTCAATGTCGTCGTATATCTTGTACAGCTCATCGTTCCATCGAATTCGATACTCGCCGTTGTCAATGCGCAAAGGCCCATAAATCTTCCTCAGATCCTCTCGAAAACTCGTAACGTCGACTCATCAGATGTTGTCTCTGACCATGACTCTTTACCATATAGCAGGACGGGAATAATGAGTGACTTATAGAGTCTGATTTTTGTTCGTCAAGAGAGCACTGTACTTCTCAATTGCCTACTCAGTCCGAAGTAGCACCTACTGGCAAGAGATATTCTGCGTTGGATTTTGAGGCTACTATTGTTGTTAGTGTTAGTGTTCCATGATAGAAGTAATTATCAACGACTCCTCAAGTGAGGAAAATTTTCTGAGCGTCTTTCACTCGGGAGTGACCAGAAACGATTATTTTACAAATAGCTCAAGCAGCTCACGATTTCCGGTCTTAAACTAAGTATCCTCTGGGGAGCCACAGAACATCTGTTTGATGGCGAGCTAAAGCGAGAAGGCGAACCAGCCCTCCCCAGGGTTGTGCGCTGGGTTGGGGACCTGCCACGTAAAAAAGACCTTCAATGAAAAGGATCCATCTATATAGATGTTGTAATTTCCGCCAGCGAGACGCATGCTCCTGAGCCATCCACCCTCTTTTAATGTTACTTGATGCTTTCTCATCAAAATAAAGCGCAAGGGTATGTGGTCCGAAGTTCTTTGTGGAAAATTCATCTAATACCGCCAATAGTGCAGCCGATTTTTCTGCAAAGCTTTCCACTGCAATGTCGATTGATGATAGGTTGAGTAATCTTTGCGTACAGCCGTTGAAGTGGTTTTTATGAAGTTATGAAGAGAACAGCGAGTCGTGTATTTTACGTTTAGTTTTTATCCGAATATTTTTCTGTTTTATGAGAAAGTTATATGCTGTTAACAGTCCTCATAGTAAATCGAATGCATTATTCAACAACAACTTGATGTTTTGTAGTCGTCGAACATCCAAAAAGGTGTCGAATATATCTAATATAGTATTTTGCTGAGATACCCTTCAACTTGTAGCAAAAGCTTCTACAAAATAGCGATCACACAATGAAGATTAATCATGTTAGAGACATAAAATTTGTAGGTTTCGGAGGTTTCTGTTGAGTATGTCCAGATTATTTGATTTCACTCTCAGTACGGTGCGAGCACAATAACCATATAAGGGCAGTGATGCATAAATTCTCACAATGAACGTCTGATATAATAATGAATCATAAATATTTAGATCCCCTGCATTTGAAATTATGTATTATGGCCAAGTAGCAGTCATTTAGAGACCATGAGAATATTTGGTTGATAGGTTTCACTAACATTTTCGCACTTTTTCACCAACTTGCATATATACAAATGTACGTGTGGAAGGACCTTTCAGATTTTATCAACATTTATGAGGCAGACTAAATGATCTCTTAGTGGCTAAGAGAAATATCCGCACCGTGTATAATGGAAGAAAAGATATATAACTCCATAACTTAATTGGCCCGTCTACACATGTATTTACACACATAGACAAACGCAGATAAGTAGATACATTTATCGCATACTTGAACCTTGTGAAGGCCGCCGATTAAGTCGCTGTTATGTCAACGTAAATGTTTGTATCTAAGTAAGTCGATAAAAATTTCGACTCTCTCAGCCAAACTAGATTTATCTTCCGCCTTATCTGGCGATACTTGAGATTATAATTTAAACATGTTATGTAAAGTCAGTCGCAAATACATACATATGTATGTAGATGGGTATATAATATATACTATATACATATATGGGAATATATGGTTGGTTTGGCTAAAGTAAAGTCATATTTCATATACATATATACATACACACACACATACACCCACAAACAAACGTACTTTATAACCCTTTGTCGTCCAGCTAATCAGAAAATTGCCCGGCACTCGAAGGTATTGGCTACCAGTTTTCAAAAAGAAATTTATGGCATATAACCCGATTTAAATTTATAACGGTAATACGGCGTAGTAATATTAACTCAAAAACCCATAAAACAGCAGTAATACATACACACATACACACATGTAGAGCAAATCTAGAGACTTAATTCCGAAGGGGATTACCTAATTGTTTGTTTATGAGTGGCTGTCGTTAATCTTCAGCTCTTATAGGTCAGGCCGTGTGTCGCTGCGTGACCACCGAAACGCCGCAGCGCTACTAATAACTGCGACGTCTTCACCGCCCGCATGACAGCAGTAGAGCCATAAAAGATATTTCATGCTGAATGTGCATTATTAATATTCTTTTATGGTTATTTCGATATTATATTATTCAGATATCGGCAAACAAGTTATTACTTGTGGCTTGCAAAATCTTTCATGTGACAAGCTTTTATGTAACAGACATTGTTGAGGAACACAGAGCGGGTCTACACCATGATACCAGCTTTGAGAAGCACTGCTACCGTATTTTATTTGGCACATATTGATTGCAACTTATTATGAACCTCTTTACAATTAGTATGAGCCGAAGCCCAACTGATCAAAGAATGGAGCCCAAGACTACTCGCTGCTAAGTCCACAGCAGTCACAGTTGTGTTTAGCAGGAAACACAGTTAATATAATTTGGGTACCTGGTCATATAGGCCAAATGGGCCACTCAGGAGCAGCTGGAGACACAATCCCTCTAAGCTGCCGTAGGTCATTCCTCAAAGTTAATGTGGGTGTGGATGTACTGTTGATGGTGGACAAACCAAAAAGCTACTACTTTTAGGCAAACATTGTAGGGGTTATCACAGGACACCTAACCTTAAGATCCAACCTTCAGAAAATGGGAAAAGTGGATTCGGCGGAATGCAGAGCATACACGAAGGATAATGAGACGCTGGAACATCTATGCGAATGTCCAGCCTTCAGCCGAATGGGAAGGGACATATTCCATGGCTCCCCATACCCTAACTTAAAAGACATTGGGCAGCTGGGGTGGAAAAGCATCTAGTCTTTTACCAAATCTACAGAACTGCTGGACAAGGATTAAATTGTTTACCTCCCTGCGCACAATGAGCCTAACGTTTGCCTATGGGCCTATGGGCCGAAGGAACACAACCCAATCCTCGTTAGTAACTTCGTTCTGTATACTGCAGCGGGCTAAACGGCTGTTTTACATAATATACGCTGAGATATGTATGCCCTGCATACAAAGTGACCACTTCTTTGCATGATCACACACCCTTCCACTTAACACCGCTTGTCCTTTGATCTGACCCTGTCAAAATCGCATACCTATTGCTAAGTGATCTTCTACTTCTTCTTTATTGGCGTACATACCGCTTACGCGGTTAGCGTGCCAGTCATTCTTCCTTTCGCTGTTTACCGCGAATTGGAGATTCCAAATGTAGCCAGGTTTTTCTCCACTTAGTATTTATTTAAAGGAGTGGAGGTCTTCCTCTTCCTCTGATTGGCGTCGAATACTTTCAGAGCTGGAGCATTTTCATCCATTTGGACGACATGACATAGCTAGCGTAGCCGTTGTGCCTTAATTCGCAAAAATAGGTCAAATTCGGCGTACATCTCATCGTTTCATCGACTGCGTTCTTCGCCGTTGCCAATGCGCAAAGGACCATAAATCTTCCGAAGAATCTTGCTCTCGAAAACTCGTAACGCCGACTCATCAGATGTTATCATCGTCCATGCCTCTGCAAAATATAGCAGGACTACTGATTGATTTCGATAATTTTGCTCTTCCCTTCAAACACGGCATAGGTACTCGCTAAACCGACAGCCTCGTATTTTTCACCCTGCGAGATATCATTATTTTACTTACGTTCGCGAATATCACAGTTTCATACTATGTAGTTCAAAAGAGATACAAACTCTGTGATTTCACTTATATCATCTGAAAGAATTGTGATTTGGATTTCCTTAGGACCACCTTTTCTAAAGAAGAAATACCGAATCATAGAGCTATGATCGCTTTCTGAACCAACTTCACAAGAAGTCGGTATAAACCCGATTAGTTGGATTAAGCCGGGAAAATCAAGTTGCAACCTTACTGGTTAAATATTGAACTGTAGTGTGCCTACACAACAGCTCACTTCACACTTACATAGATATACATATACGTATATACAAGTCTTACAAAGATACATATGTATATACATAAGTGTTTAGAAAACTGCTAATTCGCTCGGGATTATTTAGAATTTATTGTTATTGTTTACACGCGACAAAGTCCTATTAGTAATAAAATAATAACGGCAAACAAGAAGTGGAAAATTTCGTATCCGTTGTTGTTGTTGTTGTAGCGGCAGAATTCTGCGAGTTGACCGTCCTTGGCCGGATAAAAGTCCGGGTCCGCTCCGGTTACGTAGACCCCGACTGTCGTGAGAACGGATTTCGTATGCGTCTTCTGTGGTGTCCGGTTAGCTACTCTATAACTCAATAATGATTATACCGATTTTTATCTTTGATTTCCTGAATTCGGTACAACGTTACGAAGTACGACGGTTCAGCTAGTTTGTTGGCATGTCTGTTCAATTCTGGCTTACCACCCATGGTGTAGCCCACCTGGTGCATCTAAATATGTACATATGTACTATATACTTGTATATGAAAAAAATACCCAAAAAAATCTATGTAAACAAATGGAACATACTTTAATGAATGTTTTGCGAATTCATCATGAGTTGATAAAATAACCCAATATCACGGAATCTTCGCGTGTGGCCGAAATGATATCAATAAGCACGCGTTGGACAACTGATGTGTCTTTTTTTAATGAAAAAATGAACAAGAGTGTCGACCACTGCTGATCCACTTATAATTGTTCGAAATAACAAATCGATTAATATATATGTGGTATATACCACACGACCATACAGCGGTAAACATTAGAGTGGGTCGCTCAAATAAAGCCAATGTTTTTATTTCTGGTCATCAGCTTATGTTATGCAAAGCTGCAATTCTCACAACAGCCGGTGCTACGATACCGGAATTAACCCGTACTTATCCGATCAAGGGCTGTTTTTTCGGGGATCTAACCCGGTTTGAATCGGTAAATAATATGTTAATACTATCATCAACCATGCAATTGCTCTCTTACCAATTTCCAGAAGCCAGTTTCTTTATATGTACTTACCTCAGTGAACCAATGAATCGCTTAGGCACAATTTAACAAATCAGCCGAATGATTTAAAATCGAAAAAACACTTTAACAGCATTTACATACACATCCATTTGTCGACATATTTCGCTATATATTCTTTGTATATGATATTAAATTATATTAAAATTACAATAAAAATCGAATGTACTGCGCTTTTGGAAAGTCAACTTAGTATATTATTGTGTATAGTTATAAAACATGATTTTTGCCTCCTCTGTCCCAACGGATCTATATAAACACTGCTCACTTAAGTATGGACCACTTGAACTGTTCGCGCGCCGATTGCAAAACCTGTAAAGGCATGAGAGTTTATTACAAAATGTTAAACAAATTTATAAAAAAAATTTTGCAAATATTTACTGAGAATATGAGTAATATTAAGTATTTAAATACTGTTGTATAATTAAAGAAAAGTAAAATTTTCTTGAATTTGTTGCATTTATTTAATAATGACGTAAAGTATATAACAATAGTAATAACAATAGAGAAGCACTTCTAAATTGCAAGAAAATGTTTCCGCTTTAGCAGCTGTTTTCGGCATAAAGAAAAGGTAAAAAGTTGTGAATAAATTAATTTTAAAACAGAGGTAAAATATGTTTATTTTCGTAAAACCACTTCTTATACTGATACTGATGAGGAGAATGTAGCAAAATATTACACAAATTGAGGTAAACATTAAAAAGCATACAAACATCAACCGATTTAAAAGTAAAATAATATACACTTCAACGTTTAGCATATTTTTATTTTCATACACTTTTGAATTAGCTAAAAAGTACGATATTTTCAGTACATTTACACCAATCTTGAGATTTGCTTATACATACACTGGTATAAATGTAACTACATATATGCTTAGGCGCTTATTACTGAGGGTTTACTTGAATGTTTGGCATTCATTACGAGGCACTTACATTTACAACGGACTACAAGCATACTTACATAACTGATATTTAACGAAAAAATTTGCTTAGCAAATATTTCAATTTAATAATAATTAATTTCGAGATTTTTTTGAATACATTTAGGTAAACGACCAAAAGGGAAGGTTTGAAAATCTACGTAAGCGCAATTCGTGAGCAATTTTTTCTTTTTTTAGTGACAAGGCATCTATAAATGCGTCGTACTACCAAAATAGTCCATTGATTTTATTAGTTACCTGCGCGACGGTCTGCTCGGCGATGGGAATGTCATCGTTGCGCAAATCCACACGTTTAACCACTGAGGAGGGATCTGCGTCCAGTATAACTCTACGTCAAATAGACAAAAACATTTAAACATGACACAAATTCTGGTCCGATTTCAATACATACCCGCCGTCACAGATTTCGTCGAATGCCAGCATAATAATCTCTAGATTATCCAAAACCAAACGCTTTTCAACATTCTTCTTCAGAATCAAGCTTATCGAATCGTATAGGCAATTCAATACAGACAGTAGAATCAATTCATTCTCATAAGCACTGCCCATTACGTAGAAAAATAAGTCCACATTACTTTTGTAGACGCAGGTAAGGCCATCCAACATGATAATTTCCGTATTGGATCGGTGTGTTTTGCTGAATAAGTTCTTTTCGAAAGCCTTCTGCTCCTTCACTGTGGGCAATACATTCTTGTCGTAGTACTTGGCCAATATACGGTTGCCATCATTGTCCATGATGCACATACCTTTGATTATGTTAAGTGTGGGCTCCTATTGTTAAAAAACGTTTATTTATCACTTAAACTTTACTATTTTTACAAAATTTACCATCATAAAACCTTCCATTTTATTTTTGATTATTTTCGTCGGCAGAATGATATCTGACAGTTTACATTACACGTCAACCCCTGACAGGGTTGCACACATTTTCAAAATTGACACATACATTTATAATTTTCTATTTTTATACTTTTTTGTTATTTGCAAAGTTTTGTGGAGAATCGTGTATATTTCCCTATTTATCGAAATTATTATTTCATAAAAATGTGTATAGATTACAATTTACAAAATTTCTGAAATACGAGTACCTTTGCATTTAGTGTACTCAGCGGCACCTGTTGGCCTACAATTTGTGGTATACTGTGCCACCTGTTGGATAGAGCTGTAATCAACCACTATTGACAAAAATATTTGTTAGTATTTTCCAATTGCTGGCATCGCTGACATTTCCGCTCAAGTCAAATTAACTTTTCCATTAACAATAGTAAGTGACAGCTAAATTTAAAATTGAAAGAAAAATTTACAACGTTTTTCAATTTTCGATCAGGAACCCCGTTTATATTTCCTATTACGCTATACAATTATTAAAGCAATATATGTTTTTATTTGTAGCATATTTTCTATAAATATTTAGATAAATACAACCATATATTTTATACGAAATGGATGTTATACAGAAAATGGATCAGGCAACAGTCACTGAGACGCCCAAGGCCAAGCGTCGCTCAAAGGAGAAATTGGCGAAGATTCTTGAGGACGCCATAGCCGGCAATGATGACCTTAGCAACGCAGGGGGAGGTAAAAAGGGAGCCAAGATACATCTAAAACAAAAGGTAGTCCTGTTGTCGGAAGAGAACCAAAATCTGAGCAAAGCTATCAACGTGAAAAATGCGGAGATAACAGATTTGAAGCGATCAGTTCAATCGCTTAATGAGGTTCTTAACTCGGTGCCCATCGATGAATTGCGTTGTAATTCGTCTATAGCGAGTTCCAAATTATTAGAGTTGAGCAAGAAAAATCGCTTGCTGCGAGCCGAACTGGAAAGCACCAAGAATAAAGTTAACAAGAAAGAATTGCAAATCCAAAAGCTAGAGCGAGACTTAAAACTTCTCGAGGATAAGCTGCACAAAGGAACCACTGAGACTCCAAAGGTGTTTATTGGCGCCTTTTTTGACTACAAATACTTACAAGCTTGTTTCTTCTAGGAGCCGTCGGATGAGCTGCGGGTTAAATTAAACGCTATTCAGCAGAAGCTCTTCGAGACACGCAATAAAAATACCGAATTACAAAATCAACTGAAGCTCGCACAAAAGTGTCTGCAGCAAGAAATCGGAGAAAACTTTAACTTGGCTACAATGGCATCGCAGACGCAGAACTCCAACTGGCGTGGACGCGCCCAGCAAATCATACATCTGCAGCAGAAAGTCCACGAATTAAGGGAGCGCCTGGAAATCGTAGACAGGCAGTACGCGGAGGGTATTCCCATCACCTTTGCCACCGATGATGTCCCGCATGCTGATTTGGCGGCCTCACACACAGCAAAGAGCGGTGCACGCTCGGCGGGTGGACACGCGGAAGCAAACGTTGCGTCGAATGTCAGCGCCACCTCCTTCGATCGCTACAACACAGTCGTGCGAAAAACCGAGATATTGCATCGGGCCAAGGTGGAGGGTCTAGAGAAAGAGATCGCATCACTTAAAGCGCAACTAGAAGAGCAGCGAGGCAAGGTGTTGGCACTCAAAGTGCGGAACAAGACGCTCAACGACGAAGTCTTGAAGTACAAAGTAAAGGCGAGTTCCCTGGAAGAACAAACCGATTATAACGGCTTGAATCTGGCGAATATGAACGAGAAAATGAATGTGCAACGTTACCACTATGAAAGCCGTTTGGAAGAGATGGCGAGACAACTAAACGACCTGAAGCGCATACATAAGGACGGTGCCTTTCGTGAGGAGGAATTGCGACTGAAATTGGAAAACATGGAAAATTTGTTACAAAGCAAAGAAACACACATCGAGGACTTGAATCAGACAATAACGCGTTTGGAAACAGATATGAAAGCCTTATCTGGAGGTTTTCTGTTCTCATGCCGCGAACTACGCAAGGTGAGCAAAGGTGTGCATGAGTTCCGCGATAATTAACGTTATCTCCTACAGGAAGAATTCATAACTATACTCGACTCCTTGGAAGCCGAGAAGAACGAACTGCTCAAACATAACAAAACACTCGTTGAACGCAGCGAGCAGGATCGTGCAAAGAACGACACATTGCACGAACAGCTGGCCAAACAGAAGGTGCGTCTTTCGCGCATGGAAGCGCGTATGCGTGAGCTGGAGAAGGAACTTGAGCTACAATCCGAACGGAAGAAGCGCTCGCAACGCATCGCAGACTACGTGAGCAGCGTAAATTCAACCGCATCCATGGGCACGTTCGTTTTTGAGAATACTTCGCAAAATGCTTTGTCACAAAGAGCTATCGATGAGTTCACACCGGCACAGGTGTACCAAATGAAGCATGAGTAAGCAAATAGTCGGAAATTGTTTGTGATAACTGTATAAAACTCTTCTCTAATTCTCTTCGATTAGGCTCGAATATGCGCAGGAAAAATTAGCATACATGAGCGAAAAGGTGGCGCATCTGCAGGAAGAAAAAGAGAATGACGCGCGCTCTTTTGCGGAGATTATCAACAGCTCCAAAGGTGTTGTGCTCGAGACAATATTGGGCAATCGCAGCAATGCTTCGTTGTCCGTGGAGATCAGCACCGGCACTTCGGTGTAGATTCAGCTCTCATCTATTGAGGAGTATAAAAATATCAATTTGGCTGCAGTGGCGTTCGTTTATGCAAAAATCTCTTACCATCTCCGTTTTGAAATTGCGTAAAATTTTATTCATAATGCTTCCGTAATTCAGTTTCTTCCGACCAGCTGAGGGAAACAGCTGTTCCTTGCAGGGTTCACCGTTTTATTATGCAAATATGCGAAACACTTGGAATATTTTCACATTCAAATTACTAGTAACGTGGCTTTTGATAAATAAAACAATTATTTCAAGTTTTATTGAACTTATTTTTATTTATATTTTATTGCTATTGCCATTATTTTTACGCACCCTACGTTTGGAAAATTTACTAATTTTTGTTCGATACTGTTGCGATCTTCGTTTTCGAAGTTTTATGTATGATTTTATTCAGTTACATTTAATGCTGCATGAATTGTGACCTTTAGTTGAATGCTTTTTATAGTCTGTGGAAAGTGAAAAACTCACTGTTTGAAAATATTTAGTATAGTATTGAATACTTGTAGTTCGTTTTTGCATTATTTTTTTTTTTACTTTTAGAATGTACTGTTTGTTTATACTTAGATATATATTTGTTTTCAGAAAGACTAAGACAAGACTAAACAATTTTGAAAACTTTGCTTTTATTTGACTTAAAAAGTATTTATTTTTTTTTAGTTTTTAATTATAATTTATATATTTGGCAAACATTCGAAAATATGAGGATTAAAGTCTAAATAAAACAACTGTATATATGTATATCTTGTGTGAATATTTACAAACACTTTTACTTTTTCTCTTTATTTATATGACAAACAACGTGTTTTGGTATTCAACAAGTTTTTTAATTTATTTTTAGTCGTATAAAAAAAAGACAAAAAGGGCAGAGGTTGAAAAAAAATATTATTAAAATAAAATAGCTACAAAATTTTAGAAAACAAATTTTGAAATTATAATATTTAATGTCATAAAAAATAATAAAAAAAATTAAAGTAAAAAACAAAAATAAAAAATAATATAAAATTAAAAATAAAAAAAAAAATTTAAAAAAAAACATTTTTAATCAAAAAAAATATTATATAAATTTCGCCAAAACAAAATGTGACATTTTACAATTTTTTTTTATTCTCATAAAGTTGTTTCATCATAAAAAATTAAAAAAAAAAATTAAAAAAGAAAATGAAATAAAATAAAAAAGTAAAAACTTATTTAATGAAAATTAAAATATTATATAAATTTCGCCAAAATTAAAAAAAAATTAAAAGAATAAAATAAAAAATTAAAATAAAAAGTTAAAAAACTAAATATAAAAAATAATAATAATAATAAATAAAAAAAATAAATATTAAAAGAAAAAATAAAATAAAAATAAAAAAAATTAAAAACATATTTAACATTTTACAATATTTAGTTTTATTATTTTAGAAAGTTGTATCACTTATACCTACTTTTTACGATTTCATTGATTTGATAAACACGATAGTCCTTTATTTCATGAAAGTACGCTCACTATTATTTACTAATTATTTATTTATGTATGTTATGTACGTATTCAAGCAATGATTAATGCATATGTATATCGTCAACTAAAATGCAAAACAACAAAAAAATCAAAATTTTTATTGCTTACGATTGACTGCAACATATTACATATACAATACATAAAATTTTAAGCTTCCGCCAACCAATAATATAACCAATATATAATCACTTTATAACCAAAGCTTAAAATTTGGTTTCTATTAAACGTTTTTCATTCGCCAGTAAACTTATGAAGAGTGATTTTACTTTTTTTGCATTTTAGATGACGATATGAACATACATATGTATGTACGTATGTATATATGTATATACGTATGTATAGTATGTACGTACGTATGTATAGTATGTATTTATTTATGTATGAATGACTACGTATAGTTAAGCATTATTCAAGGTTGCTGCAAATAAAAGGCACTTTAGGGATTTAATTGTTAGTAATCAGATCCTTTCAATATTTTTCTTGTTTTTATTGTAAGAATTAGTCCTATCTATTATAAATTAGTATACGCCTTCGTTGCTATCAAAATTTTCCGCACAAACATCACTCATCGAATTTTCTAATGATTTACTAAGTTTTTGTAAAAACACAAGAGTAGCTAAATCTGTAAATACTCAGTCCAATGGGCGTCACTAGAGGCATCACATGATAACCGGTTATTACTTAGATAATCGTTATTGTTTTAGAGTATAAAAAGCAGTTGGTTGTTATTCTATTCAAATTGTTTGCGGCCACATTCATTTATTGGCCAATATTTAGTTGATATCTATAGCATTATATACTTATGTATGTATACATATGTATTTATAATATAGTATATTGACTAACCTAAGTGTTAGAGTATCGAGTCAGTATTGCAAAATCGATTGAATGTCCTTCAGCTAAATGCTTTTATCTGTTTTAAGGTTAAATGCGCCTAATTTACGGCACATATCCGCCATAATATGTCTTAGTTTTTATAAATAGTTCTTTTTATGCAATCCGCCGAATTCATTACATACACTTTTTGGGTATACAAAGTTGATTGTTTCTACACAACGTACTTTATTCAAAAACTTTCGTAAATGCACAAGCATCCTGAATGGAAACGAAGCAAAAATTATGTTGAAATTAAAATATAAATCAAAAGAATTTAATAAAACAATAAAGGGAGTTAGTTGTTATTGTTGTTGCTGCTGTGAGGGGTACCTAATCCCCATTAGGATGGCAAGAATTAGTTAAGTTGTCATCAACATCATCCAACGGTAGGCCCAGGAAACACCCTGTTTCGACGGGGTAGGACCGAAGGGAAATTCGGTGTCAGATGTGTAGGGTTCGCAGGACACATATTAATTAAGCTGTTGTCTTGGAAATATTCATATTTGTTTGAAAATATTTAACTGTTTATTTTAGGCAACTGAAATCTAGTAAACAAGTGACTGAAACCACTTATTTTTCCATTTTAAGCCTTTTCAAGCTTATTCCTAAATACCTAAGCTTAATTTCATTATTATTTTCCGCTATTCAGACTTTCAATACTATTTTTTATATACTAATATTTGTAATATATTATATTGCTGTATCACAATGAATACAGTGTGCTAAAAAAATAAAAATGTAAAAATAATAAAATAAATGTTTAAATAAAGCGTGTTTAAAATAAAAAATATTATATAAAAATAAAAATAAATATTCCTAAAAGAAAAATTACATATATAAAACATATACAAACAATTTTGTAAAAACCCATACGTATATATATACATTTATGTATAAAAAAATAGAAAAAAACATACATAAAAATATAAAAATGATAAAACTATAAAGTTTAATTTACGTTATTTATAAAATATATATATTAATTATATATAAAAAATGGTAAAATTATAAATTTTTATTTTAATTTGTATTTTTTTTTATTAAAAACTTATACTTTGAACAAAAATAGTAATTGAAAAAAAAACAAGCAAAGTGGCATACAGTGGTGGTCAAAATATTTGCAACCAAAATCAAATGTTTGTTTCTACCATTTTTTGTTGTTAAAGAAATGTTTGTGTTCTTTGCTTATCTTTTTTCCAAGCTTTAGTTGTTGAATTTGTCACATATGGTATGGACTGTTGTTAAATTGCCATTTTAGCCTATAACAAAAACAAAACAAATATTTTGGAGAATATGAAATCAAGTAGGTATTCAAAACATTTGCACTGATATTTGTTGTATTTTTTATTATTTTGCTACTTAACAAAATGCTAATTATAACGGTAATCGCATTCCACATAATTAATGAAACTTCATGCGTTTTTCACCTCGTTTTTAATACATTTTTACCACTAAAAGCAAGGGAATTAATGTTTTTTTTTATGAATAAAGGAATACTTTATCAAAAGTAAAAAAATGTTTTTAAATAAAAAATTCATTATGGTTGCAAATGTTTTGACCACAATGTATTCCGTACGAATTTTAGAAAATATGTGTTGCCACTTTGTAGAACACTGTATTCACCGTATTCACTGTGGCGCGTATAAAATATTTAATTCACGATGCCTATTGTTGCAGCTTTATTATCATATTTAATTCACAATGATTTGTTATAGCCAACTAATTATTCAAACGCAGACACTATAAATAAAACAACAAAAACAAAAAATTCACACGCTTTAAGAATTTGCCTACATTTACAAAACTTTAAAACGATAAATTCGTTGGAAGATTTGACAAAAAAACGATTGCAAGCGCTTTTACAAATCAGAAAGTCAAATAAACCCAAAAAATTCGATTTCTATGAACTCTTCGCAGCGTAAAAACCAACACTAATCCGCTCAGATTGCCTAAATTCAGCCATAAACATATAAAGTGCTCGTAATCGTAGTAGCAATTTCGCTTTTAACACTTTTGCATTCGGTTTGTGATTTTTATTGAAAGATTTTTTTATTTCTTTACTAATTAAATTTAATTACATTGTATGCCAGTGTTTATTGTATTTTGTTTGTGTATATACGTACTATATAAATTTTATATAATATATGCATGTATGTATATTTATAATATATGTAAACGTATATATCTAAGTTGTGATATAACAAACATTATCATCTGCAAATTCCTTTCAATTCAAAATGGTTGTATTAATGAGTTTTTGTTTTTTTCTTTTTTAATAAAAGTGTTTAATTTAGTTTATGTTTTTTGCTTTTCTTTATCATTTTGTTTGTTTTTAACAACAATAATTGCGGCGTTGTGGCGACGCTTTGCATTTGCATTTATCTTACTACTCTCACAACAAACGTCTGCTTTAACTCCCGTTAGGAGCATTTAATTAATTATTGAATAAGTTCGGCCGCATGCAGCCTAGGGACCAACACAATGCACTTTCGCTGTTCGAAAGTGGAGCAATCCAAATTTTGCAACACAATACATACACACACACACATGTATATATGCATGTAGTGGGTGCAAGTGAAATTCGTTTGGCGATATGGATATCGTATGGAAATCAAAAGACATGATTGAAATAATAATAAAAATCAGTCTCGACTTGTGGCTGATTGCTTGGCTTTTGTGGATTAGTGGATTTCATGTCCCTAGGGCTGTGTGGCTCATGATAATGATTATGATGGTTGTGGTGGTGGTGGTGATTGTGGCTGTGGTAGTTATCATCATCGAAATTCTTCAAATGATCGGCATCATAATCATTATTGCTATCAGCTATAAATATGTTAATGAAGAATATTAAGACGACTACCAAATAAAGGATACAAATTAGTATTACAACAAATTGATGATGACAACAACAATAATATAACATTCCCTATTATATAACGGCTTGTTCCACATAGTTGGCGGGCAGCATTCCGGTCTTGCCAGTACGTTCGACGCGTCCGGTCATCCAACCGGAATCGGCTGACTCCACCTCAAAGATAACGTCGCCTTCGCGGAAGCTCACTTCATCGGTGTCCTGGGCCTCATAATCGTACAGTGCGCGATACACACGCTGGCAAAAGAAAAAATAAAAAACAATATTATTTATTTGTAGAAAAATTTTATAGTTTTTAGTTTCTAATAGACGAAATAAGCTGCTACAAGCTATTGAAAATATTTTAGGTTAGTTCTACAAGACTTTTGATAAAGTCTGTTTTAGGAAAAACTGTGCAAAAAAAGAAGTTTTCAATGGATCCCTAAAGCAAGATTTGATAATTTTCGTCAAACAAAAAATTCAAGTGAGCTATTTTACTATATTTGGGAGCAACTTGTATCTATTTACTTTAAGAAAGCTACGTGGGGTTATTTGCTCACCTAAAATCGCAAGCATAAGCTTGTAGAATTGAAAATATATTACGGCGGAGAGATTTGCTAATTAGATCAATGTTTCCTTGGTAAGCTTGGTAGATAATTGCAAAAAAAACTTATTAATTAAGAAGATTTAACTATTCAGATTTGAGATTGAATTATGAGAATTAGTTTACATTCTAATTGCAAATTGAAGAATCGCATATTTCCAAAAACTCTCTCTCTCTCTTTCTAGAAAAAATATTAAAGAGTATTTCTCAGCCGAACGAAATTGTATGAAATAAATTCGACTAGAGAGGAAGCTCTACTTATGATACCTATAACATTGACACTGAACCCTCAACGCATGCATATATATGAGGCACTGAGAACACACTAACTTGAAAATCAATTTCAGTTTATCGTAAACTTACCAGATTTGACTTCGATTGTTGCTGTTGCATCATTTGTTGATAATACTGTTGCTGTTGTTGTTGTTGCTGCTGCTGAAGCGCCCGTTGTTGCTGCTGTTGATGCAACAGTTGCTGTTGTTGTTGCTGCTGCTGATGTTGTTGTTGTTGTTGCGACTGTTGCTGATGCAATTGGTGATGCGATGCCGTCTCACTGGCCAAGGAGCTATAAATGCCGTTAGCAGGGTCTATGTCAGCTATGGAGCCGATGCGCTTCGGATAGGCATTGTTCACTACAGTGCAAAGAAATATAATTAATTAAAACCACATGGCACTGCATTAAATATCGTAAGAACGTTACTAGGCGACAACGTAAAGAACACAAGAAGCGCGCTTAGCGATAAACGGGACTCATGTTTAGGAATGACCATGAAACAATTTGCTTAGGGCAGACGACAAACGCACAAAATGTTCGAAATGCTTCAAACTCCCCATTTACAGTTTACAACAGTATACTACCGTTATTATTTACAACCAAACAGGCCGTGTACTTTACATATTTAGTTCATTTGAAATGATTAGCCACGACGGGCACTAGCCTACACTCACCCGAACCACGACTGTCCGAGCTGTATATGAGCGTTGTACTGGGTCGGCCGGTGTTGGGCATCGGGCGTGGCCCATCGGTCAACGGGTCGTAGTCGGCAATCTTTCCGATGCTGTTCACCGCGCCGGCTGTTGCACTGCCATTATTCACCAGGCCGCCGCTGCCGACACTTGGGTGACTGTGATTGCTGTTGCTGCCGCCTATGGCCGCGCCGGTGCTGACGGCGCCGTTGCTGTTGTGATGCGTCAGCCCGCCTGGTGCACCGCCCAACGATGTGCTTGACGAGAAGTGACTGTTGTAGTTGTTACTGGCGTAGATTTGCTGGGTCGCTTGCGGACCACTGCCATGGCCAGTGCCGACAATGGCACCGTTGTTGGCGTTGGCGGCGCTGACCGCGTTGCTGTTGCTGTGATACGAGGCGGTCTTCTGTGGCTGCTGCTGTTGTTGTTGTTGTTGATAACTCAAATGGTTATTGTTGCTATTGTTGCTGCTGTTGGCCGTGGCGGCGCTCGTGTAGTTGTCATACTGGTCATAGGCGGCGCTGTTGGTCCCGCTGCCATAGCCGCCCCCGCCGCCGCCGGCGCTGGCCACATTCTCGTTGAGGTGCGCGGCTTGTGCGCCACCAGTTGGATGATGGGAGTTGTGCAGAATTGCCGAACGCAATTGATTGTACGTGTTTGACGATTGCTGCTGTTGTTGTTGTTGGTGCGGCTGGATTGGTTGATTTGCTGCCGCTGTTGGATACAAATGTGATGTTTGTTTAATGGGTTGTTGCTGTTGCTGTTGCAGCATTTGTTGTTGCTGCTGTTGTTGGTGGTGGTGTTGTTGCTGTTGCTGTTGCAACAATTGCTGTTGTTGCTGGTGATATTGTTGGCGTAGCGCCTGTGGCTGCTGGTAATGTTGGTATTGTTCGTGTTGTTGGCCATGTTGTGCATGTTGTTGTAGGTGGTGGTGTGGATGGTGTTGGTAGTGTTGTTGTGATGCCTGCTGTTGTGCCTGATAATTTTGATGTTGTTGCTGTGCTGGCGGCGGCGCCTGATAGTGTGCATGTGTGTTCTGCTTGTGCAGCTGTGCTTGCTGTTGTTGTTGCTGCTGTAGCTGTTGTGATTGCAGTGTTTGCTGTCTGTGATTGTGACTTTGAGTGTGCTGCTGCTGCAGCGCCTGCTGCTGCTGGTGTTGTTGGCTATTGTAAATGTGTGTACTGGCGCTGCCGGCAGCTGCCTGAGTGCTGGACACTATGGCGGCCGTGTTGAGGGGCTGGTGCTGTATCGGTGGCGGTGGCAGTGTGGCGGCGGCCGCTGCAGCTGCTGCTGTTGGTGGTGTGGGAGCATATTGTGAGAACTGTTCGGCAGCCAATGTTTCAGAGAAATACTCCGTTTCCTCTGAATTTTTTTTAAAGCGCAAAGTCGTGCATTTTTTCACACAATTTTCAATTCGTTTTTGTGTTTGTTGTTGGATGCGGTTTTCAATGAGTGTGTTGATGAGGGTGCACAAGATGGGTGGTTGTGTTCAGGTGCCGTCAATGAAGGGTTAATAATTGTCGCGCAGGCAGTGATGATTGCACGAGCGTGTGCGTGTGTATGTATGTACAGTGTTCGCAATGTCGTTTGGCGCATTAAGTTGCTTGTGTATTTTGTGTGTGTTTTTTTTCATTTTTTAGCCACCACAAAATGAAAACGTAAACAGA
Source organism: Bactrocera tryoni (assembly GCF_016617805.1). Taxonomy (NCBI): domain Eukaryota; kingdom Metazoa; phylum Arthropoda; class Insecta; order Diptera; family Tephritidae; genus Bactrocera; species Bactrocera tryoni. The sequence continues at coordinate 7,956,107 of NC_052503.1, read as the reverse complement.
CAACACATGCACGATGTCACAGATGTAAAAATGAAACAAAAAAGCAAATAAAAATGAACAAGTGTTTCGTAACTGTATAACAATTTGATTTGTGTCTAGCACTCGTTTAAATATGTAAGTACATATGTATGTGGGTGTATTGTTGTTGCATTGTATGAGTTTTGATACTTTAAATGCAGTGAGTACAATATGACAGGCTCTATGAACCACAAGTTACCTCAAGTGTAACGAATAATTATTTTTTTGAATATTATTTCTGCTTTGTCATGCTAATTAGGCATTAAACAGTTTATAAAATCAAATATTGGTTGTCGAAAAAGTCTTTTCATATTTAGTCAATAGATGCAACGACGTCTAAATAATTTAAACAAAAAGAAATAAATTCGGGGAACTTGAAAAAAAAAGTTACAGCTGTTCAATAATGAGTAAAAATAATAAAGAAATTCGCTTTATTTTGAAATTTTTGTATAAAAAAGGGAAGAATGCCACGCAAGCCACCAATGAAATTTGTGAAGTTTAAGGAGACGATGCTGTATCAGTTCGTGTAGCACAACAATGGCTCGCTCGCTTCCGTTCTGTAAATTTCTATGTATGTGAAATACACCTCACTTTGGTCGACTTATCGTTGAAAAAGTCGATGAAATGATGGCAAAGATTAACCATATGACAGCCATGACATCGTTAAGGAACTTAACATTTATCGCAAAACTGTTTTGAACTATTTAAAAAAGAAACTCGAACCTGTCTAAAAAAAGAGCTCGATGTTTGAGTACCACATGAATTGTCTCTGAAAACTTTAATGAACCGAAATAACCTCTCCTTCTTCTTTGCTGAAACGAAATGAAATCGAATAATTTCTGAAGCGAATGGTAACAGAAGACGAAAAGTGGATAAAATACGACAATAATGTGCGAAAAAGATCATGATCCAAGCCTGGTGAAGGTCAACAAATGCTAGCAAAGCCAGAATTGACGCCTCGAAAGGTGACTGTTTGGTGGGATTGGAAAGGAATCATACACTAGGAGCTGCTCCAGCCTGGTCGAACAATTAATTCTACATTTTAATGTCAACAACTGATGAGATTGAAGTAAGCAATCGAAAACCACGACTAGAACTGATCAACACAAAGGGCTTCGTTTTCCATCAGGACAATGCTAGCGCACACATCTTTGATGACTCGGAAAAAACTGGCAGAACTCGGCTGGGAAGTTTTGATGCATCCAACATATATGTAGCTCTAACCTTGCACCAACGGACCATCATTTGTTTCGGTCAATGCAGAACTCCCTTAATGGAGTAAAGTTGGCTTTAAGAGAAGCCTGTAAAATGTACTTGTTGCAGTTTTTCGCCGAGAAACCAGAAAAGTTTTAAACTGATGGAATAATGTCTCTAGCGGCAAAATGGCAAAAAGTGGTTGACCAAAATGGTACATGTTTGGTTCATTAAAGTTCATTATAAATATAAAAAAATAAGCTGAAGTTTGATTAGAAATACGAAAAGACTTTTTCGACTATCCTTTAATTAAAAGTAATAAGATTAATCTGTGAAGGTGTGATATACTAAACTTCAAAAATGCCTTAAAATTTTTCTTCTTTCATTATTTTCATCATAGCCACTATTTTCATCCTAAAAAAAACTACACTGTGCTACAAACTAAGATTGTATTTGAGTATGTACATATGTATTTCTTTGTACCGGAGAGAGCCATAACCATTTTAGGAGATAAAATTTAAATAAAAAATTTTATCAAAAATCAATTTACAATTAGCTCTAGTCTACTGTACAGTTTTAGTTCGATGATCCAAACACAATGCGGCAGTTATGTATGGAATAATTAATGAAAAAGCTTAAATTTGTACACTAACGAGCATAATGTGAGCACATAAAATGAATCAGACTGAGGCAGGCGCAAAGCCGGGTGCACACTTTTCATAATTATAAATAAATATACAACACATTGCTTGTTTACGGCAAATAGTGAAGCATCACATACCTCGGACGTCGGCGATCTCAGCTGCTTCGCGCTGCTTCTCCATGGCTGCCTTCTTCTCCAAGTCGCCATGATACGCAATGTTCGAAATAATTTTTGTATTCTGCTTGATTCGTAATGTTTCCGGATCGTCGGCGACCTGTTGGCAATATATAAATATATGTACATAAATATGTGTGCTCAAATATTGTTTGCAAATAAATAAAATAATTTTTGAAAGTTATACAAACAATCAATTGGACTTTAATTGTGTGCGAATGTTTCGAAACACATTGAATTTTGCGCATTTCAGCAAGGAAAATTTTTTAAATATTTATTTCAACTGTTTAAGCAATTATGCTTAGAAATGCAATATGTTACCACTTGGCATAATTTAAGCGTCATCTTTTTTTTACCAAAAAATCCATTTTAAAATTAGTGTTGTGCTGCTTTCACAGCTTTTTTCGTTGCATTTCACTGACCTGTGTAAATTTGCCTTTAGATTTTTCAAAGTCTTCGTGATACTTCACATTCGATTGGATTTTTGTGTTCTCTGCTATTCGCTTCAGTTCGGGTGTGTCCGCAATGACGGTTGCTTTGGCCTTTGGAATGTGCCTAAAATAAACGTAATATTAATATAAAGAGAGAGAGAAAACATTGTCAAAGAAAATGTAAAAATCTGAGACCACTAAGTATATGAAATACATTGTGACAAAAAATTTCTCCGGTAAATGATATTTCAAAAAAACGTATTTTGCTAAGTTGGTGGGGCTGTTTTTAATTACTATGCCAAATATGAGCGCGATCTGTCAATCAGTTTGTTTACAGCAGCTGCTTAAGTCGGCACATCTCAACAGCGCGTTGCGATTTTTACAATGGATCAAAATAACGAACAAAGAATTTGTCTCAAATCTTGTATTTCTGACCAAATTTCGTGTGCGGGATCGGTTCGAATGTTGGAAAAGGCGGTGATTCATTTTAATCAGCCGAGAGATCGTTGAAAATATGCTTTGTTCTGAACGACCATCAACCTCTTCAACTGATGAAAATATTAAAAGAGTGAAGAATATGGTGCTTGAAAATTGTCAGGGGCATGTGTTAAGAGAGATGGCAAGAGAGCTCGACATCTCTCGGGAGTTCGTTCGAATGATTTTGGTTGATATTTTGGGTATGAAACGCGTTTTTGCGCGACTCGTGCCGATGAAGCTGATTTTTTTCAAAAAGTCTACCGTTAACAGGTCTCTTTAGACATGTTTGATCGTGCGAACTCAGATTTCACATTCATTCAGAGCATTATAACTGTCGATGAGACAAGGATTATGACAACATGTAAACAATCTTCGAAATGAAATCCGTTTTCTGTCGATCGAAGAGATGAAACAAAATTCGCCGATGGAATTAAAGGCCATCCCAAAAAATGCGTACGAACTTGGGATTAGAAAAATCGTAAGCATAAAGGTTTTACATCTGGAGGGGATTACATTGAGGGCGACAAAATACATATTGATGAATAATTAAATATTTTGCGTTTTATTTACAATTTCCGGGTACCTTTTTGTCACAATGTATGTTTCAGTATCTAGCAAAGTTGAGTGAATTGAAACCACGAGCCTACTATAACAACGAAACTCTTTAGCCCAGACCTTCTACCAATGAGGTAACCCCTTAGCGATGCTTCAATAGTAAAGTTTGCCACAACAACTCGACTTTTGAAATAATCGAAAGAATGATCAAGAACACAAAAAAGTAGAATCTTTTTAACATTATGAACTTGATATCTGGGAGTATTATGTACATATATAATACATAATTAATTTGCTCTTCTTAGTCTGATCAAATAACAGTATATGTGAAATACAAATTCCCCGCTAACAGGTGTTTGCATAACAAGTTCCAACGGACAATTAAGAATTAATGAAATCTTATCTCGGCGATAATAAATAATAGAAAAACAACACAATTAATAAACTGAGTAAACAAATGCCACTCTACACACATACAAACACACACATACGGACACAAAACCACGAACTAATCATCACCGGAGCTTTTACACACGAGCGCGAAGCAATTAATGCAACTTGTCGTGAGTATTACCCTCAACCGAATCGATGGATCGTAAAATTTTCTAATAAACAATATAAAAACAACAAAGAACTGCATTGCTGACGTATAGCCGTCAATCAGTGAGAGCGGCTGGGAAAGGGAGAGAGGAAAGCATGAAAAAGTGATCACTCTGCGGTAAATGCGATACGAGCGCCACATCAACCGTTACAAAAACAACAACAACATATTGGTGGTTAACCCATTATTGCGATAATTGGTGGTGGCAATGAGGTGTTAACTTCTGTTGACACATTCGGGAAATAATTGAAAACTTTTGCATTTATCACTGCCTGCTTCATTCATAAAACACAAACTGATAAGATATTGAGTGCAATTGACTTCTATCTAGCACATTTTAATTGGAATGATGATAAAACTGCAGTTGCTTATTTTCGAATTATATGGCATCTACGGTGTCACGAGTTCGTCGAATCTGGCATTCGCGGTTTTCACCAATTTCAGTTGAGGCTCAATGATGAGTATTAGGAGTGTAATATATGAGAACAGTACCAGGTGTACTGATCCAAGTAGAGGTACTTTTTTCAATGACCTTTTTTGACAGATCACGCGTAAGTAGTAGCTGAGAGTCTACATCAAGACCGTAGAGAGTCGATTCGTCGCCGTTCGCAGGAACGTGGACTGACGTATGGAACCATTTGGTGCATTTTATGTCGAGATCTTAAATTAAAAGCGTACAAAATACAGCTTGTGCAAGAATTGAAAACTTCTCAAGCGATATCCAAGAAGATCCGACGTCTTCGAGCCAAATTTTTTTCAGCGTTAAGGCCCATCTCTGGCTCAACGGGTATTTAAACAAGCCAAATTGCCGCATTTGGGACGAAGAGCAACATGAAGAGATTCAAGAGCTGCCATTTCATCTAGAAAAAACAACATTTCATCCTGCAGTCCTTTCAGAAATTTCATCGTATATCGTTTTTAGTGACTTCCGTATTTCCTGTACTGGTTCGGAGAAGCCAGACGAGTGGCACTTTTGGCAATCTTATCAACTATGTCGTTTCCTTTAACCGCTTTCCACTGCCTCCCTGCTTCTAAGGACATTCTGTGACGGGGATTTGATCTTCTTTATGTGTTATCTGCAGTATTCCGAAAGGGACCTTCAGAGAATTCACCTTGCGAAGCCAATCTTGCAGCTGACTTGCTACAGAGCTTTTTACTGTAATGTCGATTGTTGGTAGATTAAGAAAACTTTCTAGTGCATCTGTTGGAGTAGTTATTTGTGTCCGTGTAGACCATGACATCTTCTTACATGCATATAGGGGACCACTATTATTTTTCACTCTTTCTTCTACATTGAGTTTCCACATAATTTTTTCTTTCCAAACAAACTCTCAAGTACTTGATATGCTCCTTAATTGCTAATTCAAGCCCGCTGAGGCTCAGGGATTTCCATGGCGGGTTTTTGTACCTCCTTCTAAGGATTACCATATCTGTCTTATCGCCACTTACCATTAATTTGACCGATATCGCCCATCGGCGCATGACCCTTGTGGCGTTGTCCGTTACGTTACTGATTGTGTTTGAGAACTTCCCCGTCCCTGCATAAGCTATCAGTTCGGGTGCTTAAGCAGATAAGATAGTCCGCATTCGTAGTAGCCATAAGCCGCAAATACTGTTCAAACACTAAATGCTTCTTGCCAAGTATTAGCTATGGAAGAAACGAAACTCTTTACTTAATAGACATAAATTCCTACAAAGGAGAAAACCTACGTAAAACACACATAAGTTTGCCACGCTTTGTTGAGGCCATCGTTTTCTATGTAAACAAACTGTGTTTTATTACGAAATGCCTCAATTGCTCTTTCGTATGACCGCGTTGCGAAGGAATGTGCGGCTTAAGTCCTCGTAGCACTGCCACACGCGTTACACTTGCGGCTTCCTTACTTGTTAATGGGCTAAATGCTTCAAAAGCAATTAAAGGAAAATCGATATGTTGTACAGTGCCACAACCGTGTGTGTGTGTGTGTGTGTGTGTGAGCATTGCAAAGTGCATTGTTCGCGGCTGTTGTCTGCGGCGTTGCGTATTTCCTTTGGTCCTTCGCTTAATGTGACCAGAAAACAACTTCAAAATGCAGCACGGTTCAATGAACTCCACGCGAAAGGACACGACGAAACGAGTGACGGAAGTAGTAACCCCCAAAGACAATAATTCAAGTAATTTCGTTTCGATTTTCACTCGTGAGGTGAGCGGCGGCGACGGAGGGAGTTGTAAGACCACCATTGGCGCTGTCAATGATAAATTCGTAATCGAAAGCGCATAATTGTAAACAAAACGATTGAAGTTGGCGTGCATCGAAGGGCCGCCATCAACAAGTCATTGTGCAAGATACCCCTCATAGACACCACTCATCCATATGTGCCCATCAACCAGCACTTACCAATAACGGTGCACGAAAGTAGTGTGCTGCTTGGGCAGCAAATCGGTGACAACGAGCGCCAAACATACTGACAAAGCACAAAAACAAAGTAAGCGAACACACAAAGGCAACATGAGAGCAAAATCTGGTGCTTTGGCACAGTGGCACAAGGCCGTTTGATGACCAACCCATCAAACACGCAAGCACACACACATACACACACACACACACACGAAAACAACAAAAGCAATCGCTGCTGGTAACTTTTGAACTCGATACTCGTACGCGTGGCGAGAAGGCAGGAGGCCACCGTTTGGCACATGGAAGCCGACAAACGCAACAGTGGTGACAGCAGCCAAGCGATGTGAGAACCAGAACCAGTCGAGGCGAAAACAAGCCGTAGCAGAGCCAGCAAAGCGCGCCAGTAATCCGATGTGCCAATGTGTCCACAAATAAGCCATGCATGCGCCAGTTCCTAACCCACAAATCACATACGCTACTTAGCACCCCACCACCACCTCGCGGACCCAAGCGAGCCCCTGCCACGGCCCCGCCTCACCAGCGCTGCAGTTTTTGTGGCGCGCTGTCACTCGCGGTAAAGACGCGCAGCTGTTGCCATAGGTCAACGAATCGTTGATGATTTAAGTGCTAACGGCAGCGGCGAAGTGGAAAAGGAAAGCAGAAACAATAACAACAATGGCAAGCCATACATTCGGGCGTTCAATAAAAAGACATAATAATGCATGATTTTATTGTTGTTGCTGCGCTGCATGTCCAATCGCGTATTCCCTGCTGGGTCGGCATTGTAAAAATAAGCAGATTATTAAGCGAGAGGATGCGTATGCATTAGTGTGTGTGTTAGTGAGATAGCAAGGATTTAATTCGGCGGTTTTATGGGCTTTAAAGCGGCTCGTAATAATTAATTGCCATAAAAACTAAAGAATTCGAAATATTTGCCATTAATTGCTTTTTACTAAATATTTATCGCCCGCCCCATCTATTATTTGTATATTTGTAAGTTGTGCAGATAGCTATTTTACCATATATAGACGTATATATTTGTTCAAAATCCAATTACTAATATACACAGTGGTGGGCTTATAATTAGGCACGATGTATTAAGGGTAACATGCGATTCACGGCTCCAAAAAATATTTGTTTATTGTCTTATTTAATTCCATAACATCTCTAGAATATTCTCCTAAATTCTCAAGTTCATCCGAGTAGTAGTTTTGGAGATAAAGCCTTGAAAAGTTCCGCGCGCGAGGTCAGCTATATAGTCACTTAAAATTTTAAATTCGTTTTCCTCGAAACTGTGTTTTCAAAGTCGGTTGTCAAGATTTCTCGCGAACTACTCAACCGTGGAGTTTTTTCGTCTGGTTTCAGAAAGGACTAAACATGACAATCTAAGTGTGATTCCTCCGCATTTTTTTCTTTTTTACTTTTGATGATCCTGTAAGAAGTTCTGCTGTTAACGATGATACACCTTTTTTAATTTAAATTTGCCACCGTTTCTATCAATAATAATTTCTTCACAGTTGACGAAATTAAAATCCATTGCTTCTGTTAGCCTCCTGATCATATCCTCTAGTTCGGTTGTGTGGATTCCGCTTGATGCGTGCTCTTTTGCAGCGCCATTGGCGACAACCTCGCTCTTATAAGCAGATCCACTTCTAGAATCCTGCTGTCAGAGCTTTGAGTGCCGTTGCTTGTCATGTAGTCATATACACTGCTGCTATTATTATGCTTTCACAATACATTCTCCATTACCTTAATAGACAGGAAAAGGTTTACCCTCGGAGACCATGCTCATACCGCAGTTCGTGAGACCTATCCTTTGCTTAACCAGTCCCGAAAATACCGACGAATCGCCGCTCGCCCGGCCAACGTAGGCTGCTACTGCTGCGCCCAATGCAGACTTTCTGACCAGGCACCGAAGGCACTGTTTACTGGCACCTCGGCAGAACAAGCTCACATCACCCTTTCCATCTTACCAGCAGAGACATCGCTGTCAAGATACCCAAGGACTTCCAGTGCGCCGCGGTGTGTACCGGTCAAATTATAATAACGGCCGCACCTAACATGGTGAACACGGTGACCAGGAAGTCGCCATTATAGGTCCGTCGCGCCTGGATTTTATTTTTTATTGATTCATAATGCCCAAACATGATGAGGGGGACACATATGCATTGAAGGATGCGCCTCCCGTAGCGGCACCATCAGTAGCAGCGACCACCCAAGCGGTCGATCAAAGCGATATCGCTGAAAGAGGTTACTCAATTGGCTCAATTGATTCTGAGTCAATCAATGTGGCGCTGCACCGAATAGATTCTTGGGCTTAAAGTTTGATACAACGACCACTGGTCGGTACAGTAAACGCAGTCCCCAATGCTGGACAGACCACGACACCTTTTGGGACAATCCCAACCGGAATAAAGTTCTCGCAGTCAATAAAAACCAATTTGTATTTTAATTTTTTTTTTTAATTTTTGACGGTAATTTATCATTTGAGTTTTTGAATGGTAAATCTGGCCAAAAATCTAATTGCAGAAAGTTGACTAAGCCCTAACTGAATTGGGGTTAGGTCTAAAAATTAAAAACTATTAGTTAGTTATTATTTTTTTCTTTAAAATTTCTTGCTTGAATTTGAAGTAGTCGAATGGATTCCTGTCCCCTCAGTCAACGACCTATCCCAATTTTCAGATTCATGAGCTCTTCTAACCGTTACTGTGAAAAAGTTTTCTAGTGAGCATTTCTGTTGAAATGAATGAGTAGCTAAGGGTTAGGATCCACAAATTGACGGACAGACCTATTTGACCACCAAATGAGTACACGCTTGTGGCAGCTTATAAACAATTAGCTCTACGGCCGCTGCTGACCATTTGGGCTGTGGGCGAGGGAAATGGACAACTGAACGGAAGCCAACACGCCCGGCAAATTGCACTCAGCATAAAAGCTCTCCACAACTGCCAGCATTAAGAGTGTATAAACAGTTCATATACGCAATTACATGAATTTTTATTTGTATGTGAGTGTGTGTGTGTGTGTGCAAAACTGCACTTACTTTCGTTGTAATTGGCGGTTGATTTTCCAATGCGCAATTCATCCACAACATCTGAGATCATAACCTCACAGTCGAGGCATTCGCATGCACTCTAAATATGGCAGTGATGAATGAGCGACGCTCCTCGCACCAGCAATCCCGTTCCACAACGCGAAGTCGACGTCGACGTCGATTCTGGCGTCATAAGCCGGGCGCTGGCGCAGCAGCTGCGAAAGTCGACTGCACACAAGGTGAGGCGGCCAGCAGCGTTGCCAGAGTGACTTTTTATGTCGGCGCACTCAATACAAATTTGTTGCACAAATAAGTGTCGGCAGCAACATAAAAAATTTAACAATTTAGGTAATTGAAATGATTTTTGTTTTTGTTTTTGTTTTTTTTTTTCAATTTTTATTTACTCAACTGCGAATTTATTTTGTTGTTTGCGGTGGCGCTGCCGATGTGTGTCACTGGATGAGATCATTTCGGCTGGTTGGCAAAGGTCTGGCGAAGAGCAATGAAAGTAAAAGCGTTACCGTTACCAATAGCCGTTTGTATGTGAGTACACATGTGTGTATCGAATGGGTAACGGTATAACGGTGATAAGCATATGCAGACCGAATGCACCTTTGCTCGTAACACATGTCTAATTTTTTTTCCGATTTGGAGGCTACGTGCGCAACCACGTGATATGTGGATTTGGATGCATTTCAAATTTTTTAGCTGGTTGCATTTGCAGCCTCGTTGTTTGTTCGGTTGCGTTGGCCCGCTTGCATTGTGCGCCACTTTCAATTTTTTGTTATTAATGGTTGTTCGCCAATATGGATTATGGAGGAGAGACTGGTGCCAAGTTCCGTGCCATTCGTCACCGTTTTTATCCACATTTGGGTTAATGCTCGTGCGGCGATCTCTTATGAAAAAGTGGTTTCGGCAAATATTTGGGTGACTGCATTTTTCGGCTTCCATGAGTTGAGTGAAAGTATGCAGTTATCTAATTTCGCTGCATTCAAATATGAATTCTATAAACCGCTTTAGGTAAGGAAAATCTGGATGGAATATAAAACACTGTGTAACATTATTCAAATATAAATAAAGAGAAACAAATGGTAAAAGCTGCAGAAAACGAATTCAGACAGCTTTTTCGACTATGGCTCTTACCATTATTATCTAAATTTTATAAAAATTCAGTCAGATTTAACAAATTTAGGAACGGTGCCGAAGTGCCCCAAGAGACGCATTTTACGTCGAGATCTTAAATTGAAAGCGTACAAAATACAGCTTGCACAGGAACTGATCGCTTGACTCATGGTCTCTTGAAAAGCTCCAAGGATATCCGACGTTTTCGAGCCAAAATTTGTTCAGCGATGAGGTTAATTTTTGGCTCAATAGGCATGTAAAAAAGGAAAGTTGTCACATTTGGGACGAAGAGCAATCTGAAGAGATTCAAGAGATGTCATTTCATCCAGAAAAGACAACGGTTTGGTGTGGTTTGTGGTCCGGTGAAATCATGGGTCCATATTTCTTTAAAAATGATACCGGTGGTAACGTAACCGTCAATGGCGACCGTTATCGCGCCATGATAATCGACCATTTGATGCATGAAATTGATGCTCGAGATCTCGGCGACATTGGGTTTCAACAAGACGGCGCCACTTTCCACACATTGCATCAATCAATGGATTTATTGAGAGAACACTTCGGTGAGCAGATAATTTCACGTTTTAGGCCGGACGATTGCGTGATGTTACACCAAGACAGACTTCTTCCTGTGGGGATATGTAAATTCTAAAATCTATGCGGGCAATCCCACTTCGATTCAGGTCTTGAAGCAAAACATCACGCATGTCATTCAGCAGTTACCAGTCGAATTTTTTACCTTTCGAAATGCTCGAACCAGTTACGAAAATTGGATTCAGAGGATGGACTGAGACGTAGCTGCGGCCAACATTTGAAAGAGATAATCTTCGAAAAAATAAATGCCAAAGAATGTTCTTTTGAATGATAATAAACATTCCCCATTAAATTTGAAGTTTCTGTGCTTTTTCTTTAAAAAAGTAGGGAACCACAAAATGGACAACCCTTTATATCAACGGGTAGGGATTCCCTATAGAGATATGTTATAAAAGTGAAGTATGGTCTGGTATCTAGTATTATTAAAGTGCGTTTATTATTAAATCAGAGAAGCCCATGAAGCTCCACAGCTGTTCTGGTGCTTTAATCAGAGTTCTGAGGCTGTCATAAGCAGTGACATTTATTCATATTCGATAACGCTCTACTACATGTTTGACACCACTGTTGGTGTAATCTACATTTTAACAATTATTCCCCCCGATTTCCCCCACCGAATGAGATATTTTCCATTATCGAGTAAGAGTGTCCCCAGCAATTACATTGATTGCATTTCGAGTCCTAATAATGTATATTTTTAATCACAGCAAACTTTCTCTGAAAACACAACCGTCCGTGGCAAAAAGTAGATAATTATGGGGCAAGTGGTGAGGGAAATTGTAACGGCATTCGCAGTTCATTGCGCCAGCGAAGAGTGAAGGGTTTAAATGCTTTTAATTTGTTGCAGGATTAACGGAGCATTTAGCAACAATTAAAATACCGCCAACGGGCATATTGGGTCAACCTACTAGAATAATGCAGTGGCAGCGGTGAACGATGACAGTTGGTTGCTTGGACAAAACTATGTCACAATTGGAAAGGAAGCATACTCGCAATGAAATTGTTGCAAACTCGATGCTTTCAACCGAACTAACGATGACAGGCACGTTGTTGTTGTTGTTGGTGATGTTAATGTTGCTGCCATTGTTGTTACACCAGTAGGCAGAGGCTATGGAATAATGAAAACATCTACAACAATTACTTAGTTTAGTCATTCTGCTCTCAATAAATCGCTGAAAGGAAAAGTGGGCTGCCCGAACAAAACCGAACCAAACGGAGTAGTAAAAATGCAAGCAAAAAGAAAATAGCAATAAAATATCAAATAACAAACCACCACGGACACAACCAACCCTACATAAGACACTCCACTCCACTCCGATATTAAAGAAAAGCAATGAATGCATGTGAATACGGGACATTCGCCGATTATTCCCTACAACCAGACATTTGCCATTTGCTCTTATTTATATTTAGTCAAAATAAATGTGTACATATGTCCCTGCAATCTATAACTGTAACAACTGTAACATGTCTTGCAACAGTGGCATTCTTTCCATCTTCCAAAGCTCCGTGCATGTGGGTATTGTTGTCGGGAGGAGGCAAGTTGCCAAATAACAAATGAATGACAGTAGTTTACTTGCTGTCCGTCCGTCCGTCCGCAGGAAGTGACTGTTGCCTCTGCGAAAAATCCATTCGTCTTTCAACCTAAGCATAAGCATTTGATTACATTTGGCTGGTGTGTAAGGAGCCTCGAGGAAGCCATTTCCAATCTGAAGCAGTTGAAAGGAGCAACAGACCGAGACTTGGCAATACGCAAATTGGGAGGCAAAATGCTAAAATGCTGAAAAAAAGCCAAACGCTGTCATGCAATGCCATAAAAAGATCTAAATCAAATGTGGGCAAATCAAATTGGAATCGATGTGAATGATGCCACTCGCATACAGTTGAGAGCGCTGAAGCGGGTTAGGAAAAAAAAATATGACAGGAACTAACTTCGACGTTCAAGTGCCAACACTTGGCGATGACAGTCATGCGAAAATTGTTAAAAACGACGTTCACGACGATGTGAGGAACTGATTGAATTTCGAGCTAACGAAGGGACTCCATTCTAAAGTTGCACTAGCTGATAAGGATTATCCATTCACTCAGGGCAGCGATGCATGACAACTGATAGCAGATAATAAAGAGCATGTCAATTTTCATATGCAAACATGAGTGTGTGTGAGTTTGCAAGTAGATACGGTTATGTATGCGTAGTTCGATTTGTATAAAAAAACGAAAAATATTCAAATCATGACTATTCTTCAAATAAAAAATACAATTTAAAACCAAAAATTATATTTTCGTAGCTAATGCGATCGAAGTTGACGAGTGATACATTGTCATGGTGCACAATGATTCGTCTTCTCTTGTTCGTTTTCGAATTTCTCCGAGAAGGCTTCAGGCAAACAAATGGTGGTGTACCCTCAGAATTTTGCAGAAGAAACGGGCGATCACAATTGATTTATTGGGTCGAAAAAGTCTTTTCGTATTTTGTCAGTAGATGTCGTTGCATTGGCATATCTCTTTGTGTCATACCACATAGTTTTGGAAAGGTGAGATTTTATGCTTCATTTAACCAAAAAATTCAGGGAAGTTGAAAAAAAGTTACAGCTCTTCAAAAATGAGTGAAAATAAGGAAGAAACTCACTATATTTTGAAATTTTTGTATAAAAAAGGGAAGAAAAACATGGAAGCCACCAATGAAATTTGTGAAGTTTACGGAGACGATGCTATATCAGTTCGTCTAGCACAATGATGGTTCATTCGCTGCCGTTCTGGAAATTTCCATGTGAAAAATGAACCTGGCTCTGGTGAACCTATCGTTGAAAAATTTGATGAAATTATGGAAAATTTTGACCGTCAGATAAGCTGCCATGACATAGCTAAGGGACTTAGCATTCATCATCAAACGGTTGTGAACCTTTTAAACAAGGCTGGCTACAAAAAGAAGCTCGATGATTGGGTACTACGTATACATTAATTGTCTGTGAAAAATTTAATGGACCGAACTAACATCTGCGATTCTTTGCTGAAACGAAATGAAATCGTACCATTTCTGAAGCGAATGGTAACAGGAGACGAAAAGTGGATCTAATACGGCAATAATGTTCGAAGAAGATCATTGTCTAAACATGGTGAAGCTCAACAAATGGTCGCAAAGCCAGGTTTGACGTCTCGAAAGGTTATGCTGAGTGTTTGGTGAGATTGGAAAAGAATCATACATCAGGAGCTGCTCCAGCCTGTTCAAACGATTGATTCTATATTCTCTTGTCAACAGTTGATGAGATTGAAGTAAGCAATCGAAAAACACGACCAGAACTAATCAACAGAAAGGACACCGCTAGACCACACACATCTTTGATGGATCGGCAAAAACTGGGAGAGCTTGGCTGGGAAGTTTTGATGCATCCAACATATAGCCCTGACCTTACACCATCGGACTATCATTTCGGTCAATGCATAACTTCCTTAATGGAGTGAAGTTGGCTTCATGAGAAGCCTCTGAAAATTACTTGTCGCAGTTTTTCGCCGAGAAACCAGAAAAGTTTTAGACTGATGGAATAATGTCTCTAGTGGAAAAATGGCGAAAAGTGGTCGACCAAAATCGTACATATTCGGTTTATTAAAGTTCATTATAAATATAAAAAAATAAGTTGAACTTTGATTAGAAATACGAAAAGACTTTGTCGACAACCCAATATTTCTTTGAAAGAGCATACGTTCGGAAACTACATACATATGTACATATATCTTGGTACAAGATTTACTTTAGATCTTACACGCCAGCTGATTTCATTAATCTCCCTGTTCCAGAACTTATTAAATTAGCTACCTTTCGTTATTAGCGGATTTATTGCCACCAGAACAAGCTTTTTGGAGATAAAAGATTCCCGATCCCACATTCACAACAAAATGTTTATATTCGAACATTTTCCCCTTCTTCACATCTTCTTGTGTGTCTGAAGAAACTATTGAATGCCCTGAGGGGAAATCGTCCTACAATTAACACAGCACTCGGCATATCAACTCGTATGAGCAGTTAGATAAGTGAGCGTTCGCTTTTAATTAAATTCTCATAATACCTGGGCATACGCTGAAGCTCACACACACACGCACACACCCTCCTACATATACGAGTACACACTAGTGATTTTCAACATTTCCCCCATTGACTTTGTTTTCACTCTGCCATTCAGCTGTCGCAAATCGTGCCACCACTGCATTTCCTCCTTCGGCATGACTAAAGAAGTTGCCAAGCGCACAACAATAAATATTTCAACAATTCCGGTAAAATAACAACAGCAAGAACTAAAGTAAAAACATGAAAACAATTGCAACAAAGTAAATGTGGGAGGTGTGCCGTTGGGATTTTGAGATTTCTGTCGTCATAGCGCCGTCATTTGGACGGGGCAAGAGCGGCGTTGAGTGCGACAGCGAGAATTGGAACATCAGCAACAACAAAAGTGACAACACCGCAATGAGGTGTGACATTCTCAACAAAATGCCATTCACGCATACGCAACAGCAACAACAACAATGACACACAACTTTCAAACACAATAAATAAGATTGTGGCGTTGTTTTTGTAGAACTTTTCATATGAAAACAAAATACAGTTGTGGATCCCGTAAACGGCAGCCTCGCAGCCTCAGAGAAGGTTGATAGGCACAATTACGTTGCCAGCGCGACTAAGCATTTCTACATTAATATATCTTCACCTCTCTCGCTGTGCGAACATGAAGGGGCACCCTAGCAATCGGCGAGCCAATTCTACCTCTCAGCGAGATAAGGGTTTTATCATCAGCAGATACATGTTTGAGGTACATATATGGATGTATATTTGATTTAAATATGTAGGTAGTTGGTTATAACGGGTTTTTCAATAGGGATACTACAAAAGTAGACCTATAGGGAGAACAAACGACGACATTTTTTTCAAGCTCTTTTGACAATTCTCTTCAGTAAGGTTTGTCATTTTATCATGGATCAGATATACGATCCAACAACGAGTCGAAATTATTAAAATTTACTACCAAAATTCGGAGTCAGTGGCCTCATTTTTAAGACCACTACGTTCAATTTATGGTTGTCATAATAATTCAGTCAGGTCAACAATTGAGCGTCTAGTGGAAAAATTTTAATCCAAAGGCGCAGTACAAAATTTTCCCGTGCCAGTGAGACATATGTAGAAGTGCCCGTAGTGTCGAGAATATTGCTGCGACTAGCGCATCAATTGAGGAAGACCTAAATCAGTCTCTAATACGTCGTTCTTAAGCGTTAGGCATCTCTGTGACGACGTTGTGCCGAATTTTTCTAAAAAATATTGACCTTCCTTCTTGCAAGATCACATTGACTCAAGAACTGAAACCTCTTGACCACCAGAATCGTCGTATGTCCGTGAATTTGGCTGAGCAACAGCTTGAAAGTTATCCAGATTTGATCGAAAAATCATGTTCAGCGATGAGGCTCATTTCTGGCTGAAAGGCTTCGTCAATAAGCAGGTCAGGCAGCAATCCACACGTACTACATGAGTCGCCATTGCATCCCGAAAAAATTACGGTTTGGTGTGGTTTATGGGCCGGCGGCGTCATTGGGCCGTACTTCTTCTGTGATGATCACGGCCGGCACTTTACTGTGAATGGGAATCGCTACCTCAATGATAACCGAATATTTTCGACCCGAATTAAATGATATGGACTTGAAAAATTGTGGTTCCAACAGCACGGCGCCACAAGCCACACAATGAATGTCACAATCTATTTATTGAAAACCAAGTTTGGGCAACGTGTGGCCCAGTCAACTGGCCGCCACGGTCGTGCGATTTGATGCTATTAGACTATTTCCTGTGGGGCTACGTCAAGTCTATGGACTATACCAACAAGCCAGCGACGACTGATGAACTTCGCACGAATATTGAAGGTGAAATTGCATCATGATCGGCCGATTTGTGCTTGAAAACCATCAGAGATTGGGTTCAGCGTCTGGACTTCTGCAAGCGTGCCCATGCAAAAGAAAAGAGTTCCATACATAATGACATCGAATGTACTTTCACAGGAATAAGGATTTTTTAAAGCACTCTTATTGAAACACCCGTTATTTAGTAAGAAAATTTCTAGAATTACGCTTTGAACTTTCTAATAAAATAACTTCAAATAATGCCTAGCCTTTTCTGCAGTAGTCAGGGTAAATGTATTTAATATTTTCACAGTCTTATTAAATTACCGGTCAGTGTGTCGAGTAGTTTTACTCAAAAGTATTAAATAAACATGCACACTAGGGTGGTACAGTTTTTTCGAATATTTTTTCATCTTATTTTTCAAAAGAGTTTTTGCAGTTACAGTTTTCTAAGGAGCTTGAACACTATGTTTAAAATTTTCAAAACTTTCTAGCCACTTTTTTTCATAACAAATTTTTAAGTCGGAATTAAAATACATAATATAATCCCCTGGAAATGTTTAAGAATCACATCACTTATTGCATTTTTTTATTAATATTTTTTTGACCGCACCATAAAGGCTTCCGTACATGGCTTATCATCTTTCGCAACTGTGTCAATGGCAAGCGACGTGCTGTAAATGTATTTCATGTTCACGATTACGTAATTATCTACTCTTAATTGCTTCATAAACTCGTTATCTTTGTGAAACTTAATTGTAGTGAGATAGTAATTATTTATTAAACGAAAAAAATGGTAGTGTGCTTACATTTTCGTTTCATTACTAGACATTAGCTGACATTAGCGAGTAATGAGCTGTTAGATTTTGAATAGAATTTATATGTAGTATATATTTCCGATATGATTTGTACTTACGCTTCACAGTATGGCAGTTTGTTGAAGCCTTTGTATGTTTTCATATTCAATGCCATGCCACATTCTGTGCACTTGAAGCATGTCTTGTGCCATGTCTGAAAAAATGGAGAAGTTACAATAAAATAAATAAATAGTTTAAAGAAAATTGATAAACGCTTAATTACAAATTATAATTCGGACTTAAATATAAAACTTCAATGTATTAAGTAATAAAATGCATAAAAGTAGGAATTAAAAAAAAAAACAGGCGAGCTTAGGTAGAATGGCTCCAGATTTACTCCCATCACGCAGAAGTAGAATATTCGAAGTTATTTTAAGGCAAATAATCTAAGAGTTTTATTGGGCAGATTTAGTGTTTTTTCTTTGTCACCAATCTAATATGTACGCTGTTGAAATGAGCCGTTATTTGAACAAGTCTATAATCCGCTACAAGAAGTGCATGTGCACATTATGAGCCAGAGAACTTGCTTGCTCACCTTCGTACCCATCACAGATACAACATGACTAAGCAAATCACGCACACACACACACACACACTTATATCGAAGTGTACGTTGGCAGCGGCTGGAATGCAGAAAATCATAAACATTTTACAACGGAATACCTGTGCGCAAACGGCTAACTGCGGAGTTTCACAACAAAGCGACGAGGCTGGCGCAAGCTCACACAAAATAGAAGTCATTCGGTGTAAATTTATGCAACCTAACACATACACAACTGTATGCATGTATTATACATACATGAGCAAATGCATATGTAACTATATATGTATGTATGTGTTTAGGTAAATTCAAATGCGTTGAATGTAGGAATTTCCCCTGTGACTGACTAACTGCTGACAGACAGCAACTAGTTATGATAGATTATTATTAAGCAAAATAGTTGATAAGAATATTTACAGCTACAATACAAATTGTACGTACTTATGTAAGTAAATATGTATGTATGTATACCCAACAAGCTTGAAATACTTACAAAATCACCACAACAACTGGCAAATACTCTTTAGTGCCACACCATCACATTTGTTTCGCATAGATTTTGATAGATTTTAATAATTTACACACGGTGCGTTGGTGCGGTCACCTTAAAAGTTTTTCCCCACCCATGTGTTATTCCCAAAACCGAACAAATTATGAATATAAATGCTGCTTGGATCACAAACACACTTACAGCGAAAACATCGTCCACTAAGCTTTCGAAATCGTAATGCCATTCATAAACACATGCTTCTTGCAAGTATTATTTGGTTCCAATTGGTCGGATGGAAGGGACACTTTTTCCTTTTTGGTCAGGTTTGAGGCCGACCTAAAACCTCTGCCGTGCTGTGGGTCCGGCACCCGGTCGTAGTGCGACTCCACACTGAACTGCATTTTCAACTTCATCTGCCTTTAGGTTTAAACCACAGCCACGACGAATCTCCCAACGGAACAAGCCCAATGAGCAGATTGGAGTGAACTCCAAGGGCTCTCCGTGGTATCAAATTTAAGTTTTCGGTCAGACCTTGTAGCTTTGCTACCACCAGTTGAGCACCCATCAAACTCAATGACTGGTGACATTTGTCACTTGAACTTCAAATGTCTTTTCAGAAGGAATCTCATTCAAAGTCTGTAATATCAGTTCCAGCTGAGTATTATAGCAATATTTCTGACAAAACTATGCTGAAATCTAGAGGCAAGCCAAATAACTGCCGGCTGGCAATTGATTTTCCTAATTTCTTGTAAAACAACTGGGAAACAAATACTTCGTGTACGAACAACTTTTGTTGAATTCGGCTCAACTGAAAACACCCATACAACTCCAACTACTGTTTACTTTCGGGCTCTTACTATACGTATAAATCCACGATTTATTACCTGTCACAATGTCATAGACATATTACGGAGTACCGTTATCATACTTTTTTTTTAACATTTCTCTCGACCAATCGACACGAGCTTTTTTGAGCGTTGACAAATTGTGTGAGATGTTGATGTAATATTCAGTGTTGGTCCTGCTAATGCTTCTAGTTGCCTCAATCCCACACATATCACATGACAGTCTTGCAATATCAGTTTCCACGCAACATCAATAGTTTCTCGAACAACTGATTTTAGACGACCTTTCCGAAATTCGTCTTGGAGTGATCTACGATCTAGGTAGGTTTGTAACCTCGACTGCCTTGGAAGCGCGCTTAATTTGCCTCTCTGAGTTCGCTGTGGGAGATCAGCGCTGATTACTACCGTTATCTCGTTGCATACTGCGATTATGCTAGTTAAATAGTCTTTCCTACCAAATGAAGAATTTTCGACGGTCTTCTTTGCTTCGGCAACTGCTTGAACATAATTAAGCAGCAAACAAATGGAGTAAACACGAAGAAGAACCGCGAAAATGCAGATAAATTAAGGAATGAACACACAAAAGAAATGATAAATAGCTTCATTAAGTAATTACCGCTACATCTGTACATCTTTAATTGCGAGACAGCGAACATCGCCCCAAAACACACACACACGCACACTCGGCAGTCCAGCTTATTAATGCGAGTAACTTGGCGCGTACGCAGCTGCGCGGAAATGCAATGCATTCAAATTAATTTGACAACGGATGGACGCTGACGAGCTGCAAACAGAAGCACTGCAATCGCATATGTGCATGTGTATGTGTATGTAGTAAATATTTACTTATGAATATATGCACACATAGAAAACATTTACTTGCGGAAAATGTCACTTGGAGGCGCTTCTCCGTGGTTGCACGGACAACGGACGGGCTCAGCCCCGGATTACGGCATTGCAGCGACATAACAAACTTTGACGGATGAACTGTATTTGGATGTGCCCGGCTACCGGCTACTGCTTACCGCATGTGTCCGTCAATCACACGTTTAAGCGCTTATCCGCTGAAGTATTTTGCAGCAACAAAACGAAAAATCCACATTTGTACGTGGTGTTTGTATGTGTGTGAGTGTGCAGAAGAGCAAAAACAAACATGCAAATAGGAGAAAACTAAATGCAATCCGAAGCCACCGCGAAAAAGCTCAAAGCAAAATTCAGCATCAGGGCGAACATGGATGTTCACTCATATATCACACACCTATGTATGTATGTACATAGTACATATGTATATGTGTATGTGTAAGCGGATGCCTAGTTGAAACGGAGCAAAGTGTACTGACGCACCATTTCGCGGCGCGTGCAAACAAACAACCGGGGTGTTGAGGTTGAAAATTACGCACCTTCCCGGTTGACCGCTCATCAGCATCTGACCGGCACAGCAGCGGCCCGCGTATGCACACACACCTATACATTTACACGTATGCCATTATTTTTCGGGGTACGCCGCATCCATTCGCACGGGCATTCAAACGTTGATTTGCACGTCCGGCTGTTGGAAGCAAATATGGACAAAGAAAGGGGCTGCTGGGTGTTACTGCGGTTGCGCGCGAAAACTTACGCGCAGCAGGCCCTTTTACAGCATTTGTGGTTTGTGCTTTTCATGTTCAAGTTGGCAACGCTGTAGCAATATTAGAGTCTTTAATCCTCACATTAAAAACAAAACTAAGTGGTCCATTTTAAACTTATCACTTCTTCAGTCAACAGACACTGCTAGATAAGAGGTTTTGCCTTTAAAGCTTAAGAGGTATTCTAGTCAGGAAATAAAAGAAAATCGTTTTTATACTCTTGCAACCTGTTGCTACAGGGTATTATAGTTTATTTCACCTAACGGTTGTACGTATCACCTAAAACTATATATGTACATATACACTCGTGGCCACGCAAACCTTACCACTGTACCTTCATAAAAAATTGTTGGGTCTTTTTCGTTCGTTCGGGACTTTTTTAAATTTGATTTATTTTAAATGTTTTTGGTAAGCACAAGTAAACTTAGTTATATTATCTAATTATAATTATAGTTTTTAATTTATTACGTTCAATGAGTAAAAGACAAATTAGCTGTGCTTATACAAAAACGGCCGATTTTATTGTTTTTAAAATGATACAGCGACTAAACTTCGTGCTTCAATTAAAAAATAAATAAAATATTAAGGGGGTATTCTGGTCTAGAAATTTAAAAAAATCGAAATTTTTTTTATATTTTCAAAGTTTAACTATTCAAGAATATGTGTATAAAAGGATTTTTCAAAATTCAAATTATTTTCGGAGATATAGGCATTTTTCTGACCAGGCATCCAAACTGGTTAGGCCGGAACTAATCGAACAAAAGACTTTACGCGAAACTTTAAACGCGTTTTTCTCAAAACTGACGTTTTCGGAACGATATCCACGATTTCTCAGGTTCTACTGGACCGATTTACTTGAAATTTTTTTTAGAGTCTTCTTTATAGGATTGTCTATGGTTAGAATTAGCCCCATCCCCAAATTTTTATTTTAAAAAAATTCGAAATAGTCAGAAAAAGTGAAACAAAAAACTTTTTTTTCGTCGCCATTTTGTGAAAAAAATTTTTTCCCAGCCATTACGACATTGTTCTAGATTAATAATCTTTTTTTTTTGGTTTCAGATAACTAGGAGGGTTGAAATCATAGGTATGGTCACGTGGAAATTTTTAGAGACCCCCAACTTCGTCAGCTCATAATTTTTGAAATTTTTTACATTTTTTAATTTTTAATTTTTTTCTGTACTCTTCTAAAATTAACAAATAACTAATAAAAAAATGGACAGTAAAAATATTAATTACCTTTTTTACGACACTTTAAAAATTACCTGAAAGTCATGCTTCTAGAACAGAATACCCCCTTAATTTCAAATATAGTGTAAATGAAATTAAATTTAAAAAATATCATTTTTTCATCGCATGTCAGTCTCTTACTTTTCGAGCTCATTTTGTGAAGCTCATTATCTTTCAAATGATTTTGTCTCTAGTTGAAAGTGTTTTGTTTTTAATTTTAATATTTTTGATAAATAACATGTCAATAACAAAAATTATACCGCAAAAAGTACCGCTATAAAGTGTTGTCAAATATGCACAACACTTGAAAGTTTTTAGTGGTAAGGTTTGCGTGGCCACCATTGTATATAAGTGATCAGGATGACGGTAAAAGTTTAAATCCGGGTGAATGTCTGTCTGTCCGTCCGGGCAAGCAGAAACTTGAGTAAAAATTGAGATACAGGTTTTGTCCGGAAATTAATAGGACTGAGTCGATTTAAAAAAAAATTATTGCACAAATCGTTACAATTCTTTAAAAACTTTCAAAATAGGCACCTTCTGCGTGGATGCAGCGCTGCCAGCGCGATTTCTAAGCATTGAAGGCGTCACCGCAATAGCCTTGAGAGCCGAGGTGTATGCTGCTTGGATCCCCTCTGTCGTCCCAAAAGAAAAGAAAGATTGCCTCTTTGTCTCAGGATCACACTCAAAGATCCATGACTCGTCACCTGTGATTACGTTATTTAAAAATTGGGCGTCATTTTCACACATGTTCACATTTTCTTGGCACACTTCCACTCGCCGCAATTTCTGCTTGTCAGTGAGCACTTTTGGGACCATTTTCGGCTGCCCCACTCACAGAAACATGTCGCGCGAAAATGTTTGTCCTAACTCTCCAGGTGCTCGGAGACAACTAACCAACCGCTCGTTCGTTAACTGCCGAAGTACAGTTGCGGCGGAAAATCAGTTCTATTACTTTCCAGACAAACCATGTCTTGTCTTGATGAAACTTAGTAGGCGGGTTCCTTGGCACAAAAAAAATTACGAGTTCGCAGATGGGTGTAATCGGACCACTGCCACGCCCGCAAAATGCCATAACTAAGCACGGAATTAAGATATAAAACTGGATTAAATCGGATGACTCTCACTCATCACATAACGGTACTGTTAAAAACTACTAAAAGTGCGATAAATCAATAACTAAATACGCCAGAGACATTAAATTTTACCCCCGAGAGGGCTTTAATAGAGCCGGGGTCAAAATTGGACGATGGTCGAAGTACCGTACACTTTTGAACAAAAATTGTTCAAATCCAACAAAAACTGTTCAAGTCGATTTTTACCGAAAAGATTGGTAAATGTGTCAGATTCATAATTGAAATTCGCAAAGAATAATTTTCCTGACTTTATGCTACAAATGGGTTGAATCGGGTCAATACTTCCCTGAGCCACCATATACCTTATAATTATAAAGATTTTCGAACTTCCGAAACGAACTTCGAACTTGACTTTACTCCATTTGAAAGGTAATTGTATGTGAGGTACTTTATAAAACCCAAGGTTTTTGCCAGCTCCTGAAAACTTTTCCGGTCTTTGATCTATGCAAGCCCGAATTCAGCCCTTCCTTACTTGTTTCTTATATTTTCAAAGTTCAATTATTCAAGAATATGTTTATAAGAGGATTTTTCAAAATTTAAATTATTTTCGCAGATATACTAGGTATTTGGTTAGTCCGGCATCCAAACTGGTTCGGACTGAACTGAAACTTTAAACGTTTTTTCCTGAAATTTTGAGAGAAATTGCTTTATAAACTTGCCTGTCTGAAGCCACATCTTCAAATTAAAAAAAGTCTAAAAAGTTACTCTTATTTTACAGAATTTTCATTTTCTTTCAGTTCGTAGTTGTCGGATTTGTTAGAATAATACAGCTTTCAGGTCTATAAAAACTTTCTTCAATTCCTCAATTTCCACAACTGTATATTGTATAACAACCTACAGTCTAAACAACGGTTCAAATTTGATTGTGTTAGGAATGACGTGGAACCTTATTGCTGCTTCACATCGGTCGGGCTTGATTTTAGTTACTATCGAGGAGTTCACTTTCCACATTTCTAGGCACCGTCATCCATTTATAGTAAACCAGAAGAAACTCCTTGAAAAATGTATGCTGGGCTTCACAAGCTCGTGATATAAACACCCATCGTTGTTGAAAAGAAGATGTCTGCTTGATATGCAGTTAGTCACTCCTTGTGCGCTTTTTTCCCGTTTTGTTGACTTTTGCTTCAAATTTATGTGTTTTATCAAGGCTATCATCCCGAAAAGTGGACTAGGCTAGGCAATGCGTGTGCGTTCGCTTGACACTTTTGCAAACACGCACACAGCCACACGCACACAAGCTCATATGGGCAAGCATGCATTCGAGCGCCATCGCCAACATGTCAAAATACGTGAATAAATTGTTATGGCGCAATGCGCAGACGCGCGCCTTTGCTTCCACGCCAAAATGATCAAATCGCACAAAACGAACGAGGCAAACAGCGTTGGAGCCGATGCAGATGGGCGTGATGCCATCGACGGCAGTAGAAAAAAGTTAGCAACACGCGTTACATGCCGATATATGCTTGTATGTAATGTATGTGTGTTTGTTCATATGTGGGCAAACGGAGTCGCTGCAATGTGCGAACGCTTGCTGACGTGCTGAAAAAAGATGTTCTGCAAAGTGAATAAGACAACTAACAAATTCACACATCATTACAATGCGATGCAGTATGTGGCATGCAGCAACGTTGCACGTATAAGTTATTAAGCTCAACTGGACGGGCAACTGCATTCTCGCTTCGACTCAGTCTGCGTCTGCCAACGCGCGCTTACTTCACTAAGGGTGTTCACTTAAACAATAGACTTTAAAGAAAGTTAAAGTTTTGTTTCGGATCCAAAGTCCACAAAGCAGTTGCCCAATTATTAGAGAGAAACTTACGTAACAAACGGATTGATCTTCCTCTTCTTCTACTTCCCCCGACGAGTACTGCGTCGAATACTTTCAGAGCTGGAGTGTTTTCGTCCCATCAGACGACGTGACCTAGCCAGCGTAGCCACTAACTCTTAATTCGACTCTTGTCAATGTCATCGTATAACTCGTGCAGCCCATCATTCCATCGACTGCGGCAAAAGACTATAAATCTTCCCCAGAACCCTTTTCTCGAAAACTCGTTACGTCGACTCATCAGATTTTGTCATCGCCCACGCCTCTGCACCATATAGCAGAACCAGATTCAGCGACTTGTAGAGTTTGGTCTTTGTTCGTCGAGAGAGAACTTTACTTCTCAATTGGCTACTCAGTTCAAGGTAGCACCTGTTGGCACGAGTTATTCTACGTTGGATTTCGATGCTGACGTTCTTGTTGGTGTTATTACTGGTTCCAAGATAGACGAAATTATCTGCGACTTCGAAGTTATGACTGTCAACAGTGACGTAGGACCCAAGCCGCGACTGCGACGAATGTTTGTTTGATGACAAGAGATATTTCGTCTTGCCCTCGTTCACTACTACGCAGTGCTGTATGTAGTCCTTAACTTCGACGGGATCTCTTAAGTAGCCCACTCCTCAAAGACTCAAATATCTTTTTCTCTCACATGAAGAAATACCTAATCCGATGGTTCCGTCGGAGAGAGACATTAGTTGGGAATAAGTTAAGTGTAGCTGATGTTTCCCCCTACTATAAAAATACAAAAACAACTACCTTCGTGCTCTCCGCAAGCGATGTCTGCATCGTGAATACCGCCAGTGCCACGTGATAGGCGAGAATAAAGCCAAATGGCTGCGGCAACTGGCTGGGAGCTTAATGTTTAATCGAAGGTTAACACACGATTAACTTGGCGCATTTTGGTGCATGCGAAGAATGTGCCTAGCCTTGGGCGACGAACTGCAAAAGTGGGTGTGCTGGCCGCGCTGCAGCGACAGCAAGAAACAGCTGCTTACTTATGCGTGCCATTCGGCAATTCTGGTTGAGGCGGCATAGCTAAGCCAGCCAGCTGAAGATAGAGGCTGACGTTTGTGGTTAGCGATTGGAATTGTTAAAAATGCAGAAGTGCCCAAGGCGGCAACCAAAGAGATACATATGTATGTATGCACTAGAGGAAGTAGAACTTATCTGAAACCTTTCGGAAGTAAAATGCAGCCCGAAGCGGAACGCATCGAAAAGTTTCACTCCATCTGCTAATGGCTAGTGGCGAAAGTAACTTCTCTTGTGTAATTAAAAGCAGCTAAAATAGTTTTCTTTTCTTTTTAAAATCAAAGCTATGATAATTTCAAGACCTTCCAAGCATTTTAGTGCGAGCATTTAAAAATATTTTCTCCACTTGGTGCTATCGCCTCAACGGCACTTATTCGCTTATTACAAATGTACCGTTATAAAGCATTATCAATCACTGACAGAGCTATTGACCGAAGTCGTCATAAAATTTCGTTTTATTATCAACTCACACACACACATGCACATATGCATGCAGAGACAACCAGCTTTCTGTCATTACACCTGTGCCGCTTTTCGTTGCTTTATGCCATAAAGCATTTACATACACACATATGTATGTGTGAATATGTGTGTGAGCCCCGACTTATGCCCCGCGCCTGCCGCATAATGAAAGTTGTAATCATATTTTATCTAATTTTGTGCCGCCCAGTCTTGCTGAGCTCTTCTTCCTCTTGTCTTCTTTCTTCTTTCACGACCACTGCTCTTCTCCCATTGTGTGGCGCTGTAATCCGCTGTGGCATTTTACGATCACTTTTGCTTTCGAAAAAACTCGTCATCGACCGACCGTTGTATAAGCAGCGTGCGCCCGCCCCCCTCTTCTACACAGTGGTCACTTTGCCAAGCGCCTCACAGCCGTTGGCACGCATGCGCGATAGTGTCACTGTTCGTTTGTCGTTCGTCTACGCGCCGGTGCGGCATGAAAACGTCGTTGGAATGACAGCACCTGGAATGCAGTCATTTAAGTATTCAACACAGCGGCGCGTATTAAGTTTTGTTGTATTTCGTTTGAATGACATTTGTAATTGTCATTTTCCATTTTTCCTCTCTCCATAATGGTTGTTGTAATTGTGTAGTGGTTGCTGTACAATTTAATTGATTTCACGTTCAACATTTTACGGCATTACAGGTTGTGTGAGTGTGTGTATGTGTGCGTGTGATGTACGGAATGCCGTTGGCCACAAAAACGCCAATAACGCGCGATTGTGAATGCATTTTTATTGCAAATGATTTCTTATATTTGGAGACGAATGCCCCGATCTTCAATAAAAAATACCAGAAATACTTTGCACCGTACTAAATTTGTTGTTTTTGTAATATATCTTACGTCTTCGGAGGTTTTAGGTACAAGTCCTGGGAATGCAGAAGATCAAACACAAATTTCAGAGAAACTTCGGGTGTCGCATATGTGAGCTTTTCGGTGATTCCGACGTCTGTAGTCTACCAACTCTTTGAGATCACTTCACGACATGTTAAGCTAAAGTTAAGGACTAACTCTGTCCAGGGGATCGGTTCGAGAATTAAATCCATCTCACACAAACAGATCTACTTTATTTATAAAGAAGGATACATCCACTGTATATACCATATATGAAAAATACTTCTTCTTCTTAATTTACGTAGACACCGCTTACTCGGTTAGAGCCGAGTTTAAAACACGCGCTTTTCGCTGTTTGGCGCCAATTCAAGAGACCAAATGCAACCATATTCTTCTCCACCTGGTCTTTCTATCGAAGCGGAGGTCTTTCTCTTCCTCTACTTCCCCCACTTCCCCCGGCGGGTATTGTGTCGAATACATTCAAAGCTGTAGTCTTTTCATCCATTCGGACGACATGACCTAGCCAGCGCAGCCGCTGTCTCTTGATTCGGTGAACTTTGTCAAAGCCGTCGTATATCTCTTCCAGCTCATCGTTCGATTCAATGCTTTATTCGCCGTTGTCAATGCGCAAAGGACCATAAATCTTCCGCTGAATCTTTCTCTCGAATCCTCATCAGATTTTGTCATCGTCCATGCCTCTGCACTATATACCAGAACGGGAAGAATAAATGACTTATAGAGTTTGATCTTTGTTCATCAAGAGATGACTTTACTTCTTCGGTTCAATACTGGTTCCAAGATAGACGAAATTATTTACGACTTCGAAGTTATGACTGTCAACAGAGACGTGGGAACCAAGTCGCGAGAGCGACGATCGTTTGTTTGATGACAGGAGATATTTCGTCTTGCCCTCGTTCACTACCAGACCCATTTGCTTCGCTTCCTTATCCAGTCTGGAGAAACCAGAATTAACAGCGCGGATGATCAACACGTCAAGAAAATAAAGGAATTGGTGCTTGGGAATCGACAATTAATAGTCAGATATCTTACTGGCATCGTTGGAATATCGGAAGGATCAGTAAAAACCATTTTGAAAGATCATTTGGGCCTAAAAAAATGAAAGCTTGATTGATTTCCAACTACCAGGATATCAAGACACGTATTATAACTGGCGATGAGTCTTGGATCTAAGCTTACGACCCTAAAACAGACGATCAATCAGCCGAATATCGTGGTGAAATTCAAAAATAAGGTGACAGTTTTCTTCGATTATCGAGGTCATGAACAAAGTGTAACTATTTTATGATCATAGTAGTTACCAATTTCTAAAACCTCCATGAAAAGTTTTTGTTTCACCTAAGGTTTGAAGTGCTTTCTGCGGAATAATTTCTTGCTGTGAGTGAGTCTCAAGCTCATATACAAGATTCGTCGTCTATAAACGAACCAACCCGAAACCGACACCGATCAGCCAATCGCTTTATGAGCATTTACGCATACTATTAACCAAATCCGCTTAAATCGTTTAATACAAAAGTGGCGGGGTCAACCCCTCACCTTGGCGATATTTAAGTCTTTATGATTTGTGAAACACAACAACTTCAATTTCTCTTTTGCACCATAATCACTTCCAAATGTGGGTTGGTCATCGAACGCCGCCATCACCGAAGCTCATTACGCGCGGTAATTTCGTTGTCAACGACACTAAACACCACAAAATTACCATTTTGAACGGCAGCAATTTGAGCCGTTGCAGCAACAGTAAAGCGAAGCCAGCGCTCGCTCGCTTACAAACTCGTTGACTGACGACCAAATCATTGTACGCCACAGGGAGGAGGTGTTGGGTGTCAAACGTGAATGCCAACGTAACGGCTCTTACTTAAACACCAGAAAATATCTTAATTTGCCGGCGATGTTTTGTGTCCGACTGCAGTACACGCCGTGCATTTGAATTTGTCTCGAGCCAAGGAGGTATACGTCTGAATTACGACGGTAGACACTGCAACTGAACTGGGGCTGCAGGCGGTGCTTGGGGTGAACGGGTGGGTGGCAGCACCATTACAGTTATGCTGATGCATTTATGTGTTGGCACAAAACTACTTAACACACTCGAAATTGAAAGTCCGAGGACAAATTGGACGGCGCCCTTCACTCGCTAACAGCCGACAATGGGCTGATCTCGCTATGTTTACATAATAAAGTGCTTTCGAAGCATAAACAGGCAGCGCTGCAAGACATAATTATGAAAAGATGGTAAAATGGCCAGTGAGCATGCATTGGTGTGGGGTTGTGTGTGTGTTCCCTGCTGTGAAATATCGTACATGTTGGAAAAATAGTGGTTTTCCAGCAGAAAAAGTAACTACTCCGAAAAAGACATGAATTGTACCATATAGAATACAAGAAAAAACTTTAACTTCGGCTACACCGAACCCATAATACCATGCACAAATACAACGATCCAATGACAGTCGGTTCTACGTTACCGGAATACGTTCCAACTACTTTCGTCACTTTGTATGGCAGCTACATGCTATAGCGATCTGATAACGGCGGTTCCGATCTCCAACGTTTCCTTCTGGGTGCTACAAACTTCGTGACAAACTTAATATACCCTGGTGAGGGTAGAATAATAGTCATCTTAGAAAAATATATTTTATTCGGAGTACTTTAATGGGGGTGCAGCTCAAAACTGTACCATTGCGAATAGTGCATGTGTTTAGTGAAATGGTTTACAGACACTTGACTTCACTGCAGGGATGTTCTTTCAGTCATACAATGCCACACTCCATGCTGTAAACAGAGAAGGTGTAATTGATAGCACGCTGTATGTGTGTGTGCATATGTGGGGGCTATGTGTTGGCACGATTACAATTGCGGAAGTTTGCTGTTTAAGCAATCAAAAGCAGTGAGCGCATTTCAGCTCAGCACCACTCAACAAATCTACAAAAACAATAAGAAAAACAACGAAGCTACAAATTTGAAAGACACAAAGGAGAAGAAAACACTTTCCAGAACACTTCGTTATTTTGTTTTCCATTTTGGATATGATTTGTAATGCAACTGTCAGTTTTCATTGCGGCTGGCTGAGTGAAAAGTAGTGCAACAACAAATCGATGGGTGTTGCCGCTTCGTAGACGACGCAACGCGGCAATTGAAATATTTATTAGGAAGATGCAAAAGAATTTGGCGCCAAGTTTTTCATCTAATTTACAATTTTACAATCCGAGCGCAAAATGATTTATTTGCAGAGTGTTTCGGGATTTCTTACCTGTGTTGAGGAAACAAGTTGCCATGGGCAAAAATAACAAATAATAAAGGTAAGTTAAACAGCAGCTTCTCTGTCTATTCTATTCTATGCCTCATTTAACGCTGACTCTATTCTATGGGAGAAGGTAGAAATAATTTACTCCATACGCTAGTCAATTGTCAATTATATTGACTCAAGCTCGTGTCATTATAATTGCCGTGTCATACTTCGATTTTAGCGGTGAGTGAAAATAAAGCCGCACCTCAAAGCCTATTATTCATATTTATTTATACGTGTCTACTACGGACAACATTCTCGGGGAACGTGTCAGTCTTCACTTGAAAAAATCGTTATTATAATAATAAGTTTATGTTTATATTTTCCATGAGAATAGTGAGTATCTCAATTAGAAAGCGACTATCCTCTTAACCTCAAATATGCAAGAATTTAACCCTCATAACGGGTGATCCAAGTAGAGGTACTTTTTTCACAGATCACGCGTGAGTCATGTGAAGCTGTCAAGATACTTTTGTTCAGTATTTTTGGGCATTTCATGAAGGAAAGACTAACGCCTGAAAAACGTTTACAAATCGTTCTATTTTACTACGAAAATTCACAGTCTGTAAAGAATGTGTTTCATGCGCTTCATTGAATTTATGATCAACATAGTCGGCCTACTGAGCCTACTATTCGCAACACCATCACCCATCTTGAGACCAAGCATTCCTTATTGGATAATATTGAGCAGCCTAAAGAGATTTAAGATCTGCCATTTGATCCTGAAAAAGCAACGGTTTGGTGTGGTTTGTGGGCCGGTGGAGTCATCGGTCCATATTTCTTCAAAAAAGATGCCGATGAGGACGTGACCGCTAAAGGTGACCATTATCGCGACATGATAACCGACTGTTTGATGCTTTAATTTGAAGCTCGTGATCTCGGCGAATTTGCTTTCAACAAGACGGCGCCACTTCCCACACATCGCATCATCATCAAAGAATTTTGAATATGCCGAGTTAAAATCGGTCTCCGAACCTGATTGACGATAAGGGTTTCAGTCTTTTCGTCTGAACAGCTGAACAGCAAAAGTTTTTTAGTTTTGTCTCTAAATTTGTTTGTGTGTAAATTGAAGTTCAGAATAGTTCAGTTTATGACACGTTTGACAATTTCAAATTTTTATGCTAATAATTAAGTCATTTTCTAAGTTCCTCCGAAAATATAAAAAAGTTCTTTAGTTGCTCTTTTAACTTTCTAAAAAATGTTGTATTATATAGGGATTTTGTAGCAATAGTGAAGGCGTTATCAGAGTTGATAAGGTTACCGTTTCATACCTGTAAAATAAATGTTTGGGCGTATTAGTGTATCAAATTTGTTTGATAGATATGTATTCCATAAGACAAGGAGGCCAATAGTTTACGTGATTTGAAATACTATACCTCTCATCCTCAGACAATTATGATTTAATCCAACTGCAAGCCATATATTTTCCTAATTTGAATTTTGTCTGTAGCTTTAACGAATTGCGATCCACACTAACCATCCGCCAGTCCAAATTTGACTGTCATTTTCTATTTTTCCTGTCAAATACCAATTGAGATGGTTGAGATAACTATGACATCTATGAGTGGAGCGGCAGCAAGTGGCATTAGAAAGCGATTTTTATTAACGGACGCTAAATTTTCAGTGTCCGTCTAATGCAGATTGAAACATGAAACAATTGTTGCTGAAATTCAGCGCAATAAATCTTGGATGTTCGCATTTGTCCGCCCACCACTGTAAATGAATGATGCGATGTCAACTGTAATTTAATGCTCGCCAGTCCCATTCATTTACCGCTTTCATGCATACACACACATACACACACTCACATGCATGCATAAAAATTGACTAAGCAATTCTGAAGCGAACACAATACGAGTGGCGAATTCAAATCCATGCAATTGCCCATACTGTAATTAAAGCAAGACGAAAGAAATCGCAAACGTAAATAAAATCGCACGTCAGGCCGCCAACGAGTGACTCATTTCATGTGATCATTTTAATAGCACGCCAATGGCAATAATGATACACTGGAAGTAACAAATAAAGTCAATAACAATTACAATTTTGATAAACTCGCACTCGCCTCACACCCGAGCTTATAAAAACAAAAATAACAAATAAAATTCACGCGGTGTAACGAACCGGCTCGAGCGAGTTGGGGTACTAGAAGGAGCCGAGGAGAACAAACAAAAACAAAAAACTAGTCGGGCAACTCGTCAACAGTTCAGGTGAGCGGCGAAAAAAGCAAACGTGAAAGGTTTGAAAAGCAAAAACAAGAACAAAACCAAAACACGAAATAATAACTAAAAGTCAAGTATTGAAACTGAAAAAAACAAAGCTCTTTATGAGCACATGAACAAGTAATTGGCCGAAGTGAGCGCCTAATGGCCACATGTGATCGGTGACGCCGTCGACAGAGTAAATATTGCAATTCAGAAGTATTCGGCAAATTCTGATACACACCTCACACCGTTCGCGCTTATCGGGCGTGCTCGGAGCAGCTGCTTAAATATCTCATTTCATGCTAAAGTAAACAACACATCGCCTGCCTCACCTAGTCTCCTCCCACCCCGCAACAGTGCTGGAGCAGCAGGAGTACGGGAGGGAGTTTGCTCTTGTGAAATGTGCGACATTAGCACGTTTCATCCAGCCCGAAGCAAAAGCCGCGCAAGTGTTTACACTTTAAAGTAAATAGAAGTAAGAACAACACCAATAACTTTGCTTCAGCGGAGCACTTCAGTTTTAACATTTTAATTGCAGATATGAACACACACACACACACATAGCTGTTGTGACGTTAGCGAAGGCAACTGCCACTTCTCGTGTTGCCACATAACGCGTTTCGAATTACATAAAAGTGAAGCAACAGATGGTCCACCGCATTCCAAGCCAGTGTGTGAGTATGTGAGCACGTTTCTTCAGATGACGTGTGCATTCTGAAGCTTAGAGCTGGCAGCAGCAGGCGGCGAGAAATCAAGAGCATTTAGCAAGAGCCAGCGCAACTGTCAAGCCAAATCCGTGCTGCTTTGGCGAATTGTGTCACAACTTGTTTGTGTTCGCACCAAACTCACTTAATAAGGAATTAATAGATATGTTTGAATAAAGACACTTGCGGAATAATTATGAGTTTGCTTTAGAAAATGTTTTTTTTTTTTTTAAGAACAGATGAACAGAACACGGCGCAGCTGGTAGAGCTATCTATGTCGAGGTCGTCTCATAGAAAATGTTCACATATGCACACAGTATGCTATTACAAGTATGTCAAAACATAAAACTGGCTTTTGAGGCTTTAATATCCAAACGCTGAGTTTTTTTTTATAAACGAACACAATTCCACAATTCGAAAAGAAATCCAGGAAACCTTCAAACTAAGGTCCAGAAATTAAATAAAAATCTACAAACTTTATTGCAATTGCTTACTTCTGTTAAGAATATTTGTCCAAGTATGAGAGTTTTTACTTTTATATGGACCTATTCAGGCACACCAATATTAATGGTAAGCATCCATAAATAACCGATATTTGGTTGCTAAAATCCGCTTAAAACTTAATTTCTCATATCAAAGGTTGATGCATTTCGAGGTTTTCTATTTTTTTTAAGGAAAAAACACAGATACTTCAAATTTAATGGGGAATGTTTATTATCATTCGAAAGATAATTCTTCGCCGTTCATTTTTTGAAGATTATCTCACGATCGGTCGCCATTGACGAAGCGTTCTCGCGGGCATTATTTTTGAAGAAATATAGACCGATGATTCCACCGGCTCACAAACCACACCAAACCGTTGTTTTTTTCTGGAACTCTTCAAGAGCCCATAGAGCAAAGCGATGTCGCTTGGGAAGAACGAACGGCATCAATTTGTGCACAAGCTATATTTTGTAAGCTTTCAATTTAAGATCTCGAAGTAAAATGCGTTAAGTCGTTCCAAGCGTCAGTCCGAGTTGCAACGAACGAGGCCAAATCGAGACCGTAGAGAATGGTCTTCGTGTGCACTCTTAACTACGGCTTTTATATTCCTTACAGAATGCGAATTTTCGTAACAAAGTTGTACGGTGTGTAAACGTGATTCAGGCAAAGGTCTTACCGAACAAAAATAACGTGACCGCTGAAAAAAGTACCTCTACTTGGATCACCCGTTATATCGGTTCAACTCAGACAACCTAACTAAAGTGCAAATCAGTATTTGTAAACAGAGAGTTTTATTAAATATGACCTAAGGGACACCGATATTTACTAAACGAATTATCTGAAAGCAATGAAACCAATTGACGAAAGAGTCTTTTTCAACTTGGTCATTACAATATACTCTCTTGGGGTTCACACCAAGCTTATGAATCGATGGACAAAACAGGACAGCGAAGAGGAAATTTTCATAATTTGAGGGTTTAAAAAAAGAGATCGTTGATGGCAGCACTGGTCCTTCATAGCTTGAGATTTTTAGAAAGCTATAGGGCTCAGTCTTTGCACAAAATCACAATAGGTTGCTAGGAATATTAGACAATACTCAGTTTTTGTAGATTACGCTGTTAATTCTCGAGAGCTATGCAGTTGTACAAAGCACTGATTCATGAGCATCCGTTTTTCCGCACTTCGTCTCATAATTAAGTATGATCCGCCTATGGTCGCTACGGTGGGAATTTTTCTATAATTAAAGTGTTTTGTTATTTTTAGTGGAGAGCAATAGTACTTCGACATGCCTACAAACAGAGGAGGCATGCGAAAACACGAGAATGTTAAATTATGGGCATTCACTGGTTTTGCCCATAACATGGACTGTACTTATATGGAAAAGTGGCAACAAAGCAATTGTAATAATTGAACTGGCAGAATAAAGAATAATTAATACGAGTATATATGCCATATATCAATAATGTTCGTATGTATTGAGTGAAAATGGTTGCTATAAAGGTAAAATGTTGTTTGATGTCGCGAACACGGCGTTGACAATTATTGTTTACCTTTTTTGGTGATCTGTACAAACACTTGTGTGTGTGACTGCATGTGGAAATGTAGAAAATTGAGCCGATCGGCGATCGCGGGTAAGCACAGAGCGCAAATTCTACATATTCAACACGTTCGACAATCAAGTTTGCGCAAAAAATGAAAAACTCTTTGAGATCTAGACTAATTTATTAAAATTTGATGAATCGCCTTCAATTTATAATTTTCCGTGAATTTTCACGTATGGCTGCATGATTATCAAATAAATTTAATGAGTGGTTTTTATTTTTTGAATTATTGCTCATTACTCGTTACGTGTTAACTTAATAAACGCGGCGCGATTTTCCATTACGCGTCGTACACCGCTACCTTGACCTTGTCTCGACGAGCTGCGAATGTGTGTGTAGCCTTAGTTACAAGCTTCGCTTGCCCATTTTCGCTTTTCCAGTAATAAACTCATATTTATTGGAGCGGAACGTTGCATGTTTTTGTTTAGTTTTGAATGGAAATCCAAAATTGAATTAACCTAAACATGTGTGGCGATAAATCGTTTGCCGCACGTATTAAACTTGACCTTATATGGCATGCGCTGATCTTACTATTGTTTTTGGCTTTGCTTTTTGGAGTGTTTACAACGAAAATGAGTTTGTAAATGCAGAATGGAAGCATTTTAATAGGCCAAAATGTTCTTTACGCGAAACTATCTTAACTGGACGACTCCAGAATGAAGTTGGTTTCTGAAAATATTACATCTAGATGGATTTCTAACCAAATTTCGTGTGCGGAGTCGTTGCGAATGTTGGAAAGGGCTTACGACGATTCAGTTTTATCAAAACCACAAACCTTCAAGTGGCACAAAGCCTTCAAAGACGGTTGAGAGATCGTTAAAGACATGCCTCGTTCTGGACGACCTCCGACCTCATCAACTGATGAAAATATTAAAAAAGTGATGGAAGTGGTGCATGTGTTTGAGAGATGACAAGAGAGCTCGACATATCTCGCGAATCCATTCGTATGATTTTGGTGGATATTTTGGGTACGAAACGTGTTCTTGCTCGACTCGTCCCAATAAAGCTTAATTTTTTTCGAAAATAGTACCGTAAACAAGGCTCTTTGGACATGCTCGATTGCGTGAATTCCGATTCCGCCATGGGTTGATGAGTTTCACATGCAAACAAGTCAACAATCATCGGAATGGATGGAAAAAAACGAACAGTAGCCAAAAAACCACGCCAAAGCCGCTCAAAAATCAAAGCAATGATCATTATTTTTTCGACAGTCGTAGCTTGGTGCATCATGAATTTGTTCCGGAGGAGCATACGGCAATAAAGAGATCGATTTGGCCTTATTGAGGCGTTTGCTTGTGAATATCCGTCGAAAACGGCCGGAATTGTGGAAGAACAATTCATGGATTTTGCACGATGATAATGCACCATCGCATTGAGCCATGATTGTGGACATTTAAAGCCAAAAATGCAATGAATACCATCGATCGACCATCGATTCATCAAATTGGGCTCCGCGCGATTTTTTTTGTTCTCCAAACTAAATTTTTCGCTTCGTGGAATCTTCTTCAGTCGAATGAAGAGACAAAATTCGCTGAAGGAGTTGAAGGCCATCCCAAAAAGTGCTTATACAAAGTGTTTCGGTGACTGGAAAAATCGGTGGCATAAGTGTATTACATCTGGTGGGGATTACTTTGAAGGCGACAAAATAAATATTGATGAATAATTAAATATTTTGCGTTTTATTTACAATTTTCGGGTACTTTTTTGTCACACTGCTTGCCAAATTTTTCACTTTTAGTGCCATAATCCCACTGAAGTGTATTTTTGTGTCAACTCATTATCGGTGGGAATAAAGTTCATGCCTTCATAATGCATATATCCTTTCTTAATGCTAACGAAGTAGTGATTTCAGCCAGACTTAAGCTTAATCAAGCATTCAAATAGCTTTCGATGGCGTCAGATAATTGAGTCGAGGAGCTTTTCAAATGTATTTCAGTCAAATGCACTTATCGATTGCACACAACTTTCGATTAGGATAATATCAAAGGATTTTATTTGCATAGACAGCAATGAATGTAAACAACAACAATTAAGTAGGATTTAATTCCTGCTAAGTGTCTCCACAAAGGATACCGAATTCATTATAACAAGGAATCTGTTCGAATATATGCATGCCTGTGTGAGTGTGTTATTAGAGGAATGCAGATGTGTAGAGGTAAATGAACACATATCAGGGAAAAGCGGTGGAAAATTATTCAAAGCAAAGGAGAAAGGAAAATATTTGCAAAAACTAAGCAAGTTAGAGCTTCCGCCATTTGTTGACAGCAACTGGTTGTACATAAGTACAAATAAATATGCATACATGTACATGTGTACAGTTGTATGGGTATGTGCATATGTATTTATGTATGTTAATTTTATATATACATACATATACATATATATGTACTTTTGTGAAACGCCGCCAACAACAGTGTTTGCAACTCTACTGCTCCACACAACTTCCGTAATCAAACTCACACACACATATCCACACATATGTACTTATGTATGTGCATAGTTCGTGTGTGACTTTCCGTTTGTTTGATGCAAATGATTAGTTTAAATGGCATTTATTGACATAAGCAGGTCGCTCGTCGCCGAAGGACTGTAAAGGGATTCGTTTACTGTGCTGAAAGGACTGAAACCTATCTCCATACATATGTATGTATGTACTTGTGACATTATACTCGTGGGCAACACTGTTGGCATGCAAAAAATTTCCCCGATTTTTGCTCTTTTTACTATGCAAACACTTTTCTTTGTAGCTCATGTTCTAGCAGCGCTCCAGCAGCAGTCGCACTATGCCGACTTGCCACTGACACTGACACACATACACGCCTATCCATATGTAAACATATTTGTATGTATGTATATGGTATTTAAGCGATCCCTGCAGTAAATCCCACGACAATGCTTAAATGACCCTGGTTGCAGTGAGAAATCGAGTTTCTATTGTTAGAAATATGGGTCAAGAATACTGATGGAGCACCAAAAACCAGCCGAAACAAAAGAGTATCGTGCTTTCACTTTCGCTCAAAAGGATATTCCGATGATCCATACCTCTTCAAACCGAAAAATAAAAACTCAAGACCTCCCAGCAGCTGAAGCTCTTTCGCTGACTAAGTTTCTTGCAAAATGTGTATTACATAATCGAAAATCGTGCTTCATCTACGGTCAAACTGACCCAATCGGCAGTATTTTCGGCACTACTGCAAAGAGACACTGGAAATCAGTACATTTATGAGCTGGCAGCTACGTTTGCCGCCAAGTAATTGTACCACGAGTGAGCGGTGGTTATGGGGTGTGTACGGGGGCTGCCATTGGAAGCGAATGCTGTGCCTCTGCAATGCGTACAATGAATTTTAAATGAAATTATTTATGTGACATTTTCACTTCGCCTATAAACAAAATAAATATGCTCGAGCAGCCGTATCTGCAAGCGCCTTCTGCCACAGAGAATAGAGCCGAGGAGAGAGCAAAAAAGTTGCTTCGCATTGTTCGGTTAATGCTGCGTTGACATTATGGGTTTGCATGTGTGTGTGCGTGTGCATGAATTTCGCTTGGCTTCACACAATGTAATTCTGTGTCATAATATAAAATCACATATATGTAAGTGTGTATGCATGTGCATGAAGTAGTGCACGTCATTCAGTGCATTTTCGTCACTGTGACTATGGACTTGTCCCACTGATCCATTGTCACCGCATATTTCACACATTTTTGTTCAATTAGTTATTGTTAATAGGTTTTCCATGTTTCGGCTTAACCCGCATTCGGAGCACAATGCTTGTTGTTGCTTTTAGGGCCACACACACACAGAAATATTCGGTTGTTAAATGTGTCGGAATAATGTTGTTCACCGAAACCCGCAGCTTAAAAAATAATAGTTGTGTAAATTCGCTTTACAAGTGAGGTAGAATTTTCAGCTTTAGTGGCACTTTCGGTGAGAGAGTTTTTATTTATTATCAGAGACGTACTCAATATGGCATGCAAATGAAAAGAGCTTTGCAATAAAATAATAAATTACTCTTTTTGAGTATGGTTTTTCAGCTCAAAGGCTGAAATTATGTATTATTGATGGTCATCTAATGGGTGATCCGTTCAGAGGTGGCCTACTTTTTTAAAGAAACAACACAGAAACTTCAAATTTAATGAGGAATGTTTATTATCATTTGAAAGAACATTCTTTAGCATTTGATTTTTGAAGATTATCTGTTGCCGCGGCTACGTCTGAGATGGTCAATCCGTTGATTCCAATTTTCGATGACTTGTTCGATCATAGCGAAAAACACGGGTAATGTTTTGCTCCAAGGTCTAAATAGCATAGAAGCGGGATTGTCTGCATAGACTTTACACTTTACATATCCCCACAGGAAAAAGTCTAATTGTGTGTTATCACATGATCTTGGTGGCCAATCGTGAAATTATCTGCTCACTGAAGTGTTCTCTCAATAAATTTACTGATTGATGCGAAGTGTGGGAAGTGGCGCTGTTCACTTGAAAGCAAATGACGTCGAGATCATGAGCTTCAATTTCAGGCATCAAATAGTCGATTATCATGGTGCGATAACGATCGCTATTGACGGTTACGTTCTTACCGACATCATTTGTGAAGAAATATGGACGATGCTTCCACCAACTCACAAACCACACCAAACCGTTGCTTTTTTTCTGGATAAAATGGCAGCTCTTGAATCTCTATTGATTGCTCTTTGTCCCAAACGCGGCAATTTTGCTTGTTTTCATACGCACTGAGCCAGAAATGGCCCCATGTCTGAACAAAAATTGGCTCAGATCTTCTTGGAACTTTTCAAGAGGCGAAGAGATGCCGCTCGGCTTCAATTCTTGTACAAGTTGTATTTTATACGCCTTTAATTCAAGATCTCCACCTTAAATGCGCCAAGTCGTTCCATACGTCAGTCCAAGTTGGTGCGAACGGCGCCGAAACGACTCTGCACAGTCTTCGTGTACT
The DNA here is from genome assembly GCF_016617805.1 of Bactrocera tryoni. Taxonomy (NCBI): domain Eukaryota; kingdom Metazoa; phylum Arthropoda; class Insecta; order Diptera; family Tephritidae; genus Bactrocera; species Bactrocera tryoni. The sequence goes on along the minus strand of NC_052503.1, from coordinate 7,914,857 downwards.
CACTGCGATTGCTATAAAACACTAAGTTCGCCTGTGCCGAAGCTATAATACCCTTCACACGTACATTTCTTATAGCATAAAAGGGTATACAATTTTGTATCTTATTTCTGAAGGATCTGTTTGTAAGGCAACTGTTTAGTCCGATCTGAACAATATGTAGCAGGATTGTAACGTTGTCATGGACAATAATCTTGTCAGATTTCGTGAAATAAAAATGGTTTCCATACAAGAACTTGATTCCGATCGATATGACAATTATGTGCTAGAGTGGTCCGATATAGCGATTTCGACAAATGAGCAGCTTCTTAGTGAGAAAATAACGTGCGCAACTTTCCAAATCGATGTCTCAAAAATTGAGTGATTAGTTCGAGTATACATAGCCGGACATGGATAAATCGACTCAGCTCAAAACAATAACACTACTCAGCTAATCTGAAGAAAAATTTGCGACTGATATGATGCTAAGAGGACTGTGAGGTGTGCTGATTGGGAACTTCAGTTCAAAATTTTTCCGTCACGTACGACTACTTTTATCATTTTAGTTAATGGTGGTGGTTTGACCCCCTACACCTATTGACTACAACACAAAAATTATACGTGGTACGAAATTCTTACAATCTTTTTCGGTTTTAGCAACCCAAAATTGGCTGGAAACTAATGTAATCATTCAGTGAAAAATAGCGCTGAAAACCCTTTTGTTTTCTTGGAACAAAATTTTGAAACTACCGACCCCGCCCCGCTCTTCTTTCGACCGTACAGTATTAATTATACGTATACACAACGGGTGCTTAATGGATCCTACTAAAACATATTAACCCAAGATAACGTCATTAAAAGTTTTGGGCAGCAAGCAACAGTCGAATACCGAAAAAGTTGCATTAAAATATTACAAAAATTAAAAAATTAAAAAAAATTAAGTAAATATTACCAAAGTAAACTCCAAAGTGGAATGAAAAGTAAGAGCAAACTAAGCGAAAGGCAAGCAAACGTTACACAAGCAGCGTCAAGTAGACAAGCCTTGTAGTCTTGTAGTCTTGAGGCTGGAATGCAGAGCACTCACTACCTCAATGAGATTAAACTGGCACTCGCATGCAAACGCGAACCACAGTGCCACACTCGTGCATACAGCGAGCGAGACACATACATAATTGCGACTGAATAAGCATGGCGAGCGAGCAAGTGTGCTTCGAGTTAATGAATAGCATGAAGTTGAAAATCTCAATTAAAATTTCATAATACAAAACTTGCATAACAAAGCAAATGAACGCTGCACAGCGAGCGCACAAGACCGAACTTGCCTATTTTGTACTGCCGGGCGGCGGCGCAGACTCCAGCCCCGTCGCATAACCTGCTGCAGCGACATTGCAGGCACCAGCGCGTAGTGGCCGAAAATAGTGAAAACTACGCAAACGCCAACAACAACAACGTAGCAGACAACATAATTGCAATTATAAGAAAGTTGCCGGCTACCGTTACAACGCTCAAGTGCTGGTGCGAGGCTGCTGCCTATTGCCACGCGTCAAGTGGCATCAAAAATGAGACGCATTTGCAACAGACACAACTGAAAGCTACTTGCACACACACACATACGCAGGCAAGCTTGCACGCGCTTGTGCATACCTGTGTGACAAGAGACAAGAGGACGGCATATTGTAATAGTTTTGAAAGCGTGTTGGCCATAATGGCAACGCAAGCGAAGCAGGAAGTCGCCACAGCTGCCGCAGCTGCTGAGCTGGCATTCTCTGCGGTTGCACACAGCCCCAATTTCCATGCCAATTCGTAATCGTATTCCAGTTCGAGTTCGAGTTGCAGTTGCAATTGTTGTTGCTGCTACGCCGCCTCATAAATTTCTTTCTGCAAGTATCCATGCATCAATGCTTGGCGGCACAGTGATTCACCGCCGGCGGTGGCATTGCGGTTTACAACACCGATTGTCATATGCAACAATTCACAGCTAAGCAAATCCAGTTACCGCTAGCTGCCAATGGTCGGTGTGGAAAATCAGCGCTCCAACGCCCCGCTGCCCGCTCGTTACCCCGCGCCCGCTGTTACCGCTTTTGTATTGCACGCTGCTGTAGTTGGGTCAAATATTGAAAGTTTGACATCATTCTACTTTCGGCCGCACATGTGTGTGTGTGTGCTTTGTGTGTTATGTGTGCACGTATTGATGGCGCGCTAATAAAGAAACGGGCATAAATAAATAGAAAAGTTTCGACAGAAGTGGGGTAGCTCAATTTGCAAGCCATTGTGCTGATGCGGAAAAGATAAAGCCAAAGCTCCACTTGTGTGCATGTGTGTGCGTGTGCGCCATTCCGCGATTTTCACAATCGATAATTATCATTAACAAAAAACTAGTTCTTTGCCGCTACCAACCAACGCCAGGCATAAGAGCTTTGGCAGATGGCTTTGTCTCGCGCGACCCAAATATTAACAAATCGAGAAACACAAAGTGGGGTATAAATTTGACATGCACCAGCACACGCATTATTGTGGATAAAGTGAAAATGAAATTGATAAAAGCGTGTATGAGCTCACAGTGTTCGAATTTAGCATTGGAAAATGGATGACTAGTTTTTTGGTTTCCACATTCCCTACACATCATTACACGATACGCAGCCGATATTAAAGGAAGTAGTGAGCTGGGCTGTCTCCGGATCGAAAAGCCACCCACCAAATCGATCATGTTGTGATAGAAGGAAGACACGTCTCCAGTGTTATAGACGTGCATACGCTCCGAGGTCCAAACAGCGACTCGGACCACTGTCTTGTTGCAGCCAAGATACGCACCCGCATAAACACAAGGAAGGTTCAACGTCGAGAAGCTGCAAAAACACAAAAAGAGAGATGCCGAAATGCGTGAGTATGAAGAGCTTGTTGACAAGTTGGCCGACAGGGATAATACTTGAAAATTCTACAAAAAGAACAGAAGGTTTCAAGCCCGGAGCATATTCTTAGAGAACCCCGAGATATGATCTAGTGACTGATGCCCAGAGCATACTAAAACTATGGAGTGAACCCTTCTCCAGCCTGTTGAATGGCAGTGAAGACATAACACCAGGAGATGGCGAACCCGATTCCCCAATCGATGGCGATGGAGTAGACGTTCCATTGTCCGACCATGAAGAAATTCGAAAAGCAAAAAACCGACTGAAGACCAACAAAGCGGTGGGGGCCGCTAGTAAGGAGCATGCATCAACTTCTTTGTAGAAGGTATGCCCTGATCTCACAATCTGCGCCAACTACCGTGGGATAAGCTTCCTCAACACCGCATGTTTTGTTTTATCTAGCGTATTGTGTAAAATATTAAAGTACACCGTTAACAAACTGATTGGACCTTATCAGTGTGGCTTTAGACCTGGAAAATCAATAACTGACCAGTTATTCACTAGGCGCCAAATTTCGGAAAAGACTTTTGCCAGCACGATAAGCTGCCTTTATGTCCCGATGTCTGAATTTAGTATCCCCGCAAAGCTAATACATACGGCTGTGTAAACTGACGTTGAGCAATACCAAAAGCTCAATCGGAGTCGGGAAGGACCTCTCAGAAACGTTCGATATCAAGCGAGGTTTCAGACGAGGTTACTCCCTATCGTGTGACTTCTTTAATCTATTGCTGAAGAAAATAATGCGAACTGCAGAGCTGAATAGAGAACATACAATCTTTTACAAGAGTGTACAACTGCTAGCGTACGCCCATGACATCGATATCATTAGCCATAACAACGAAGCAAATGGGTCTGGTAGTGAACGAGGGCAAGACGAAGTATCTCCTGTCATCAAATAAGCAGTCGTTGCACTCGCCACTTGGCTCCCACGTCACTGTTGACAGTCATAACTTCGACGTCGTAGAAAATTCCGTCTGCCTTGGAACCAGCATTAACACCAACAACATCAGCTTCGAAATTCAACACAGAATAATTCTTGCCAACAGGTGATACTTCGGACTGAATAGGCAATTGAGAAGTAAACTCCTCTCTCGACGAATAAAGACCAAACTCCACATGTCAGTCATCATCCCCGTCCTGCTTAGTGCAAAGGCATGGAAAATGGCATCATACAAGTATACCGAGTCGGCCTAACGAGTTTTCGACAGAATGGACAGTTTTCATGTATGGAACGATGAGCTCTATTGACATATTTCAGCGAATTAAGAAACAGCGGCTACGCAGGCTAGGTCATGTCGTCCGTATGGATGAAAAGAAGAAAGAGAATTCGACACAGTACCCGCCGGAGGAAGCAGCGAAAAAGGAAGACCTCCACTCCGTTGAAAGGACCAAGTGGAGAAGGACCTGGCTTCGCTTGGAATCTCCAATTGGCGCCAAACAGCAGGAAAGAAGAACGACTGGCGCGCTGTTGTAAACTCGGCCATAACTCGTTAGCTGTGTCTACGCTAATAAGATGTTACCCAACTTTCGAACAGACAGGTTAACATAAATGTGAACGATCTTGATGGTACCAAATTTACTTTTTATATATTAAATACTTGGTGTGCCTAAATCCAATTCTTCCGGTACTTACGAACAACGAACCAAAAGGTATTGATGAAACATATAAACATGTCAGTGGACCACCTAAGTACTCAGTACATATGTGTGTAAGTGGTGAGGCAATTAAAAGTTTTCACCGCACCGCTTCTTTAGCTCCAACCCCTCGCCTAAGAAAAGACGTTAGAACGTTTGATGAATATTCAGTAGACTTATTGGCAATTAAATGAGAAAGTTGGAAGTCTTAAAATCCCCAAAAAAAAGTTTGTGAATTTGTCTTCCATATAAGTATACACACTCACAGTTATAAAAACATTTATGGTGCCATAGACAAATGTTGGCAGCTGAAATCAAACAATTACATAAGTATTTCCATTCTGAGGCTTTTATTGATTAATACAACAGCAATTGTTCGTCAAGTAATTACCAACAACAACTTTGCCCTTTGCCTTGCACTTCGTGCGGCTTTTTGAGCCCGACAGCGCGTGTGAGCAACAAGTTCAATTGCAATAAATGAACCCTTCAGATCGGCAATAAGAAGCAGCACCATCAGCTGCCGCATCTGCAATGGCAACAACAACAAGCAGCGGTAAGTTCAAATATGTATATGGTGTACACAACAAACATAAATAAAGCCCACGAAGCAGCAAGATTGCCGAATGATTGACGTTCGAGCCGGAGAACAACAAACACACACGACTCTTAGCAGCAAATAAAAGTCGCACCATTAAAAGGGGTGGCTGTGTGCGGAGAAAATCAAGTGGCAACGTGTGTTAAATGACGCATGAACAAACTAAATGCAATAAAATTTGATGGGTTACACCAACAACAACAACAACAGTCAATAGATGTAGTGTGTAAAGAGGGGGGAGTGAGAAGAGTCAAGAACGAAAGCAGCAGATCAACGACAACGGAAATATCGAGTGTAACAATAAAAGCTTAACGAGGAAACCCGATGTATTTGCAGATGAAAGACGAATGGAAGCGTGTGGCCAGGCCGCCGATAAGCATAAACGAAACGAGATCAGATAAAAATGCTTAATTCCTTTACAAACACACACATACACACACACATTAATGTCAAAATGGAGGAGGGCCCCGCTTTCGCAGGCCCAGCTGCGTCGCTCGGGTGCCAATGCCAACGGGGGAAGCACCGGCAGCAGACAGATTGACTGCAAGCGGCGAGCGTGCTACTTACGTGCATGCTGCATGCAACAATTACGAATAGACGCGGCGGCATGACTGACTTTCGTCTAACCGCGCAAACGCAGTGAAAGCACACACACACACACATACACATATATTCGCTTACAAAGACAATAAAAGTCAATTGAATTTAAACGCAGCAAATGTGGGGAGAATGCCGAGTTCGAAAAAAAAGCTGAAAAGAAATGGGAATGGCTGGTGAAAATGCAAACGAGCCAAAAGGTCAAGTAACTTCTATGCTCAAGCAGAAAGCAAAAACACAGCAGCGGACATGCGAACGCAAGTGGAAGAGAGTCCGAATTTGTGTCGGAAGAATTAAACTGCAATAAGAACAAAAAGCTAATTATAGAAGTAAACATAAATCCACAGCGGCTCACACGAGCTGACAGCGAACCAGCGACCGACAGACAGACAGCACTTGAAATAGAACAACAACCACTAAATTTACAATAACTCTGCGGAAAAGGCTTCAATGCGACGAAGCAGCAGCAGGCGACAAGGCTCAAAAGTCAAGGCATTTACAAGCGAAAATCGAGTATAATAAATAAACGAGCGACCGGACAATCGGCAGTGCCGACACCAACAGCAGCGACAAGTGCTAAACGCCAGTGACAATGGGTGAGTGACAGGAAACACTCTGCGCCACTGCAGCCGGGAAACATGCATACAAGCAGAAAGAACTCAAAGCTAAAGCAAAATAGGTAAAATAATATAGAATCTTGCGAACTCTAATGCTGAAAGCGGGAAGACGGCGGTGGGTCCAATAGCAGATGCGCGACTAATGGCAAACAAAGCATAGCACTTAGTAAGACGCCGTAGGCAACGCTACCAAAGGTGAGAGAAATGAAAAATAGCAGTGACAACGAAAGCAAAAACTTCCACAATGACCGGGGACAGTGCGAAGCTGTAAAATCAAGAAAGCAGTCGCAAGCAAGTCAACTCAGCTGAAAGCTAGTGAAAACGACATTCTCCGCTCACCGCCACTAATTGTTGGGAAAATGGTGTAAGCGATCGCACAAGCACCCAAGTGACCCAAATTGTATGTAACGGGAAATTAATGCCGACTTCAAGGTGGCACAACGCACAAAGTCAATGTGAACGAGCCGCAGTCCGAGCAGACAAAGAAGTAAAAGAGAAAATAGCCACTTGGAGAGCTGTAAAACACTTTGAATACGCACAATAGACGGCGAATAGAAGTTCATTAAAGCTTTTGTGTGCTGGGAAGTAGACAAAGAAGCTTTGTGGATGCGACAGAAGCGAGGTGATTAAATTTTAATGAATATACACAGTTGGCGAGATTTCAAGATAATTTCTTACACAACGGAAATTACACCAAAAACACTATCTGTAGAGTTCTGTCTTTAAGCGCAAGTAAGAAGAGCTTCTTTTACTGGCATATTTACAAAAGATGACCACGTTTTACTTGAAAAGGCAGAATATATATATTAGAATTATTTTTTTCTAAGTGAGTATTTGTGTAGAAATTTATTTGATAAATAAATAGTTACTCGAGCGGAGGTTTTATTTTAAACTTCATATCCGGAGGTGGTTTGCTTTAAGTATGTAAAAACTCTACAAAACCCGATAAAAACGAATGCGAATCACATATCCATATAATTACTAAATTGAAAAGATCATCAAGACCAACTCGCGCACCAATCTAGTTCACCCTTTGCCACTGATGGAAAGCAAGTTAAGCTCATTAAATACGAAACACAACAGCGCCGTGCAATAACTGTCGTTGGATCAACAAGCTGGAAGCAACAATAGCTCAATAGTTTGCTAAAATGAACAAAAGAAGAAACGCAGAATGGAAGCCAACAAATTAATGTAGATACAAATTATAAAATATGATGCTAAGCTCATACAAAGAATACAGATGGATAATGAAGTGGAATTTTAATAGCATTAGCAGAAATTGCCAATAGAATAAAATAATAATGAATTTAGGTATAAAGCATATGTACATATTTATATACAAAATCTATGTTCACATATATGTATATACATACATATATGTACATACATACATATATGTACATACTTATATCTGCTCATTATGCGGCAAATTTGTCGTTAAAAGCTTACCATCCCAATTGCTTGAGCGGAAATTTGTCATTTCTCAAAGCAAAAGCAGAAATAAAATAATAATACGTCAACACATTAAATAAATAAAAAAAAATTAATTGAAATTAGCATAGTCGCCTCGCTTCTTCTGCTTCTTTTCTGCACACACGCCATTGTCACTCTTTCGCCCTACTCCGATTGATGACTAAAGCGAAGTCCGAGTTCGAACCGCTGCCTGCCGAGGCGGAATAACCACTTTTATTTTCAAGCTTGACTTGTTTACAAAATTATCTTGTGGCTATTCGCTTTACATTCCAAGTGTGTTTCAGAAATAAGTCAAAGCTATAACAATAACAAGGTATGTTATCGTATATTTACTTACACAGCAGTACGTACGCGTACAGTGTGTCTCAACGAGTTACACACTGACACCCATTGTTAGTTCTCAATAGTTCAATTTTTACTTTATTAGACAATGTAGCAAATTGGACCTTTATGGCTGATCTTTGAAGATAGGAGAGAAGTATTCAATATATTTTTAAATTCAACCACGATTATATAAAGTTACTTGAGTGCGAACTCTTCTTACGAAAGTATTTGTTAATCCAAAAATGTACAAAATCAAATGATTACATTTTTTTCACTCGCAATGATCCGCAATTTTCGGATTAATAAAAATATCCCTGAATGCGCTACCAAAAACCCATTGTTCGACCGTTTCACTGATGCACCGTATGGTCCGATTGCCGCGGAACACAGACGAGGAAGCTTCAGACATGTCAGAATCCTGTACTCCGGACTCTTGATGTCTCCTATGGAACATCTGAACAGTGAGGACTGTATGTTCACAGTTAAGGAGCATAAAGAACTCGTCTCCTCTCTCTCTTCGTAGAAATCATCCCTGCAGTCATCTGCTTGAATCGAAACTGCCTCCTAGAAGCATCAAGAGGTATTTCCTCAACTACGTCGACTACATAAGACAATGCGTCGACCAGACTTCGGACGCAACTAACTTCAGACATGCACTGACCGCTATTCACAGTGGAGCCATAAGGAGCTTAACTGACTCGCTATCAGTGAATGGCGTACTTGGAGTCAAACCACTACCCAATTGCAGAAGACGGGCTCGAGTCGACGCGAGAATCGATAGTGACCTTTGCGCAGCTTGGTTCTGGATACTATACGTATAACATGTTACACTCCTACATAGTGAGAATCGACGCCGACATTTCAAATACATGTCCAGCATGCAACGAGTCCCCGCATGACTATCACCACCTCTTCCTATGGTCCAAACCCGTCGAAACAGCACGTTTCCCGGGCCTTCCGCTGGATGACTTCGATAACAAGTTACACCGCTACAACAACAAGAATAAATAGCGCGTTTTCTGGACCTCCCTTTAGGTGACCTCGATAGCAATTAATTTACGCTTTCCCCTCAGCAGGCTTTGAATACCCGCAACAACCGAACTAACCATAAACTTCCAACAGTCAGAAGAAGGGATCAGATTTTTGTTATATTACTCTTCTTCTCCTTACGAGTTAAAAAATGAATGAAAATTATTTGTGAAATATATGTACGAAGATTGGAACCGACTCCACTTTTCACTTGGTTTAAGCTTCTTTTCATTGCTTGAAAAATAAAGAATTCAACTCAAACGTCAAACGCACTAAAAAAAGAAACGCGATTTTTTGAGTGTTTACACTTCATACGAATTTGTCTTCCTGTCTACAGTGGGAACAAGGGCATGCTTGGTTGACTGGCACATATTGTTGACTTGTGTTTTATCTTTTCCTATCTCTTCGTACGCTTCACAACGGACCGATGAATCATTTCTCTAAAAAAAAATGCAATTCACTTACACACTAACACACGCACACGCAGTACTTTAAAGTTGGATTCTTAAGTGGCTGGGGCAAGACTTAGCGAGTGTTAAATCGTTGTGTCCACACACAAATTGGTGAAGACACCAGCCAACACAAAACAGTGCGAATGATCCGACAGAATTGTGCGAATTGAGCGAGAAAGCACAAAGCGAAGACGAAACCACCCGCGCTTTAGCTCCTACAAACAATCGCAAATGTCTATTGAATCGTCCCCTTCAGTCGTTCGCTGGCCAAGAGACGTTCCTTCAACAATTGCTTTGCTCGCTTTCGCGCGGTCGCGGGTATTACTTGTCGTCTTCGCTTGGCGCACATTTGACTTAATATTCAGACGGCTCTCCGCTTGTAAGTGCACAATTTGCTTGTACGAATTCGGTTCTGCTTGCTTGGCTATGCGCTGTTCGGCAAAGCTGGGAAGAATAGAAGACAAGATGAAAATTAGAAAACTGAAATTTGAAAATGCGCAAGTTTAAGCGCGTGTCACAGCAGAGCGCGGTCGGGCGCTGATAGTCGGCAATAATGGGCCGTCGGCCAGCCAACCGGCGGAGTGGCGAACAGCTGCGCGTGGATTTGCTGCATGACTGCATATTGTTGCCCATTGGCTGCTTGTTGGTTTTATTTTTGCCTTTGTTGCCATGCTTTTTGACATTTGTTAGCTGTTTACTTGTGATGTTTGTGGTTGTTGCTCTTGTTATTGCCACTTTGGTCGCCTCGGTGGTTTGCGATTTTTTGCTCTTTTGCTTTTTGGCTCATGTGTAATTGTTTGTTTATCTGTTTGCTGTTTCTTGGTGCATATAGTTTGTGGACCAGGCCAAAAGAGGTCATTTACTCGTACTTTCTCTCACGTACAAGTAGCTGCAAACAAACTTACTCGTACATACATATGTCCATACATAACGAGTTGTCCGAATAGAATAGCAAACAACTAGCGGATAACTAAGAAACTAACAGAAGTTGCGGCGGTGGCCTGGAAGTTTTTGATTGCTCACCGCTCCACACTGCTCGGCGCTGCAATGGCTCATTAAAAGTTTTAAACGAACCACAGTTTCTAGCGGAATAATATCAAAAATAAATGTGGCATAAGTTCCGTCCAAACCGCAACGAATCGAAAGTAGACAAGTGCGAGGGTAATTTTAAATAAATTATTTATGGTTATATGTAGTCATGTTGTAAATAATAATAATTTGAAGTAAATATTCGTGGTAACTAATTGTAGGTATGTAGTTTCACTAATTCTCAACTTTTGTTGATTATTATATTTTAAATAATTAGTGGTTTCGATCAGCTGTTTTCAGTGACAATTGTGTCAAATGTCAAATAAAAATAATCATTAGTGTTTAGCATACGCTTGTTTTTCTGAAGTATGTACATAAAGTGCATTCGGCCGGAATTATGCATTGATTCTTTTTGAGTTTTTCGCTAAATTCGCCTGGTTTAGCTCCGTGCGAATTCTGGCCATTTAATACTATTATTGACTTTAAGAACTGTTTCGAGGATTGGCAAAAATGTTAATACAAGCATATTGGGTTCAAGGCGTTTATTATGAGGGAGATGACATAGAGGTTGAGACTTACTATGTACATATACATATGTACGAAAGCTTAGATGCAAAGTGTTGATATTAATTGAGTTCCGCAATTAATGATGATTTCTTTATAACAACAACTTCCTTATATTGCTATTTACATTTGTAAACTTCTAAGCTTTTCCATTTACATATGTATGTATGTACATAAGTATGTATGTTTGTCCAATATATTACACAAATGTATGTAGATACATATAATATGTAATTAAAGCAATTGGGTATGCTCTTAACATGTTTTGTGAATAATTTTGTGTCATTACAATTGTCTTTAGAGCGCATGATGTCAACTTAATTGAAATAAGACGATCGCCCGAATCGGCACAGACATCAAACACAGACATTACACTGCACAAATTAGACTTAAGCCAGAAGTGTCCGCGCAGTTAGGGTCATAAATATTCAAATATGCTTACTCGGCTAGATTAGATTCGCCAGACAACTTCATAAAATTGTAGAATTTTATCTTCAAAAGTTAAAACACATCGCCACCCCAAGCTATTTTAAAATTATATGACTGTTAATAGTTAATATAATTATTTATGGATACTTCGAAGATTATATTCCAAAAATTTCAATTATAAATTTCCTGCCTAACAATTTATACACAGTTAGATAGGATTGCCTCCGACCTAGTCCGCATGGAATGTAACAAAAAAATTATTTTTCTGTACGCAGACTTTACGATAATCAATTAATTCTGTATTTCGAGTAAAATGCACATCGCGATTTTAATGAGATACAATTATTTCTAATTTTTGTTTAAGCTTTATTCAAAATATGCTTTATAGAAAAAAGGTGTGAAAGGTGAAAAACAAGCTTGCGAAAATTCCAATAAAAACTAAACATATGCATACATTCATGTGCGAGTACGTATGTATGTAAAACAACATGATATGATAATATAATAATAATAATACTTAAAGTCAACACCATAAAAATGAGCATGACGAAACAGAAAACTGGATTTTAAGAAAATTAAAACAACAAGAGAATGTAAAGAAACCATAATAAAGCAATAAGCATGCCCAAGGTCGGTTGGTGGCGAATTCCGAAAAAGCACACATGCACGTACTCGTAATGGTAGAAGTACCAGCAGCAGCATTCCACAACACACTCGGAATCTGGCCAGACCGGAACAGGCCATAGACCAAACCAAACGAATTTCACAAATCGCGCGAGACCTACGTGTGTATGTATGTACATACATACATATATTCAAGCACGCAATTGAAGTAAATGGACTTCGAGTGCCTCAAGCCAATTTCTTGCCGTTTGCAAATGAGCGCAAATGCAAGAAAAAACACGATTTGTTTTACGTTTTCACTATCATTTTGTTATTTGCCTTGCCAAATTGCAGAAGTTGTTATTTGCCTTATTCATTTTCGAATTTGTTAAAGTGCAGACAAATCGTTGTAGAAATTGATGTTGAGCGCCTACTTGCACTACTGCATAACTGCCAGCTACCGACTTGTAGAGTGTACAGTGGTGAGCAACGTTTTCAACTTCGGTTGAAGCAAGGCAGCGCCCACGCGTAAGGCCAGTGGCGTATACTAAAATTCAACAGGATGCCGCGTATTCTTGAATTCATCATTTTAGTGGTTAGGTTTGATAAAGACCTTAGTTGATTGCCAGCAGCGCCTCATTTTCTGCATCAACCGACCAGCCGAGTTCGTTAATATTCATTTGTATGCGAAGAACCTACACATTTACACCTGCAGGATTACACATTTTGCTGCTGCTCACTTTGACTTCTTAGTTGGTGTTTTATATTTGTGCTGCAACTCGTTATGCACATACATGCATACATATAATGTGTACCACTCCATTCCCAGCCAATCCCATTACATAAATTCTATAATTATCCCAACTCTCAGCGCGTTCTTCCAGGTCTATTTTTGTATTGTATAAGCTTGTGCGACGCAACCAGTAGAGCAGCAAAAACCACATTTTCTCACGTCATCCCAGAACAAGAAGTCGAGACAGACAGATATCACAGCATACAGATAAATTAATTAAATAAAGAAATTATGTTAGTTCTTTTAGTGTATTTAACACTACAGATGTTGTATCTGCTTGTTGCCCAGACGCCGGTCTAGCGAGTAAGCCTACAAACCGGCTCCACGAGCAGCGGCTAACGACTCGTTGACTGCCAGAACGACTTCAATCGCTTACAGTGTAAATCTCTTAAATATACTGCTCATATACATATGTATGTATGTACCTACCTTTGTAGCTAGCGGCCTGGCGTGTGTAAATCGTGCTGGTAATATGAGATCAACAACTAGCCAACGAGTTAGACCCTGCTGCTCCACAGCATTCGGCGGGCAGTCGGCAACCTAAGCAGCTGCGTCATCACACCAGCAAACTTAGCCCCACTAATCTGTATGTGCACAATTTCGCCCGCCAACGTACATATGATATAGCAGTCCTCTCCACTTAGCAAATTGCATGCATAAAAAGTGATTTGATAATTTCACGAAATTCTTTATTAAAGTACAAGACTTTTTTTTTTGCTTACAATACCAGGCTTTTCTATTCAATAGACATTCAAGTAGTGCAGAGCAGTGAATCGTAGAATTATTGTAGGAACTAAAATAGCTTTCACAGTAAATTAAGCAGCAAAAAAACGCAAGAAAAAGAACTATTTGTGAATGACTTCCAATTTGTTGGAGTACTTACATATGTAGATATGTATGTACACACGTTTGCATAGAAATATATGTACAAATGTAAGAAATTGCAATAATTCGCTTCCGGTCTGCGGTTATGACAATTCTACTTTATTGCAGAAAATGTGTGTGCAACCACACAGCAATGTATAAATTTATGTATGCTCATGCTTAGGTACATATGTTTTTATATTAAAATTAGGTGTGATTGTCTCTTTTCAAAAAACTTCGGTGTGTGTACACCTGCACCAGTTAAAGTTAATATTAATTGCAGTCATTAGAATAAAATAAATGTCCACTCAACTCACTATATACAAACATACATACACAAACAAACAAAAATTGCCTAATTGTATTTACATAAAGCAAATGCATAATGATTCTATAGGAGTTTACACTTGCAGATCAGAGCCTGCTCAGTTCAAAGTAAAAAAATCGTAGTAAACGAAAACGTGCGCTTTAAGCATAATTTTGAAGGTAAATTAAGATTAATTTCGAAAATCAAACAAAACATTAAGAAACATTTTTTTTTTACTCTTAACGTCATTGTCTTATCACGGCGGGTTGTCTTGTTTGTTTCGTAGTTTGTGTATTGTTCGTCTTTCTGACTACGCTCACCAACAACCGGAATACTTTTAAACAAGCACATAAAAAATAATTACAAAAAAATAAAATAATAATGCCACACAAAGTAAAGAGAAATAACATTTCAAATAATAGTTAAATACAATAATTTTTCATAAACTGATAATTATTTGCAAACTGTTCTTAACTCTTGAAAAAGTTCCAATACGACAGGGGCATTGCCAATTTCTTGGACACACCTGTTGTCCCGTTTTTACACATGTCAATTGGGAAACGCAACCAGCTCTAAGCCGCAGAAAAAAAAGTAGCCTATAAGAATTTATGAATATTGCATATGTATGTACAACTAGTTTCCACCTGATATTTATTTATATTATTATGAAATGATTAAACGAAAGGTCAAACTTGAACTCACTTTATCCAAACATTTCAACTCTTCGATGGGATACACCACTTTCTGACAGCGAGCACAAGTTTTATTCATTTTGCGACTGTTCTTCTAGCGTTTGGTTGCGGCTACTAGTATTCCTTTGCTTCGTTGTTTATTCGCCTGTTGATGCAGTGGATCGCGCGTGCGCACTAGTGTCACCTACAGATGCTATTTTTTTTTTTAATTCACGTTTCGCCGGGATGTGGCTCAGTAAGCCCTGCAATTCGTGTAACTTGGAACTGCGTTGGGAAATCAAAAATCTTATTTGTATTTACTCAATTATATCACACACACTAAACTCGTTTCAATTTTTAAGACTTTGCATTGGTTCACCGATCAAATGTGTATTTTGCAGAAAATTTGGTTCCAAATTTATATGTAGTGGAATTTATAATATCTATTGGTTGTTTTCAATAAACTATAGAACTGAAAAGTGACTGAAAACACCCAACAGACCGAATATAGGAATTCAATCAGAAAAATTCAGTTGGTGTCAGCCGATGTTGTTTGTGCACTGTGACTGTGTTGCTTGGGTGAACCTTTACAAGAATTCGACTTTTTAGATCTGCTCTTTTCGTTTACACACTTTTTCAGCTTTGCCAATTCGTTTTCTGCTCTGTGCACTAACCACTAAAGTAACAAAACGCGACACGATCGACGGCGAATGGCTCAGTCCAGTACCAAGTTATAACCAATTGGAAAATATTAATAACTTCCACAACGGGAAATTTTCTAATTAGATTGTCACTATTAAGTAGTTTTCACTAATTGCACTTTGTTATTTATATTTCACTGATAATATTAACATGCCCGTGTTCCTGCTGAAAGGTATATTTTTAAATTTAATAAACGCTTTTTAACTGCTACACCACAAATATAAAATAGTAAGTTCACTACCAGCGCAAGAGAAAGACTGAGTAAAAGCAAAATTAAAAACACGAATTAACTGGAGTCGCTCCAATTGCCGCCGCTGGAGCCAACACAGAGTTGCTTTTTATTGCATGAGGAATACTTGATATTGAACACTTGTGGAATAATATTGTGCAATCATGGACTCATTTATTGCGCAAAATTTATTTTGACTTTACGAATGAAAGACATTAAATGAAATAATGTATATAAGTAATATTGCATATTTAAGTGTTGATGTTTTACCTGTTGATATTATTTTGCATATTTTTGTGAGAAAAAGACCAGATGACTATAATAAATACATGTTCAGTCTTTCATCGATAAGTTCATGAATATTTATTATTCTCCAAATAAACACAGATATCATTAAACACAGCTCGTGTGAATATTAATATTCACAATATCAAAATATTAGAAATTATTATCGAATCTTCCGCAAAAACAATAACAGTGCTCTCAGATAATTAAAATTGCATTAAATTGTATGAGATTATCACGAGAATAGAAATATCAACTGAAAATATTGGGCAAATTGTGTTAACACTTTTCCACCAAAAAGAGAATCGCAACAACCATTCACAATGGCTAAGTGTCAATCACTTGTTATCCTTCCTTCCCATATCCTTTTCCGTCATTGAATTTCCAATGAAAGTAGTAATTCGGTCATCGGTTCGGCGACAATGAAAGGCGTTGCACTGAAAAATTCCTATTCCTACGCAAATAAATTCAGCAATGAAAGTGCAATGCGTTGAAACGAGTTAACAAAAAAGTGCGTCCGAATTTGCGGTACTTTTGCATTAATTAAACGGAAGTGTTACAAGGAACGTCGCTGCTTTTGCAAAATTTCCTTAGCAAGTGTGTGAGAGATGATTTTGTGTATCCGAAAAAGTTGTGCGTCAATTACCATGAAGAACAATTGCTTATTAGTTGTGTTCCATTTTACATAAAGAACAATTGACCCAAAGCAATATTAATAAAAAGAATAATCCTCCTCTCGCACGTCACATACGGGTTAGCGAGCCTTCTTAGCCTAAATACTACACCGAGGCGTTGATACAGTGAAAAATCGATAAAAGTTGCTGTATTCGAAATGCCGGTGATGCAGTCATACCGTCAGGCTGTCGGCTAAATAGCTATCGCATTGCTCATCTACACATCGACCAAGAATACGACACAACAACAAAAACAAGAATAAAAATACAAACAAAGCGGTGTGCAATAGAAAGAGCCAAAAACAAACCACGACATCCCTTGGAAAGTAAACAAAACAAATAAATTATGATGAAAGCGGATGAATTGTGAGTGAAAGAGGTGCTGAGTGGTTTCCATGACATTTCGTTTCATTGAGCCGCATGTAATTAGTACGCAATGTCCAATGATTTGACACCAAAAATAAACGTAATAGCTCAATTGGTGAATCCTAAAATATTAAGTAAAAAGTAGTAAAGCTACTGATAAAAATTTATTTAAATAAATTGATTAATAATCACAAAATATGTAAAAGGTTTTACGGTTGATATTAAGCGCGAATATGAATACTCTCTAGTTTTACTGTGATATTATTATTGTTTAAAAGTCTCCTTCCAAGCACCAAAGATACAATTTTTTAGTTTATTAATACGTTCGCAAATGCTACAAAGTATTCAAAGGTGAAATATTCCTCGAAGATTAACCAAAGATAGCAACACAATATAAGAAACTTCGCAAATTGGCGAAGAGAAACTGGAAAGAGCCCAATATGCAAACGCTCCGCAAAAAGACCAGTCCCTGCAAATGTAAGTGCCTAATTGTAAATTTTACTGCAATCTTATTTTTTTTCTTATTTTTGCTGAATTACTCAATTAATTTTCGTTTTTGTTTATTTATTTATTTCAAAAACTTACGAGCGAATATTTTCTTATATTATTTTATGCTGGGAGTTGCTAAAATAAGACGTCATGTCAAATACAACTCTGCTTGAAGTATCTGCACCTGCAGTGCACACACACATAAAAAGAATGAATGTATCTGACATTTGGCCACACGAAACAGTAGCAAGCAGAACAATCTGCTGCAGATACATTTGTATTCATAGTCTATTTATTAGATGCATTTATTGTTTGACAGGCAGCTGCACAGTGATTTTTATTTACATTTAAGAATTAAACAAACTCAAACAAATTGATATAAAAGTGTGTCGAAAATATATAAATAAATAACGAATCCATAACATGTTTAATTGGGAAAAATTAATGGTTTGATCACCAAGCAACTTGCAAAATTTGATCGCGGAACAGTTGCAGCATTTGCCGAGAAAATTTAAAAGTAAAGATGTTACACTAATGATACTCTTTGAATTATCATCTACGTTATCGAAATAGTGAATTGAGAAATGTTTAAATGAATCTCTAGTTGTGTCCGTAATAATAATATCGAATCGCTGTTGAAAAAATCTGCACTGAAAAATCAATAAACGCAAAGGAGACACTGCGACAGGCACGAAAGGAAATACATATGTACAAATGTAGATAGTGATGATGCCCGCTTCTGACGAAGGAATGCGACAAAGCTGAATAGTTGTTACGAATTGAACTCGTAGGAGCTGACGTTTATTCACGTACATATGTATGTATATGTACATATATGTATATATTTTATTAGCAGACAAAAGCATGAAGGAAAGCAAAATTGACAATTGCCATTTCGCCTGGACATTATAATCATTGAATAAATATAAACAATACGTACATGACAATGTCAACCTAGACTACAGCGCGATACTAAAGGAAGCGTTTTGTTTATACTTGTGCATATGTGCGCATCCACATGCTTACATTCCTAAATGTGTATGTGTACGTGTTTCTGTGACTGCCTGTCACTTCCAGACACACTACGCTACTGCCTGCAAATAATAGTACAAGCGCACCTACAATCACTCGGTCGGCGCAGTGTGGAGAAACTACAATACTACTAATCTACGTAGATAAATAGATACATACATATGTATGTACATTGTGCAAACCCATAGCCAAGCAAACAGTGTACGCGGTGGCTGCGGTGGAATTTTGCGCTATTGACCGAATAAAATAAAATAAGCACTGTGCTTTAAGCAGAGGAAGTCTCCAGTTCAACAAACAACTCACCCTGCACAGGCTTGGCCCACATAAAATTCTACGAATAAATGAATATAAGTGAAAACAAATCAACGATTGGAGATAAGCTGCAGCGGTAGCGGGTGAACGCCGGTAATGTGGCGCTACTTGAATACGCTGGGGATGGTATGAAGGCTGATGATGTGATCGTTGACGCCTGATTGGGTGTTTTCGTAGTAACGCGTTGCTACACACGTACATTTATTTCAGCTTCCGAATATGCACTCATGTGTAACAACAAAACACTTGTACATGTATTGTAATAGTGAGAATAAACAATTTTGCTTTTAACAATAATAGCAACATTAAGCAATTACAACAAGCAAAATAAGCAACGTACGCACGTATAATAAATAAGCCCAATTTTCAAGCATACAATAAATCCATTGCAAATAGTCGAGGCGGAGGTATTTCATAGCATCGAAAATAAAAGATAATCCAAAGGCCTAAAGGTCAAATTTCGCAGATTGTCAATTACGTTACGGCAGCTTCCTCGTCACCGAACATATTGGATTTCCATTGAGAAATGTCATTGCGGGTATAATACTCACATTAGGCAATCACCACAATAGCTTAGCAGCACAGTATTTAACATAGTGATTGGGGTTGAGCGCGGTTGAGCGCTAAACAGTGTCATCAGAGACTATGGTTAAGTCATTGGTTTCGAAGCTATCGGCCGCATCATCAAATCTATCGCTCGCTTCAACGCTCTCCTCGGTTGGTGTGGGCAGCGGCAGTAGCGGTGTGCAGGAGACGAATTACGCAAAACGTTAGCATTTGTATTCAAATCAAATTTCTTTTACCACTTATTGCAGTTTCGTATATTTATTTGATTTTTATTTATTTCATGCTTATTGGAAAAAATATTGAATTAAACTTGCAAAATTACTAACGATACACAAACAGTGCAAGAATAACTTATATTGCGACAATACACTTTTTAATAACCAAATCTTTAGAGTAATAAAAATAAAAGCTAGATGCGATAATTTTTGAGAATTATATCTAACCGTTGTCGCATTTTCTAACTTCACTATATGTCATTTTCAAATAATAGATCGCAATGATCCAGGTCGATTTTTCGGCGATGGCGTTCAATTCAAGGCGAAGCTTATTGGCATACTCGAAGTGGGCGAGGCGCGCGGCGATCGCATGTGTCAAGAAGCCCTACAAGATCTTAAAATAGCCATTCGCGCAGCCGGCGAACATAAACAACGCATAACGATACACGTGACAATCGATGGGCTGAGACTGCGCGATGAAAAAACAGGAGATTCCCTCTATCACCATCCGGTGCACAAAATATCCTTCATTGCGCAGGATATGACCGATTCACGAGCGTTTGGCTATATATTTGGTTCACCGGACAGTGGTCACCGTTTCTTTGGTATAAAGACTGATAAAGCGGCTAGTCAGGTAGCGATTTAACCGTTACTAAGAAATAACAAAATTAATTTCACTATTTCTAGGTCGTGCTGGCAATGCGCGATCTCTTTCAGGTTGTTTTCGAATTGAAGAAGAAAGAAATCGAATTGGCGCGGCAGCAAATACAATCGAAATCCATACATGAACATCAGCTTGCCTCATTGTCGTCGCTAAAGTCCGCCGCAGGCGGTATTGGCACCGGCTTGGGTGCTCATAATGATCTTAGCGGCAGCGGAGGGGTCGGAGGTGGTAGCACGCTGTCCATGTTAAGTGGCATTGGCGGACAAAGTCGTGCAACAGCCTCAAATAGGTTGGGTGTTAATTTGGATAGCAAGGGAGCAGCGAAAGAGGTTTTACCTTTGTACGAATGAATGCTTATTTTAAGACTTACAAATCCGTCTTTTGTAGATGTCACCCGAATCAGTAGCCGATTTGGTTGATTTGGAGCAAGAGTTGAGCTCCTTGCAACGCGGCATCACACAAATGGAACGCATCACACCCAACGAGCCGGGGCAACCCACAGTAGCCGGCGTCTCTGGGAAGTCAGTTAACGAAGACGATCCTTTTGGAGACTCATTTACCAACTTTCCCGTAAGCCACTTCTTGCTTTTATCTCTTGTTGTACTACTAATCGAGCATTCGTTTTGTTTCAGACTTACAATCTCTTGCCACCTCCAGAATCGGGACGCTCACGCCATAAGCCCACTAAGCCGACTGATACGGCAGTAAATCAAACAACAACATCAGTGAGCGCTGGTCAAAATGTTACTCTCTCCTCCTTACTTTCGCCTGCGCCGGTCTTGAACACTTCCACCGGCACTCTGCAACAAGACGATGACGACAGTTGGCTGCATGAACTGGACCAGCAAAACGATGTATTTGACACTTCAAAAGCGGGCAGTATGAGCATAGGTGTTGGCCTGCCAATGGCACCACTGGCCCCGAGCGAATCGACGTCGACACCTACACAACAATTGAGCGAACATTCGACACTCGTCGATGTTGAAGCAGCTGCCAATGCGGCAACCAACGCGAACATGCAACCGTCCGGCGGAGCTGCGGCATCGACCTCAGCATCCACTTTGGGCGTCACATCGTCTTCGCCGACACCGATTTTGGGCGATGGACCGCCACAGGCAGCCGCGAGTGCTGCAGTGAAGTCAGGTAGATTGGAACAGCATTTTTCGGAAACACTTTCTTTTAACGAACTCATGGTTTATTTGATTAACTCCTATACAAGTTTGCCTAAGTTGTTCCCAATGGTTTCGGGTATTGTGTTGTAATTATAGCATGTCATTTGTGTCTACTTTACGGATCTGTTGCAAATAATTTCGAAAATATGTCAATCCACATGCCTCAGACAAAATTCAGACTATTTGGTTCGTTCTTTTTTTCGAGCAAATGAGGGCTTAAAGGTTATATCTTACAAATTATTTTCCAGTTTGCCACAGATCCATATCAGTTGATCACATGTATGTTTGGTTTCTATGATTGTGTTTGTTTCGTCAGTTATGTTTGATTTGTTAGTGTGGCCCGCTTATTCCCGCTACAAAACACACAATAACATTGTCATTCCCTCTCGCTTTCGGCTACGGGGCAATTTCACTGATTCATCACTTTTTCCCATGTGTTAGATGCTTTTACAGATTTGGATCCATTAGGCACGGGTCGCACACGTCCCTATGTCGATAAGAAATACTTCTTCCAAGAGCTTAAAAACCCACCCAAAAAAGTTCTCAACGACCTGTCTTCAGGTGGCAACGGCACTGTAGACATAACAGCAACAGGTGTGCACTACACGGCCGCCTCGGCGGTGGTCGATGAGTTTCTGAGCAAAGAGGGTCTCTTCGAGGATGCCCTAACCGCCGGTATGGACGAGCAAGGCGAAGTGGCTCAGCAGATGCAGCCGCCACAGCTGCATGCGGCGCAGCAGACACAGCATTCTCTATCAGCACCACTTAATATTACTAACACTACTCATGCATCAGGTATAGCCGGCTTGAAAACAGCCTTGAACACTAACAAAACAGTAGTTAATATAACGGCGTCTGCAACAGCAGCAGCAACAGCAACTACAACAACTTTACTAATCGGTGTGCTCGCACCACCATGCACGGTTAACATTTGCACCTGCACCATAAGCAGTACGAAATACACGAGCACCGCTTCTAATGTTGTTGTACCCAGACTAACGAATACTAACCACCAACTAGCGTCTAGCAACAGTTTACTAACAACCTCTACCTACTCTACTAATTCCACAACAGCTTCTACTTTAAGAATGCACCATTACCAGCCGACTTTATCGTCGGCAACGTCTTCGTGCACTACAACAAACATACCCACTAATCTCCATTTAAATCATTACACTTTAGACTCCACGGCGACTGCTGCTGGAACAACTGACGATGTTGTGATGATGCCGCGTGACACCGATCCTTTCTCACCCACACGTAAGAAGAGTGATCCATTTCAAGAGGGCGGTGACGTGTTTGCCAAATTGGACCCATTCGAATTTGAATTCAACAGCGGCGACGCCACTAACCAACGTAGCTCTCCAACCGCTAGCGCGGAGACCTCTCGTCCTGCGGATGTTTTTAATGGTCCGCTGCAAGTTAGCTTGCCCCCGGAGAGCAGCCTTTCGCCCACGTTAGCACAGCCGCTAAGCACAGCAGCGCAATGGCGTGCTGATGTAGCGCGCTTAGAGCGTCAAATGAACGAACCGGTAGCAGCGATGGGCAACGGAAGTGCCATACCGGCAGTTGGTGTCAATAGCACGGTGCGCCTGAGGCCCACACCTTCCGGGCAGGTCTCATCAGTTGGTCAGCCTTCTTCCGTATTTAAGCAGCAGACAGCGGACGTAATATCGAGCATTAGCAATAAGAAGATGCCACACTTATTTGGACAGGCACGTTTCTCCAAGCGTGAATCGAATAGTATTAATATGTGCCGTTTACAGGAGAGTGACTCACTAAGCGAGAACGAGGCGGCACCAGAGCCACCACCACGTCCGGATTCAGCATTACATGCGGAGCCGCCGCCATTGCCGCCCAAGAAACAGTTCAATGATATTGTTATACGCCCGCGTGTGACGTCCGGTAATGCAGTGCCTCCCAGCGTCGCGCCGCCGTCTGTGAGTAGTCGTTATGAGTTCGTTAATACAACGTCGAAGTCTTTACGCGGCGCTAATTCCGAAGTTCCACCGATACCATTGCCATCACGTCGTGTTGGTCGTTCTGATGGCACCTACCCGGGGCCTGGTCGACCACGTAAGCCTGGACATACCGACGATGATTACTTGGCGCCTATTAGTGGTATCGGTAGCATTGCGAATGCAGCTGCGGGAGATGTGCCACCACTCCTGCCACCTCCCACGCAAATTTCAACACGCAACCGTGCTCAACGCCAGCAATCGCTTTCTAAGCCACAGGATATCTACGAGAATAAATTGGAGATTTTGCAACAGCAGCAGCAACAACAACAGCAGAAACGACAACAAGCGCTAACTGATGGTGGTGCCGAACCAAACGTGGCAACGGCGTCTCTCATACCCGACATCACACTGAGCCAGCTTATGACTCTAAGTTTGGATGAGCTGGCAGTGAAGTTGAATGTGCCAGTGAGCAAGCTGAGCACCATGACATTGGTAGAACTAACATCGTATCTGTCGGAATTCATTGAGAAGTCAAAGCCACAGCGCGAGCAAGGGCTGCCTAGCCATATGAGTCCTTTGCCGACGCGTCGTGTGGAAATGAAATCCATTAAGGCGGAGTCATCACCTCTACCGACTCAACCAACAGTGTTTAAGGTGAACTTTGATCAGCAAGCGACATTTGTGGCAAAATTCGACGATACATTTGGCGAGGACTTCTCCACTCACACCGCTGATGGGCAAGGGCAAGACGCTTTTGCAAATTTCGAGCAGTTTAACGAGCCACCCGTTGCACCACCTCCAATATTCACGGATACTAGCCAAAGCGCACCAATTGTGCCATCAGCCGATCGATATGCGGTTTTCCGTGAGATCATCGATAAAGAGCTGCAAGAGCAACAGGAAAACGCGGACCTAATTGGCGAAGTGATTAATGAGAACGAAGACGCCGGCGGTAGCATTATATCTGGTACTGATGTTGGGGGCATTGCTGCAGTTGCAGATGACATTGGTGCGCACTTCGAGGCTAACTTTGATGATGACGATTTTCTTACGTCCTCTGGTGGTCCACAAGTGCAACCACCAAAGATTGATACGAAAATAACGGAAGTAGTGGCACAAGCAAAGGATCGGTATGCTGCGCTACGCGATATAATTCTTGTCGAAAATCTTTTCGACAATAAGAGGCCAGCGGCTTTACAGGCATCTCAGGAGTTCCCCGAATTCAGTGACGAGTTCAATGAAGATCAAGACCTTAAGCATATAATGGATGGGCGTGCCAGCAGCATTGGGCCCGACCGCTTAGGTTTAGTGGACAGTCGCGGATTACCAGCGGAGCCTTCCTCATCCGCATTGACGGTCGAGGACGACGATGAAGATGATGATGGCGGAGCCGAAAGTAGTTTGGACAGCAATGATAAAGAAACTCGTGTAGCTGCTGCAGCACAAGATAAATACGAAAAGCTGTCGACATCCACACAACAATTGGATGGTGAAAAATCTGATAAGTTAGATTTGAATGGCAGCCAACCTGAACGCTGCGCCTCACAACCTTCCCCAAATTTATTGAATGCCAAACAGGATAATAAATTTTTAACAGTTGCGGGCAGCAGCGGACTCTCCTCGTCCAAGGATGACTTGGAAATTGATGAACTTATGCAACGTGCCATATCTAATTTATCTTTGGATTCTCGCGAACGCATCTCCCCTGCGAATTCAGCGACCAATATGCCCACAGTAATCGTGACATCAGGCAACTCCATAGCCTTGCCACGGCCAAATGCTGCACTCTCGTCTCAGGCACAGTTTAATGACGTTAGCACATCACCTATCCCCTTACAGAAGTCTCCGACACCAGGCGTTGCCCAGCAGCAACAGAGGTCACCACTGAGCAAATCGCCACAGCCATCACCAGTCTTATCCCAACTATCCGCTGTCTCGAACCTAATTGACACCGCTACAAAGCAAATTAACATTGGAAGCAGTTTGCAACAAGAACCTGAAGTAAAACATTCTAAGGAATTTTGGGCGACTTTCGACTCACCTAAGCCAAATATCGAAAAAGTAGATAAACGCGGCAGGGCTGCGGCGAAGTCTACGATGAAGAATTCATTGTTACATTTACCACCTCCGCCGCCTTCGAACACCTCACAGAACGATACAGCGGAATCACCATGTTCGTCTGATCCACGTGATTATGGTTGGAGTAAGAGCACGGGGGTCAGTCGTCGTTGGCCAAAGAAAGAACGTCATCAGACTTCGTCTTCGTCTCGGGATATCAGTCCATGTGATGATGAGCCGTCTGATTTTCAAAAGCCAAAACGCATTCCTAGTGGAGTGCCCGCAATACCGCCGCCATCTTCAGATCGGCATGGCTATTATGTGAGACACACCCGCCGCTTGAACTCTTGTGATGAGGATTATGAGTAAGTACCGCGGACTTTCTTAAAACAATCAAGTTTCCAAAGATATCAATGTAATCAACTATTATTCTTCTAACAGCTACGAGGAGGAGTTCAACACACGACGTGATCATCGTAAACTAAAGCCGGGACTTTCGCGTAGCCGAGATAACTTCGATTTAGGTGAATATATTTGGCCTCAGGATTTATGGTGTTCACTTAAACTCGTTATTCTTATTTCAGAATCTCCCAGTTGGTACCGTCATGCTCCACACCACACCTGGTCGCCGCAGGATATGGAGCAAGCAGCAGGTATGCGCGCACGCGCTTTCGAACGTAGCGCTTATGAACGCACCACATACGGCCCTCCCGTCTACGACAAACGCGGCGTTGCGCTGCCGCCTAATGCGTCTTCAAGTTATGATCGTCGTAGTGGCTACGACAAACGCAGCAAATATTATCGTGATTACGCTCGTCCAAATTACGATTTTGATGATTACGGCGATTCACCCCATGAACGTTATCGAGATGCAGGAAGTTTCGAGAAACCAAAGGTTGGACGACGTTCCGACTATGAAAATATTTACGATGAGGGTCGCTCACCCATGAGTGGAATAATCGGCAGTAGTGGCGGTGGCAGCAGTGGTTATAAGACACGCGGTGGGGATTACATGTACGATAGAGAGCGTAAATCCTTCGATCGCGAAAGCGTCGAATCGTTTGAGAGCGCTACCCGACGTCGGCGCAGTTTCGGAAGTGGCGACGTGTATGGAAGTATGGAAAGCCACGAAGAATTCCGCGAACGTTATGGACCGGAGAAAACACGGTCACTGCGAAAGGGAATGAAGTTGCGCGCTACGGGCGATATTGAGTACGAGCAAGATTCGGAGAATGATTTTCATCAGCGCACACGCATGAGCGGCGGTGGAAGTAGTGTAAATGTTCCGGATACGCGCAGTTTACAGCGCCCGAGCCAACTGATATCCAGTAATACGGGAAGCACCATGAGCATGGGGCCCGGACAACCACGGGCACGTAAAAGTAGCGGTTCAAGTCCTTGGGATGGTGAAGGTAAACAACATAAACCTCGTTACTGTGAATCTCGTTCTTATTAGTTCTTTTGTTAAAGAGCCACCGTTGCCAGGTCAAAAATCTTGGAAACGTCCTTCAAGTGCTGCCGACTCAGAACGACGACTGGCTGAAAGCAGACGGGTAGCCGCACTCGGACAGACACCCTCCGGCTCTGATGGAGAAAAGGATCGCAGGTAAGTGTTTGTTTGAGCAGTTGTAGTGCTGATATTTTATATACATTACTTTTATTCAGGTTCCGCAAAAAGCAACGGTCACGTGGCAAAGATATTCCTTATAGCAGCTCGGGCTTACCACCGTCCAATACCAGTAGTCGATATAGTGGCACTGTTGCCGCAACAACTCATCCTCGTGACAATTACGATTATATAACATACGACGATGATGATGTCGGTGATGAGGAAGACTATGCGGATGAGGACTATGACGAGCCGCCCACAGATGAGGACAAATTCGAACGCTTGAATAGGCGTCGCCATGAAATGCATCAACGTATGTTGGAGAGCGAACGCAGACAACATTCGATGGGAAAAGTGCCCATTAGTTCCCTGAAATGCAGTGCTCCGACGGCGGCAACAAAGAAATATCCCACAAAAGGCGGCGAATATGATTTCGACGATTATGAGCAATCACCAACGTCGCGTTCGAATGCCAGCGCCAGCTTGGCAAGCGCCGCCAGCTCTTACATAGCTACGGCTGGTGTCGGTGGCAGTGCTGGTAGTGCTACGAAATTCAGTTTTGATGGTGGCTTTGAATCGGACTTCAACCAAAGCTCTCCACCGCCGGCACCCGCTGGCACTGCATCCAGCTGCAATTCCACCCCCGCTGCCACTACAGCAAGTGCATGCGTTACACCGGCGACCAAGTCGTCCTTCCGCTTCTCGAATGATTTCTCCGAACGAGAAAAATTGCACGGCTTCCCACATAACTCCAACAGTGTAAGCAGTGCGCAACCGTTGGACTTGGACAATACGCAATCACCAGCACCGCATGCAATGCCCCCAATCATCACACAAAAGTTACGTTTCGACGATAATGTCAAAGTTTCACAATTCGACGACGCTGCTTTCGAAGATGACTTCTCGAATGCACAATTCGACTTCGAAAAGGAGGACCAATGGCACGCGGACTCATTGCAAAGCGCCAGCAGCGCCGCACTCATGACCACCGCTGCGAAAAAACACAATCTGCGAAACAGCAAACTGCAGCAGAGACAGGAACTGATCAAAAAATCCGAATCGATTAACATTTTCGGCAAGAAATCTGAGGATCCTTTCGAGGACGATGAGTTCTTCAAGGCGCCGGGCGGCGAAGGCGCATTAGCCAACAATAATAACAACAATAGCAATGGACAGCAGTTGAGTAAAACAGGTGCGGGCAACGGCAGCAGCTTTCAATGTGACGACGACTTCAACTTCGCCAAATTCGACGAAAATATGTGATTTGATCAATTGTTTGCAAGGAACGCCCGAACCGAGCATGTAACAAAACAACAAAAGCCAACCGCCAATATTAGTGACACGCTAAACGTTGAAGTGCCCGGCGTTTGCAACGAGTCTACGCATCGGACTCGTGTTAAAGGCGTTGGCACGAAGCCGCAAAGCGACGAGGAAGACGAAGATGACAATTATGCAGAGATCAATGTGATTGCCGATCACGATTACTATTATATAACCAATTTAAATGATTACTACTATCAGCAGCAGCAGGAACAACAGAAGCAACAACAAATACAAACACAACTACAACAATCGAACAGTTCGGCGGCACTGTGCGCGATCGCCGCCGACCAAGGTGTGCACGCTAACGGTATGGTGCGCAAAGAAAACGGTTTTCTCACGCAAAGGCAACACCAACAACAACAACATCAACAACAATACGAAAGCCTTAAAGGCACACTGCTGCGGAATACGAAAAAGTGTCGACGTAAAATTGTTTCGCTAAATTTCCTCATGAAAAACTTGATTATGTACCGCCTCAAATATGACATTCTATAGGACGGGGCATATGCGTTTAACGTTTGTAACTACAAATATTTGCAAGCTGTCATACTCACATACATACATGTAAAGCCCGAATATGCTTTATGGACGGTCCTTCTTCGCGCACACAAGCTTTTGCGGTTTCGCGCATTTTCTAGTGGCCATGTGCAGTTGTTGTTTTTTTTTTCTTGTTTTTTATACTCACCAATTGTTTGTAAATAATGCAACCAAATTGTAATCAAAAGTACTCATCGCAAGTCGCTGCTAGTTCTATGTGGCATACTAGATTAATATACATACATATACATATGTATGTAATTATGCATTTCAGTCTGAGCGCTGCTTTCCTTTCAGATTGTGCTTTCATAATCTGATTTGTAATTAAACTGTGTTATTTTTTCATTATGCTTATTATTTGACTAATTTGGCTAATAGCAATAAGTATTCAGAATTCCGGCGACGTGAGTGTGCGTGTGCGTGTATATAATGATAATGAAATCAAACTTACTAAATAAGCAATGTTTATCTAACTTTATATATCTATGTGTATATATATACAGATTTAGTTAATACAAAAAAACATACATACATATGCACACATACATATGTGTATGTGCGTTGGGGAGCATGGATGTAAAGGTGAAATACTCCGAAGCGAGCATTATAACGGCAAACGAAATGTTATCAGGTTGAAAAGCGTAAAACTAAATTAATTATTGCAATTACATACCTACATACATACATAAAAACTGTTATAGACAAGCGTCAAGCGAATATGATGAGAAGCCATAGTTCCAAGTATCCAAACATCACTCAGTTAGCAAATCTACAATAAATAATTAAGAATGAAATCTAGTTAAAATCATTGCAACTTAACTGTAAATTAAACATGCATACATATATACATACTGGCATACATACATACATACTTATGTATATGCATATAGCGCGCGGTAAATAACCAAAAGAATTGAACAAAACCGGCACACTGTTAAACTAACACCACAACAACAATAACAATAGCAATAGCAACTAAATAATTAATAATTAAAGAGTTGAAAATTTCAGTTTTTCCTTAAACAATTCACCGAAGTGTTTGCAGTTATAGAACCTTACTGAGCAGCACACTCAATCCAACCGACAGCGCCGCTCGGCAACTCGGCAAAAATTAAAAATAACTAAAATTAGCATTATGCCAATAAGAAATTCAAATGATGATTACGATTATGATTGCAGCCAAGTAGTTACGAACAAAATTATGCTTACATACGTACATAAAACACTCATTAACTCTTAAACTAAGTAAATTTAGTTAATTAAAACTAGTTAATTACACTAAATGAGTAATGAACTAACAGGAAACAAGAGGAGCTAAAAAATCGAGCAATATATGCAAATAAACAATATATAACTAATAATAACTGTAATATACCTATGTATGTGTGAAACTACTATACTTACAAACACAAATATGTATATCGATTAAACCATTTATGAAATTGAGTCAAGGCAATATGATTGGAAACTGATGCATACTCACTCACGTGTAAGACGACGACGATGCGGCACTGCGTCCAAGCGCAGTCAGTATTTCTCTTGTTTGTTCTAAGAAGATCGAAAAAAAAAATAAATAAAACATGTAACGACAAATATACATACCAATTAAGAATAAATATACAGTATCTAATTCAACTGTCTGGCGTTTTATTGCTCCGATTGCAAACGCAAAATATTTAATTATTTATCAATATTTATTTTGTCGCCTTCAAAGTACTCCCCATCACATGCAATACACTTATGCCAACGATCTTTGCAGTCCTTAAAACACTTTTCATAAGCACCGTTTTGGAATCGCCTTCAGCTCATTCAGCTAATTTTGTTTTATCTCTTCAATCGGCTGAAAACGGGTTCCACGAAGCGGCAATTTCAGTTTTGGGAACAAGAAAAACACATACCGAACCAAATCTGGTGAATACGGTGGGTGATCGATGGTATTCATTGAATTTTTGGCTTTAAATTCGATGACAATCGTGGCTCGATGAGATGTATGTTTTCACGCAAACGTCCCAATACGCCCAAATAGAAATCCTTATTGATCGTCTGTCCCTTCGAAACAAATTCTTGTTGCACCAAATCGCGAATATCAAAAAAGACAAGGAGCACCAGCTCGACTTTTGAGCGGTTTTGACGTGGCTCTTTGATTCCGGTTCATTTCTTTACCTCCATTCCAAAGATTGTTGACTTGTTTGCATGTCAAACTCATAAACCTATGTCTCATCGGCAGTAATAATGTTCTCCATGAATGTGGGATCGGAATTCTCACGATCAAGCATGTCCAAAGAGACATATTTACAATACTCTTTTTGAAAAAAATTTAGCTTTATCGAGACGAGTCGAGTAAGAATGCGTTTCATATCCAAAATATCCACTAAAATCATTCAGACGGACTCGCGAGAGATGTCGAGTTCTCTTGCTCGTTTGATGACAGCAACTCATCTTATTGATCACACCTCACACTCAACCGTTTTGAGGTTATATATTTGAGCTGATGTTGTCCTTGAAGATGCACCACGTTCTGGAAGCACTCTTGATGCCGATGTGGATAAAATAAAGTCGTTGGACGAAGTAAAACGTCGAATAACTCGAGAGATTACTGAAAGATTAAATTTGTCTAACAAAAATCGTTTTTAAATTACACTTCTTCTTTCTTGGCGTAGACAACGCTTACGCGGCAATAGCCGAGTTTACAACAACGCGCCAATCGTTCTTACTCTTCGCTATTTGACGCCAATTGGAGTTTCCAAGTGTAGCCTGGTCCTTCTCCACCTGGTCTTTCTAACGAAGTGGGGGTCTTATTCTTCCGAT
Source organism: Bactrocera tryoni (assembly GCF_016617805.1). Classification (NCBI taxonomy): domain Eukaryota; kingdom Metazoa; phylum Arthropoda; class Insecta; order Diptera; family Tephritidae; genus Bactrocera; species Bactrocera tryoni. Next base: position 7,882,987 of record NC_052503.1, on the reverse strand, counting down.
GTTTCCCTCGGCGGGTACTGCGTCGAATACTTTCAGAGCTGTAGTGTTTTCATCCATTCCGACGACATGACTTAGCCAGCGTAGCCGCTGTCTCTTAATTCGCTGAACTATGTCATTGTCGTCGTGTATCTCGTACATATCATCGTTCCATCGACTGCGGTATTTGCCATTGCCAAATCGCAAATGACCATAAATCTTCCGCAGAACCTTTCTCCCGAAAACTCGTAACGCCGAATCATATCCAAATTTAATGCTTGGAAATTTTTCTGTTTTCGAATCTGAAAAATCCGCATTGGGGAATGCACCATGAGTCTATGGAGTTCAAACTTTTGGCGTCGTAAGCAAACAGCTGCTAAGCACACACTAATTATCAAATTTCACACGAGCTAAAACACGCTTCACTAATAAGGAAAATAAAGTTTGGCCTATTCGGTTTGCGCGCACAGTTTTTAAGGACCTGCACGTCTCCAACTTGTAGTTGAATGCGAAAGTGTCGCATGTTCGACTGTGGTCGAGCTTTGTCCGTCTTAGCTTGTTTAAACTTTGGAGAACTAAACAATTAACACGAATCTTACAGGACAGTAAAACTTATTTCAAAATACATTCCAGCAAAATATTTAACACACACGTTACAAAGTCAATGCCGAAAAGACATGCTTTTGGTATTTTCGGTAGTCGGACTAACCAAAACAGCTAATGGCAACTGTGTATAAATATTTACGGCTTATGCTATCCGCGCTGCATAATAAACACAAAGGGCACCAGAAGTAGTTGGGGAAACACAAATAACTCGCGCAAAAATGCACACTCAAACTTATCTGCATGTGTGTGTGTGTTAACCATAAGGTTTTCATGGACAAGCCTTCTGCAATGGAGTGCCAGGCGCCGTCAGCAGCCACGCAGAACACACTCTCGCCGCAAACACCTTTTTTGCTATAAAACACTTGAGCACACTGTTAACAGTTATCAAAAACATTCGCAAGCTCAACGTAAAGACAGCTCGAGTAGTTAGAGAAAATAAAAAAAAAAACCATTCAAAATGTTCAAATACGTAAGTGAACCCGTCAGATTCCTTAGTGAATGATTTAAACTAACAAAAAATATATAACTTTTCCAGGCTGTTGTCATCTTTGCTGCCATCGCCTGTGCTGCCGCCAAACCTCACATCTTGGCCGCTGCTCCGTTGGCTGTCGCCGCTCCAGCGCCTATCATCACCGCCACCAGCAGTCAAGTTGTCGCACGCAACCACAATGGCATCGCTTTCGCTCCAGTAGTCGCCCCAGCACCCATTGCACCCATCGCTCCAGTTGCTAAGGTTGTCGCCCCAGTAGCCGCTGCTCCATTGGCCGCACCAATTGCCCCTCTTGCCGCACCAGCACCTTTGATCGCACGCTATGCTGCCGCTCCCGCACCACTTTTGGCCCGTTACGCTGCTGCTCCCTTCGCTTACTCCGCCCATTTGGCTTCCTACGCTGCTCCTGCTGCCTTCTCCTACGCCCCCGCGTACGCACCAACTCTGCGTTATGCCGCTGCTGCCCCTGCTCCAGTTGCATGGTAAAACAGAAGAACAAACGATGTTGTAAAGATAGACTGTGATAGTTTTTAAGCGATTAAAAAATACTATTGAAATATAAACGACTAACTGTTAATCGAAGTTGCTTTGCTTTCTATTATATCATTGGTGGTATTAAAACTTTAGTGTAATTTCGGAGTACTTGTAATGTGTCAAAATTTCCATTTATGTACAAGTTATGTACTACAAAAATAGTAATAAGAGTCTCATGTCCTCATGTAGGAGCTTCTTATGATTGAGCGCAAAATCACTCTTCGTAACAAGCAAAATATACTTTTTGGATCTTTCTCTATAATCACTCCATCCTCTCAGACGTGAGCTTTATTATGGATAATTATTAGGTCATTCAATTTAGTCAAATACTCCACAATGTATGTTCACAGCCATACATATGGAATGAAGATAACACTCCCTTTCGGTAACAGTCAGCATTGAGACTAATTTAAAAAATGCTCCAGAAGAAATGTCTGCTTATTTTCATTAAGATAACTCTCACGTAATCCGAAATTCACATCATACAATAGTCTACTCATCATATCATATATCATCTCATTTATCTATGAGAGCTAAAGCAAAGTCTGAACCGATTTTTTCTAAATATTTGTTTTAACACTGGACCATATTAGTGCCAGAAAAAGACGTTCATTTAATTTTGCTAAGATATCACTCAAATTGTCGATATTTTTAGATAAAAATTACCTCATATTAGGATTACTATTCGTGCTATTTTAATTCGATTCTTCAGTGCTGCATGATTAATCTGTTGAGAAGTGAACCAGTGATCGTTTTTGGTGTATTTCTATTATCCAGATGTGTTAAGAACGAGGATTAACCCTAAGCTCGTAGAATTGTAGAAATACGAACAAATTACATATTTTGCATTAAATTTATTGGCATCCATATTTCACGAAAAATTTATTGTTTCAAAGTTTACGAAACATTTATTAGACCAGGTTTCAGGGCACTATCACTATGGAATGCGGAATTGTTGATTGCAGCATTTCATTGAAGAAAAACAGACTAACAGATGCTATGTTCGTGAAGATATCTTTCGTACAGACCACCTGTCGCCTAGCCTCTCCCTAGTAGTGGGGCTTTTAACGGTTCATTGCCCTGTTGGCGTCCACGCAGTAAGGCTGGGAATCCTATCTAACAGACGCCATCTGCAGAAGCTGTATCGAAGAAGATGAGGTAGAAACAACTCAACATTTCCTTCTTGACTGTCCCGCATTTGAGAGGTTAAGACTTAAACACTTGTGTGCGAATACCATCACATAACCCACCGAACTGTCAACTGTGTTCAAATTTGTATTGGCTACTAAGCGTTTTGCTAATTTATAGTTCGAACACAGGAGTTCTTCTTTTCTGTGGTATCACAAAGGACTACATAAAGTAGTCCACGTATGGTCCTTGAATAGCCATCTAACCTAACCTAACTTATCGGTTAAGTCCCGGTTAATTACCCAACAGCGTTACCAGAGATTTCGGTTAAAATTTCTATGAGCTTCCTTACAATCGACAATTCAAACCGAACCTCTTTATGTATAGTATGTATTTACATTTGATCGTCCATCACTTTTTCATACGCAAATTTTTTCAATGTGTTGGAGTTTCGGTAGCTGTGAATTGCTGGATTGTTTTCCATACTAGAACCTTATTTGGAGGATATGTAAAAGTTCATACAAGTGAGGAGAGTTCTCTTAGCGCCATTCACTTGGGAGAGAGGCCAACCATTTGATGATGAACATGGTAAAAGTAATAAGAATACACTGCCGTCCAAGAAGTGCGGTGGACGGGACAAGGACTGAGATAAGTAGGTCCTTGTGGCATTTCCTACAGTGGTCATAAAGAAATTCGGTGTGGGATTCGTGGTGGCAGTGAGACTCCGTCGGCGAGTCCTGGCATTTACCCCGGTGGATGAATGTCTAGTAACTATCCGCATAAAAGCGAAGTTGTTCAACATATCGCTCATTTGCGCCCATGGATGACGGAAGAGAAGAGCTCTGCCTCCATGATGAAACATCCTCAAATGGGATACTATATAAAGTATATATATATGACGTTTCCTTTTAAGTGCTACAAACTTTGGAGGGGACTTAATAGATCCTTTCCAGATACAATATGTAAGATAAAAATAGAGAAATAGTAGAACGAAGAATCTTTAGGAAAGTTCTTGTAAAACGCTCATTAACTTTCGTTATTTTCTAATTATTTCTGATTACTATCGAATAATTTCGTAAAGATTAATACCTTCATTCACAGAATGGAATGCAAAGAGGCTTCAAGTAATTAACAGTTAGTCGTTTATATTTCAATAGTATCTTTTAATCGCTTAAAAACTATAACAGTCTATCTTTACAATATCGTTCGTAATGCTGTTTTACCACACAACTGGAGCAGGGGCGGCAGCGGCATAACGCAGAGTTGGTGCGTACGCGGGGGCGTAGGAGAAGGCAGCAGGGGCAGCGTAGGAAGCCAAATGGGCGGGGTAAGCGAAGGGAGCGGCAGCGTAGCGGGCCAAGAGTGGTGCGGGAGCGGCAGCATAGCGTGCGATCAAAGGTGCTGGAGCGGCAAGAGGGGCAATTGGTGCGGCCAATGGAGCAGCGGCTACTGGGGCGACAACCTTAGCGACTGGAGCGATGGGTGCAATGGGTGCTGAGGCCACTACCGGAGCGAAGGCGATGCCATTGTGGTTGCGTGCGACAACTTGACTGCTGGTAGCGGTGATGATCGGTGCCGGAGCGGCCACAGCCAACGGAGCAGCGGCCAAGATGTGAGGTTTGGCGGCAGCGCAGACGATGACAGCAAAGATGACAACAGCCTAGAAGAGTTACACAGATATATTTTTGTTAGTTTTAGTGATTCGCAAAGGAATCTAACGGGATCACTTACGTATTTGAACATTTTGAAAGGTTTTTTGTTTTTTGATTTTCTCTGACTACTCGAGCTGTCTTCACGTTGAGCTTGCGAATGTTTTTGATAACTGTTAACGGTGAGCTGTGTGTTTTATAGCAAACAAAAGTGTCTGACCAAAACTGGGTTCTCAAGTCCACGGTCTGCATTGCAGAGGGCTTGTCCCTGAAGAAACTTCACCACGTACGCAACGCAATAAACATGTAAAAACTGTCTTTCTTAAGCGAGCGTTTTGTGTTTTCCCTAAAGCCAACCATATACATATCTGCGACGCTACTTGAATATGCAGCGTCGGTAGCGGCTTTGTGAAGACTGGCGTACAAATATACATAGGAATGTGTGTGCAGAGGCGAAATGTTGTCAAACATTATATATGGAGTTAAGTTGTCGTTACTGAAGTTACAAGTCATGGTAGGTAAGCCATAATTTCTGAACTTGACCATGAAAATGTGATAATGGCGGAAAATTGTCTAGTGTTGAGGAAAGGAATAGTTTGAATGTTTGTCAGTAAATATTTGGGAAGCAATTGATGGAGTCGTCGCTGTTTTGCAGTCGGTATCGGTAGTCATTGCGGCCGTGTGCATCGATATTACGCGTAGGATTGTGCGCTCAAGTCCTTTAAAGGCATTTCCAAGATAATTTTTTCGATTGACAAAACTTCTTCTACGATTCATCAGTCAATTTGAGAAGTCGAAAAATATAAGTTCCAAATGACGGGATATCTTCAACTTCTGCTTCTTCTTCTTTACTGACATAGACACGCGGTTATAGCCGAGTTAACAACAATATGCCGGTCGTTTCTTCTATTGTTTCTTCTTCTTCCTCTGCTTCTCCAGTCGGGTACTTCGTCGAAAACTTTCAGAGTTGGAGTGCTTTCGTCCATTCGGACAACTTCACAAGCTGACCGACAGGGATAATGCTCGAAAATTCTACGAAAAGATGCGGCGACCAATAGATGGTTTCAAGATCTGAGCATATTCTTGTAGAATCCCCAGAGGTGATCTAGTGATTGTTGCTCAGAGCATACTAACATTATGGAGGGAACACTTCTCCAGCTTACTGAATGACAGTGAAAGTATAAAAGTATATACAGAAGGCGAACCCGATTCCCCAATCGATAACGATGGAGCAAACTTTCCATTACCCCTCTGAGGAACAACAAGGTGGCGGGGACCGATGGATTGCCGGCCAGCTGTTTCGACAGCACGAAAACGAGCTGCCTCATGCTTGATCTTAGTTTCCCCACAAAACTAATGCGGCAGGTTAAATTGACGTCGAGCAATACCAAACCGTCCGTCAGGATCGGGAAGGACCTCTCCGAGCCGTTCGATATTTTCAAATTACAAAACAATAAACCGCTAGAAACTAGGAGTAAAAAGCGTGGCTTAACAACCACCATAGCCACAAGTACGTGTGCGATGCTGGCGCGATAAACGCTTTTTCGACCAAATCCAAGTGGAATCCAGTTCGAAAGCTGTTTTGCTTGGTGCTCATATTGGGATTCAAGAGATTTATAAAGGACATTAAATGGTTGCACCCTTTGTTTTAAACAAGACACAAGAAGTGAAGTTACGCACCTGAAATCCTTGGAGGATTCGAACAGAAAAGATTTCAAACTCGAAATCGAACTAAACAATAACTCTAACTTCGAGTTATGGCACCTGAGTGCTATCCTTGTAAGCAAATCAAAATTGTGAGTTCGAATTTATAGCAATGGAAAGTTCGAAACGAGAAAATTAGATATGGTCCTGGCTATCTTCGAATTTTTCAGTGCTGAATTCGAGAAATTCGAAATTTTTCGTTTGCGAAAAGCAATTCCTCGAAAAATTATGGTTCGGTCTTCGAAAGTCTGTGCACGATATATGCGGATACGATATAACACATTTTCACGCATTCTTTTTATGGCCACGTGGCGGAATGCACGCTGCACCCACGATTCATTGCCATGAATTGAACTGTGGAAATCACTCAATTTAGACCAGATGAAGGCATGAATAGTGGACGCCGATTTTTTTGATATACACACTGCCCACATTGCCATATATCCGCGCTCGTGTGTGTTTGTGCGTGTGTGCGTGTGTTTGAGCAACCACTACAACGCTGGCAGCTTCTGCGCTCTACACAACTTAGTCAACACGTTTTAATTGCTTTCACAAGCAACCCCCTTTTTAAATGATTTTTTATTCCTGCAATATTAAAATCTATATGTTCGTATGCGCGTGTGTGTGTGAGTGTGCACATGCCAGTGCATAGAGTTGTAGAAAAATTATAAATACATACAATAAAGTACAATGAGGATTTTCGGTATGCTGCTTGGATGCTTCAAGCCGTTCTGTCAAATTCTGAAATGCAACAAACTTTACTAACGGAACATTGTTTCGCTAGCCGGCATATCAAAAAGTGTACTCCCACTCGCCTGTCCACAACTACACGCAGCCTCCCGTGTACATGTGTATGTGTGTGTGTGGGTGTGTATAGACGCAAATTCACGTGTTTGTACTGGTGTATTTCCGGCGTGTGCATTTCAAATCCTTGAAACTAAATCAAATTTTAGAAAATAAAATGAAAGAGGGAATTAAATATCAAAAATGCTTCAAGTTACCACAAAGTCGTTTCAGCATGGAGTATTAATTTAATTTTACCTTCGTTATTTTGCTAAAATCTTTTACTTCATAACCAAAATTCATCGAGTGTCTAGAAAGCTAAATTGACTTGAGTTTTGTTTTCGACGTTAAACTTGATACTGGACAGCGTGATATTTGGACTCACAGCTTGATTCCAATTTAATCATATATACTTCTCTTAGAATTATAATTATAATTCTGTGTTATAGGAATAATATGTATTGTTGTTGTTGTAGCGGCACAATTTTTCCGAGTGGACAGTGCATGGCCGGATAAAAATTCGGGTTCGCTCCGTTGCGTAGACCTGGCTGTGGCGGGAAGGGAAATACGATGTATTCGGAAGCCACTGTTAAGTGGGTGCCGACATAGAATAAAACTCAAACAATATTAAAACAATTTGGCAACTTCTGTAGAATTATCTGGAATTGAATTCAGCTTAACATAATTTTGTATTTACTGAGCGTACTATTCGCAACACCATCACCGGTCTTGAAACCTAGCATTGATTATTAGATAATATTCGTTCGAACAGACCATGTCCAACACGCAGTTAAGAGAATGTGGCAGCCGTAGCTGAGAGTGTATACGAAGACCGTGGAGAGTCGATTCGACACCGTTCGCAGCAACTCGAACTGGCGTATGGAACGACTTGGCGCATTTTACGTCGAGACCTTAAATTGAAAGCCTGCTTGTGCAAGAACTGAAGTCACTCGACCTTACCAAGCGACATCGCTTTTCTCTATGGGTTCTTGAAAAGATACAAGAAGATCCGATGTTTTCGATCCAAATTTTGTTCAGGGACAAGGTCCATTTATGATTCAAAAGGTATGTAAACAAGCAAAACTTTCGCATTGGGGACAAAGAGAAACCTGAAGAGATTCATGAGCTGCCATTTCATCCAGAAAAAACAACGGTTTGGTGTGGTTTGTAGGCCGGTGGAATCATCGGTCCATATTTATTCAAAAATGATGCCGGTGAGAACATAACCGTTAATGGCGACCATTATCGCGCCATGATAACCGATTATTTAATGTCTGAAATTGAAACTTCCGATGTCGACATTTGGACAGATAATTTCTAGATTTGGGCAGATTGATTGGCCACCGTTAAACTTCCTGTGGGGATATTTAAAGTCTAAAGTCTATGCGGACAATCCCGTTTCGATTCAGGCCTGGGAGCAAAACAATACGCATTTCGTTCGCCAGTTACCAGTCGAAATGCTCTAACGACTCATCGAGAATACACTGAACGACCACCTGAGATGTAGCCGCCGTCAACATTTGAAAGAGATAATCTTCAAAAAATAAATGCCAAAAAATATTCTATCGAATGGTAATAAAAATTCCCTATTAAATTTGAAGTTTCTGTATTTATTCTTTAAAAAAGGTAGAGAACCTTAAAATGGATCACCCTTTATAACCTCTTAAGCATTTTTTTGGAAATAATTCGAGACAATTTTCAAGTGTTTTAGAGAAAGGCTTTTAATCCCTTAATGCTACTGCACCATTTATTTTTCCAAGTTACAGCGGCAGCGCTTCAAAGCATAACCTCGTCCAAATTTATATTTTAATAATATTAGATTCCAAATTTTCTATTTGTTATTTGTTATAAGTATTATTTTACTATTTTTTTTAATTTCGAGCTTCTTGCCAATAAAATAGATACGCCTTTCAAATACCATGCAAATATTGACAATTTTTGGGTGGTGCGGAATAAATATATTCGCTAACATTTCATATAAGACATGCAAGTATGTATTGATTACGATTTTCAGAAGAATTAAATATATTTTTACGCTTCTGTAAGAACATTAGTCATATAGGCGGAGAATAAATGTGAGTTTCTAGTTAGCCAATCGCTCGCTAACCTATACTTCGGTTAGTCGTTTACCTGTTTCATAGACTCGCAGACATTGCAGAGTAGCTAGAAATTATTAGAATTAGTTAACCGTACCGCTGATATGCTGATCGGGTAGGATAACGGCGTAGAGCTATGGCAGCTGGACGACGCCTGTAAGTAAATCGAGAGCGCAGACGGCCGGGGACTGCTCGGACGAGTGCCAAACGAGCAGGTGTGTACACAAAAGCTGGCGGGCCGAAAACGCGAGTGGTGTGTGCGACTAAGGGGGCAGGAATAACAGAAGGAACAGGCAAAGTTGCTGGAAATGGTACCAAAGGCGCTGCTTGTTGAGCTATAGGAACTATAGAGGGCCGCAGGGCAGGCAAAGGCGCTGCTAGCGGCACACTTGTATGCGCAGCTGAAATACTGTTCAGTGGAACGGCCACGGCTGGCGGATTAACACCGACGATTGGCGCCACAGCTGGTCCATTTATCAGCTTATTGTGGACCTGGTATACAAATTGGCTGCTAACAGCGCTAGCACTTGGCAGGATCTCCACGTCCGGATCGAGCGGAGCGGTAGCAAGCGGCACAGCGGTTAGCACTTTGGTGAACAAGGAAGCGCAGCAGATGCACAGCGTCAGGAGCTGCAAAGCAATTTAAATGGTTAATAAATAATGAGGAAAGCCGTTAGAGGCCGCCAAGCGGGTATATTCACTTTTAGCCACATTTTCTTAACGAGTAGTCCAAGTAGTCCACGTGTTGCCCTCCACAATTAGCGATTATCGAAATGTTTATCATTTCCCGATAAGCTTTTGCTTTTATATTGGAAATGTATTCTATGGGGGCTTGACATAACTCTTACGGAAAATTGGAAGAAAGCAAAGACGATGATAACATTTCACTCAAAGCCTTTTTGAGCGTATTTTTTAACTTGCTACGCATATTATCGGTGTAGGATTATTTAATGTTGTAAATGAAATTGTCATTTTCACTTTCAACCGCAGTGGTTGGCGTTGGCGTTGACGGGATTGCGACAAATAGCGGCAATGCGCTGACAGCCAAGTGTCAATTAACGCTCGCCACACTACTAACCTACAAAGAATAATTGCCAAGTTTGGCCAGCAGACAGCAGCGACGGCGCACTCAAAATGCAGCCACATGCATGAGCATCATTGTGCGCATGCGCAACACGTTGAAGCGGCGGCGCACCGTTACTACCATCCAAACTTACCGACCAAACTACCATCAAGTTAGTATGCTTGTATTTAACAAAACACACACTTATAATGCCTCAATATGTATATACAAGTATGTACATATGAATGCAAGTTGGAAAAAATTGATATTCTAATCACACTTAGTCACTAAGTCTGCGCGCCAATGAATCAAACAAAGCGCACCAACGGCCCGGCGACCGCCACACGTCGCACATGGAATTCCCATTAAACAAAAATATTCGAACGCTTTAAATATTTCAGTATATATGCAAGCACCAGATCAGCGTGGCAATACTTAAAAAATATATGTAGATACATACACACACATTCCGTCCCTCAATATTTTGTAAATGAAGCCAATGCCCAATAAATAAGCAAATGTCCAAAGAATAAGTAAATTCAAGGGAAATACAAGTAATGCGGCGAAGATTTTTATTTTACTCGCAGACATTTCGCAATCCCGAATGTTGACGACGACCCCAACTGTCGATCGACATCTGAAGTAGTAAAATTGCTTTCTTCAGTTCTTTGACTTTGAAAGGTGACTGGAGACCGACTTCATTCTCATTCATTCTAAAAAAAACGTTTAAATACAAAATAGTTTTTTTTTTATTTTCTGGCATTAGTTTATGCAGGGTGATCCATTTCGAGGTTCCCTACTTTTTAAAAGAAAAAACACAGAAATTTCAATTTTAAAGAGGAATGTTTTTTATCATACTAAAGAACATTCACTGGCATTTATTTTTTTAAGACTATCTTTTTAAAATGTTGGCTGCGGCTACGTCTAAGTTGGTTCATACCTTAAGTCCAATTTTCGATAACTCGTTCGAACATTTCGACAGGTATGTAGCTGGCAAAAGGAACGCGTGAAATTGTTCTCCAAGGCCTGAACCAAACGGGATTGTCGATTTAGACTTTAGACTTTACATATCCCCATAGGAAAAAGTCTAATAGTCACATATCACACGATCTTGGTGGCCAAACGGCCGACCCAACACGTGAAATTATCCGCTCACTGAAGTGTTCTCTCAATAAATCTATTGATAGCGCCGTCTTGCTGAAAATAAATGTCGTCGAGATCACAAGCTTTAATTTCAGGCCAATTGAGCGAAAAATGGGCCTCATCGCTAAACGAAATTTGCCTCGAAAACATCGGATCTTCTTGGAAGTTTTCCAGATCATAGATCGAAGCGATGTCGCTTGGCAAGGTCGATGGACAGCTGGAGCGTGTTCAAAGAGCGGCCCTCGTCGGCATTTATGGTAAATAAAGGACGACACCAATAATGGCACTCAATGCCATTCTACACGTTGTAGCTGTAGACATAGTTCGTGGGTGCTCGCAGCGGAATATTCTAGCTGGGCATATGAGGGGCCCCAGGCAGGAGTAGATTGAAACTCTTTACTACTTCAATTCCATTCCTGACAACTTATTCCACTGCAACGCGGAAACTTCACCTGGCGTTTCCTCCTCTGCTCACACACCATCGAGGGATTTGTGGTCTGAGCGAAACCCTTGGAAATTAAAAGCAGTGAGCTTCTGCACGGATGGATTAAAGTTAAGAGGTCGTATAGAAGGTGGAGTTTTCTGTCAAGAGATATCCATTAACACTAATTTCTGATAGCATCTTTCAAGCGGAGGTGGCTGCCATCGAGGAAGCGGTAGATATATTCCGGTATACAGCCATCTTAAGAGATGTGTGCATTCACTCTGTTAGTCGAGCGTCTATATTGGCTCGTCAAAATTTGTCAAGTTGGGCATCACCTCATTAGTAATATTTTGAAATTTTTTCCATATTACACTTGTATGGGTGATGGTCAAAGCGGAATCGCCGGAAACTGCAAAGCCAATGAGTTTGATAGGGAGGGCAACCTTGCCAATTTCATCCGATTGGAAATGAGTTGGTTGTCCGATATCTTATTGTACACTATGGCTGGACTTTTGGCGCTCCAGTGACAAGCTCCAGAACTTGAGCGACTGCGTGATTCTTTCAACTCAAAGTGAACGGTAAGTCTGGACACTGTCCAATAGGTACACACGCGGTATGACTAAATATTTTGTCGGATGCTTTCTGCCAAAGCTGTCGGGAGGAAAGCGAGGTGGAATTATCTTGCCATTTTTTCCTCTTTTGCCCGGCTTTTGGCAGCTTGAGATTGAAATACATATATTGGTAGACAAAGTTTTTAGAACCCAGCGAAGCGCCTGGGATTGATATTAGTCGACTCAATACATTTTTGATAAACCCAAAACGTTTCGACGATTTTTTGTTCAATCCTACGACCTAACCTAAACTGTTCTATGCTTCGACTGTGATGGCCTTCAGCGAATTTTGGTCTCTTCGGTTTGATGAAAATATGTTTGGTGAACTTAGGGGTTTCCACTAAGTTGTTAAGCAGCTATTTTGAGACCTCCATCTGTTTTTCAAAAGATTTAGGTCTTTTGGTAAGAGCTACGCTTTGACATGTTGCATACCCGAAACATTAACCAATATTTATTGGGTCGACCCATTAGTTAAGATCCTCTGCTATCTCTCTGATTACAAGACGGTAATTTCAAGCAAAATTTCTTTAGCTTTTGCTTTGTTATCGTATTCACAGGCGTGGATGGACGTGGCAAGGTTTCCATGACTTTGCGACCGTTTTTTCTCACTCAAATATTATTCAGCATTCCCCAAATGCTTATTCAATATTTCCAACTTTCAAATGAAGTCTTTATTTCCGATGGTAAAAATAGCCAGACAGTCCAGACAAACTTGATCCGATGGTATATATGTACATAACACATTTGTACATATGTACACAAAATAATTTGGCGATATAAGATCTGCCAGCTTTGAAGTTTTAAGTTTTAAATTGTTGCTTCAACAGAAATATTTATCGACTCTTCTCTTAATCATTTCATGAATTCGCCGTGATAAACTGTTTTCCTCTGTATTTTATTGCATACATACACCAATGAGTGGGTATATCCAAATGTATATAATGTAAGTGTATATGGGAGTACATTAATAAGTATATACTTCAATTTTCAAATGCATATAACTGGATATTGACGTACAGATGAAAACACGAATATCTATGTATATATGTATGTATGTACCGTGTATAAGTAGATATCTACTAACTGAAAACTAACTTCTTGCTATAAACATTCCTTGATAATTTGCCAACGGCGTATAACGACGGCAAGTCCTTGAATGGCAGCAAACTGAGCACTTTTGTATTGTTTTGCAATAGAACGCAATTTGTAGAGCTATACACACCGCGATATATACTCCTAAGCTCGCATATGTATGTATAAGCGAGTAACCGCACCGCATAAAAGCCATACAACCGACCATACCGTCACTCAAAGTGCTACGGTTTTGACAAATTGATGTCGCAGACGACGAACATTTGCATTAAGAAGTTAACAAAAGTTGGCAAAGCGTTCAACCAACCCCACCAGTGGCGCGGCAAGGGGTAAAGAGCCAGCCGTAGAATAGGTGGCAGTAGCAGCAGCAATAGTAGAATATGCTAGAGGGAGGGGAACACGCTCTAAGTAATACGGCATGATGTGCAATGAGCGCTAACCACCGGCTCCACCCTATAAAATGCGAGCGATCCACTGTAGTGGAATGCATTCTATGCACGACTCAGCGCACCATCGTTGATTAAAAGCGGCAAACTCAAGAATTCGCCACGAATAAGAAGCAATATAGTAAGGAAGAAGCCAAACAGAACAAGGAGAAAAACCAATAACAAGAACAAAAACCAAAACCAAAACCAAATAAAAGACCCATCAAATATTACTCAGGATGTCGAAACTCGTAAGTGGTTGATTGAATTGAGGAAAGGACTTTTTATTTGCGCACCGTTATGTATTGACTTTTCTACATTCTTCTAGTTGTCGTTGTTGTTGTTGGTGATTGCTCTGAGTGCTAGCTGCGTGACAGCTAAGCCCGACCAAGTGGCCGTAGCTGCGCCTGTTGCTGCTGCTCCAGTTGTTGCTGCTGCCCCGGTTATTGCTGCCGCCCCATACACTGCCGCAGCCGCACCGCCCTATGCCGCCGCCTATAGTGCGCCCTACGCCGCATATTCAGCACCGTACGCGGCATACACTTCAGCGTACGCTGCACCCTACTCAGCGGCATACACTGCCGCCGCCTACACGAACGCTCCATTGAATGCTGCGGTCGCCAGCCAACGCGTGGATATACAAAGCAATTACTACGCAACACCACTGATAGCTGCTGCGGCACCTGCCAAGTTGGTCGCACCACCTGCTCCCATTGCTGCTGCAGCACCTGCTCCTGCTCGTTTTGTTGCGCCAGCCGCCGCCTACCCTGCCGCCGTGCCAGCGGCTTACACAGCTCCTTATGCCCCCATCGCCGCACCCGGTGTGCCTGCCGCTTATACTGCTCCGTACATCGCTCCATCCGTCGCTGCCGTAGCCCCCGCTAACTATGTTGCTCCTGCGGCTGCGGCTGTGGCTCCAGCTCCAGCTCGTTATGTAGCCCCCGCCCCCGCCGCTCCGGTAATAGGTGCCCCAGTTGCTGCTGGCCCAGCTAAGCTGGTTGCACCAAGTGTTGTTGTCTGAGCCGATCCACTCGCAAGTGCGTTGCTATTAAACCGATAAATTCATACATATCTGACGACGAATACGTGAATTCTCTTCTCTAGCTCTAAGTTGACACCTGTTAACCTTACCCATCATTGTTTTTATTGTGTTTGCTTTTGTTTTTATGCGGGAGTATTCATTATTAATATTGCAAGTACCTGAATAAAAGGAAGAAATGTGCTCTTAAATGTGCCAGTAAATTGTTTAAGTGCCATTCACACACCCACACACATGTGTGCACTCATACAAATGCGTGTTTCTGGTGGTGAAACTGGTGGATTTCCATATGCCGAAAGGTTGTTCTTATCAAATCGATTTAAAATGAAGTAGTTTTGGGTGTAGTCTCCGGCGATAAGTTTATGTAACTGGAATATCGAATGAAGAGAGCAGTGTAGAACAGAACGTCGGCCACTAGTTCAAGTCGAGCCCGAGTAATCTGCGAATACTTTTAGCCCTTGAATCAAGTCTTCTTATCGCTGCTACAGCTTTATTGAGTACTTGTTCGAGGTATTAAGTATTCTCACAAATTTCTCGAGGCAGATACATCTCATTTTTACCAGTGATTCATTAGACTAAGATTCAATTAATCGAGAGAGAGAGACTTATTAGACTAAGATAGTGGAATTAATTGAGAGCGACAGCTGGAGTGAGTATATGAAAAAGTACTAAGCATCCGTGAGCTTGGATATTATACAATTTACTGCTGGGTGTGCACATTCATGGTTCAGAATGCGAGTGTCTTGTCAGGAATGCGATGAAATTCTTCGGTTCCTTTTATTTTGAGTGTGGTATTGTCATAAGCTAAGAGAAATTGAAATGCGAACGTGAATTTATGGTCACTTCACCTAGCAAGAGCTTTGCGAACGTCGATATGACTAAAGACTTATGTACATTCGTGTGTTAGTGTCTTAGAAGGAACAGCGAAGGTATATTTGGATCTAATAGCGCAAACGTGGTCTGCACTGTGCAATATTGGTTTGTTAGCTTAACTAAAAATGAAAATATATAATGATAATGGTAAAAATAGTATTTAATAAAATATTTAGGTATAATTATCTTACTCTTCTTTATTACTTTTTACTGGCGTAGACACCGCTTTATGATTATAGCCGAGTTAACAACAGCGCGCTAGTAGTTTCTTCTTTTAGCAATTTGGTGCCAGTTCGAGAGCCAAGTGCAGCCTGATCTCTCTAACTGATTGGAGGTCTTTCTCTTCTTTTGCTTCCTCCGGCGGGTATCAAAAGGTGGCCTCTCTTTAGAGGCTGTTGTTTTGTTTTCATTGCAGGCGTTTTTTACGTGGCGGGTCCCAAGTCTAGCGCACAAACAGAGTTCGCCTTCTCACTTTGACTCGCCTTCAAACGGATGTTCCTTGGCTACCCAGAGGATACTTGGTCTAAGACCGGAAGTCGTGAGCTGCTTGAACTATATGTAAAAGAATCTTTTCTAACCACTCCCATGTGAATGGCGCTCAGAGAACTTTCCTCATTTGCGTGAACTTCTACACATGACTTCATCCTACATAAATATCTACCATATTACATAACTGCGTTGCTTAAGTTTTCGGAATTTGTGTTCAGTACCGACCAAGCTTTTCAATGAAGCAGAAACTTGTGGTTATTTGGCCTTGAATTGAATTAGATCTTAGAACCTTTTTTACGTTATAGCTAGAAAGTAAAATATCATTACCACCGTTCTATGAGCCAAGCAAAACACAATTGCAATCCACTCGTAACTCCAAAATCGTATCATTTCATCTGAACCATGTGGAACCTACTGAATACGGATCTGAAGTAATTGGGAAACATTAAGTTCACGTTCTTTGGTTCTGCTCATCACAGAGCGGTCTGTGCTGTGCTCTTGTAATCCCAGCTGTGTATTCCCTGACTTGTTATCTTGTTTCGACGCCGAATCCAATCGCCCTCTTTATTTGTACGAGAGCAGATCGAGTGAGCTGCCATATGTGATGCGGCTGACGCTCTTGGTTTTGTTAAACTCAATTTAGTTTCGCTTTATGCTTAACAATTACTGCGCAAAAGTTAGTTGTTCATGTTTTGCATTTTACTATTTTATAGTGTTAAATCAAATTACGAACCAGCAAATTAATTTAAATACTTCCTAATTAACTTTTATTACGATTACTTTGTCTATCGACAACAAGCTCACACATATACTAAAATAATATATAAATACTATGAGAGTGTGTGCGTTTAGTGCGAGTTACTAGGCAACTTTAGTTGTGGCACAGTTTGGCTGAGAGTTCGCGGGCACATCGGTGCTGACGCAGCATAATGGAGATGAGCCAGTAGCGTGACTGAGGGTGTGGCAGCCTGAAACGGAGCAGCAGCTTGCCTTTATCGTTGCGCGCAACCGCTTGGCTGCTGGTGGCCGTAATGATGGCGCTGGTGCAGTGTCAAAGGCCAGCGGAACAGCAGCCAGCGGTGCGTGCAGAATGCCGTGCTTGGCCATGAAGCTGGCAACGATGGCAACACTGACAATAGCTTGAATTAATTTGATATCAATTAACACGAAAAGTGAATGTTTCTGGGCGTTGTCGCATAAGCAGCTTACTTATTTGAACAATCTTGGATGATGAACTAAATTCAGCGGCTACTGCTGCTGCTCCGAAAGCTCCCCAAGTCGCTAATTGCCAAGGAAAGCTAATTCTGTTTCGTCAATGGAGAGATGCGCCGAATTTATATCGTCTAAGCGTGTTTGCTCTCTTTGAATTGTTTAAATCCCGCTTGTGACTGGCGTGAGGCAGGGGCGGTGGTGTTGTACAACTTTATATTAATGTGCATTGTTGTAGCTTTATGTACAGTTCTCGTAACTGACCCATGTTAACAAATTTAGTCGCTCGAGTTTTTGTATTTTCTAGTTTATATTATATTTTTCCTAGCTTTCTGTTGTTGTCGAATATAAACTTTGTCGGCAACGTTATTTGCATACGAAATGTGAAATGAAGAGCGAGCGACTCGCTTTTACATCATAGAACCTGACAGACATTTTTCGCGAGCATGTGCTCTGAATTTTTAATTAGTTTTAAAGTTTGTGCAAACACTCAAAAAGTACATTAATCGCAGACTTTCCGTTGCAGCTGCAGCTAAAGAGAATTCCTGCAAAGGTCAATTGTTAATTAATGGCGGAATTAGTCTCCTTCTATCTATTATAATAAATGACGGCACTGCTGGCAAGTATACTTACAAAGTCCATTGTTGTTAGAGGACCCATTTAGGAGTATACATAAAAACATATATTTTTAGCAGAACAGGGTATAGGATTAGTAAGGATAGTGTGTACATATTTGCTATGGATTGGCTTCTCATTTCCGGTGACCTTGCAAAATTGGTGAAATTTTTTTTCCAAATAGTTGCATTCGAAAAAATCCTTCGTCTAAGTCTTTAAGAATTGTATCTCAAAGATCGAAAAGTTTCATGCAGATCGGTTGAGTAGTTCTCGAGAAATCTGTCATATCGACTTCAAAAACACACTTTTAAGAAAGGCGCGTTTAAAGACGGTTCACTTAGCCTAGCTGCCAGCCTCGAGCGCACAAGTTCTCAAGTCTGTATCTCCGAAACTGTTATTCGGATTAACTTTAAAATTTAGGACAATATTCTAGAGGTATCGTAGAATTTAATAAGAGAAACAAAGCATTTGACTTTTGGAAACCGTTAACCCATTTAACCCCTTAACAACAGCTCGCCAGTCTTTTCTTCTTTCGCTATTTAGTGCCAATTCAAGATACCAAGTGCAGCCAGGTCCTTCGTCACCTGATTTCTTCAACAGACTAGAGGTGTTCCTCTCCTTCTACAGGCGGGTACTGAATCGAAAACCTTCAAAGCTGCAGATTTTTTTTCCATACGAACAACATGACCTACCCAGCATAACTGCTGTCTCTTGGTTCGCTATAGTACTTGTAAGTCACCATAAATCTTCGGCAAAACTTTTCTTTCGGACACTTCTAAGGCCGACTCATCATATGTATATTGTCCATGCCTTCGCACCATATAGTAACATGGGAACGACGAGGGACTTGTAGAATTTGATTTTCGTTCGTTTGGAGGGGACTTTACTTTTCTATTGCCTACTCAGTCCAAAGTAGATAGCACCTGTTGGCAAAAGTGATTCGACGACATTAACCATGTTGAAAAAAACTCCCGGTGTATAAATGGATATTTCTCAGAGACCACAAAACTTTATGTTTACAATTGGCAGTTATTATCATGTTTCTTGAAGGAAATTCTCGAGCATTTCGCTGAACTTTACAATTGTCTAAAAGTGCTGAAACCCACAGTCCAGTTTCCAGGTTCTAACGTAATTTTTCATTTCATTTTTACTTGGAACATGTTTTATTTTGAAAATGAATGAAAAGAGATGATTTGGGGTATGCTGGATTTGAAGTCCACAAAAGAAAATGTCTAACTTCATAATACTGACTTGTAACTAGAAACTTAGTATATAGTATATACGGGGAATTCTATTAAAAACAAACTGTAAAGTACTCGTATCTTCCCATGTGGAACACACTTTTTACGACGTATTACCTTAACATCATAACATTTATAAGACTATATTTTTGCCCGCTGTTTTTAGGACTTCCCGCCAAAGTGCTCAATAACGTTTTTGGATTTTTTTCCATTCCTCTTCCTTTCGTTAAAAGTTGATGTTTCGAAACACGCTCTGTGGGTGGGTCTTGAGACAGCCGAAGTACTTGGAACAACGTAAATTTGCATTTGTTTCGCCTCTTTGCATTCATATGTACATATATTTTCAGTGGCAGTCGTGCATGAATTTTCACTTGTGCTCTGTCCTCTTTCTGGTTTTATGAAAATTCTCTTATTCCGCCAATAAATATTTCAGAAAGTACACAGAGGAACACCTACATCAGCATCCTCAATGAGATTCACATCCGCAGCCACTACCATTTCCGCTAATGTGCTTATGTATACGAAAGCGCAAATTATGCGCGTACATATTTAGAGCCATACAGAGTTGCATTAGGGTGTGATTATAAGATGTTATGCACTTAAAAGTTAACGTGACCTTCTCTTCTCTTTTAAGAACGGCTTCAAGATTGAATAAATGTCGTTTACTTTGGAAAGGAAGTTAGAAAGTTCGCATTGCTTGCGGTTGCAACGAAATTTTCAGGCATAATTATGGTTCAACGTTGAAAAAGAGTTTGAAGTATGAAGGTATGAGGAGAATTAGTTGTGCCACTTCCAAGCGCGGTTCCTTTTTAGACCTAGATTTGGTACTTAGTAATAATGGTTTTCATTGAAACTTAAGTAGGGATCTGAAAGGCATAACCAAACAGGTCTCTGAAAGAGGTACACAGAAGAGCAGGATAACCATGCAGGTCTCTGAAAGAGGTACACCAGAAGAGATAGAGTTGTCGATCCGCTATTAATGACCGCCAGTGCCAAGTGCATTTACGGGATGATCATAAAACTCAAAAGAGTTTTCTTGGACGTAGAAAGGGTTCACCACAATGCCTGCATATAAGTACACGAGTATATATTTGAGTGTGCCTAATATCTAAGTACACGGTTTATATATAATTGTATTTGTATACGCTTATGTATATTTATATTTGTATGTGTTGGTGTATACATGCTTGCATTTTGCCAACTTGTCTACTTTCTATTCGTGTAATTTATTTAAAGCCAAGTCAGTAAAGCATTTTTCTCGCAGTCACTTGCACTTGAGGCGGTATTATCCGACTTAAGCAAGCCCCGACGATTGCAGCTATAAATGCAGTGCTCTCGCTAGTCAAGTAGAAGTGGCGGCGACTCCCACTAGCTGCTGCTGCTGCTGCTGCTGCTGCCGCACAAAACTGGAGTAGATTTGTATTGGGAACGTACTAGGCACATAAATTCCAGGAGGCACCATTAAGCACAAACAAATGACTTCGGAAGTGGAGTGCGAAAGAGTGCGGAAAAGGCACGGAAGAAGTGCAAAGGAAATGGCAGTGGCGAGGGGAGAATACGAGAACATCGTACCTACATTATGGATTATGTACAAGTCAGAAAGCTGCAGCAGAAGCGCACACAGCGAGCGTAGCGGGTAGCAACTCGACAACAAAGCAAATCATACACCCAAACACACACACACATACCTGTCTATGTGTGTATCTAGGAGCATACAGTCGTATTGTTGCGTAGCCACCTGCGATGCGCTGCGCAGTTTTGCTGCCATTACACAGAATAGGAATACCTGAGAAGGTTTAAAGCAGTTACTTTTGTAGTGGATTATTCTACTTTTTTAAGTTTTTTAAGTTCTCGACTCGTGTTGCCTCAAAGAGAAATATGGCATATTACAAGGGGGCCAGCTGAAGTTGCTGCATTAAAGTTGAACTTGTGTGCGTGCGCGCGAGCACTGCGGGCGTTTGGGCGTTCGGGCGGGCGGGCCTTCATGTAGCCACTATTTATCGCAGTCATTTGGAGAATAAATAGGTTGGTGAAAATGCTTTTTGATGCCAGCAAAAAAGAAGTAATGCAACACAATGGTGCAACATAAATAAATAAAGGACTGCAGAGCAACTTTTGTATAGACTATGCTGTTTTATTACTATTTTTAATTGTTTGTTATCTTTTCTTAAATTAATTTAAGCAAAATGAGTCGTCGTCGTGTGCTGTTACCATAGCGCTGGTGCGGCTGCGTAGTGCAGAGGCGCCGCGTAAGAGGGAGCGTACGCCAGAGGAGCGGGCGCAGCCAGGGGCGATGTGTACGCGAGCGGAGCAGCTGCATAGCGGGCGAGTGGGGCGGCGGCGTAGCGAGCTACTGGTGCAATGGGTGCGGCGAGCGGTGCGGCGGCGTAGCGGACCAAAGGTGAAATCGGTGCAATTGGAGCGGCCAAAGGCGCAGCCGCTAGAGGTGCAGCTACGGGAGCAGCGGCAACAATCGGTGCGGCGGCAATGCCATTGTGGGTTCTTGCAACAACCTGACTGCTGGTGGCCGTGATGATCGGTGCTGGTGCGGCAAGGGCGAGTGGTGCGGCGGCCAATGGGGCGTGCAATAGACCGGGCTTGGCGGCAGCGCAGGCAATGACGGCCAGGACAACAATGACCTGAAATTATTGTGAGTAATCCAAAATCAGTCCGATGCACACCAGGGGCGATGCGGTTAAACTTACGTGCTTGAACATTTTGCTTGAAGTGCTATTTCTTAAGTTGCTTCTGTGAAGACAAGTTGACTTATGATGTCCATCAGTTAACGGTTTCGGCTTTTTATACCCATTCCTCGGCGGTTGAAACACCTGCTATTTTACACACACACACACACACATGCACACAATACACAAGAGCCTTATAGCACTGACCACGCACAACACGAAAGACATTCTGGTGCTTCCACGCGCCATTGGGTCTTCGGGGACGCTTATTAATGCGTGGCACGTACGCGCCGCTTTTACGCCCGTGCGCACTGCTGCTTTAGGGGATTGTAAGTTTTTTTAAAGCTGTTTACATACATACTTATGTGTATGTGAGGTAAACGAATGCGTAGAATTTGGACGTTTTATCCGCTTTTGTTAAACATTTCATGCTTATAAATATGCACGTAGGTCTTGTTATCGTTACCTCGACAAGGGCAACGTTCCATCGGTTGTTACTAATTTTTAATGAATTTCATAATTTTCGGACAATATTTCATTGAGTAGTATAGGGATAGTCGCGAGCCATTAGTCATAATAGTAATAATCATGTTTTGGCGCTTAAAACTGCATGAGTCGTCGATTTTGAGCAGTTAAGATATGAACTTACTCACGCACTCAATCTGGTATTGGATTTAGCTTAATGAAAGAAGAGTGTATAAAAACCCAAAATAACTGCGGATGCACAGAAGCTATTATACCCTTCACAAATACAAAAGGTATTATTGCTTTAGATAATGATTCGTGCCAAATTTAGTGGAGATTCTTAGTGAAATGAAAGACTTTTCCTTAGAAGCACTTGATTCCGATTGTTCAGTTTGTATGGCAGCGACATACTATATATTCTGTAGTAGTCCGATATCGGTTCCGTGAAATGAACAGCTTCTTGATGAGATAAGTACAAGTGCAAAACTTTAGATTTATATCGTAAAAATTGAGCCCTAGTTCATATATACATATAAGGGTGGAGGAACAGATACAAGGGCATGACTAAATCGACTCGTCTCGTTAAGTGGATCGTTTATATTCGTTTCCTTTGGGTGCTTACGAACTTGCGACCAACAGAAGGTTACAAGACCGCATCATACTCTTGTAGAATCCCCAGAGGTGATCGAGTGACCGATGCCCAGAACATACTGACATTATAGAGGGAACACTTCTCCAAACTGCTGGATGGCAGTGAAAGCATGACACCAGGAGCTGGTGAACCCGACTGCCGAATCGATGATTAAGGAGCGGACGTTCCATTACCCGCAATTAAGAAGAAGAACAACTTGCCGAAGGCCGATGAATTGCCTGCCGAGCTATTTATTTACGGCGGCGAAGAACTAATAAAGAACATGCATCAGCTTCTTTGTAGAATATGGTCGGATGAAAGCATATCCACTCCACAAAAAGGGAGACTTCTTCAATTTACTGCTGGAGAAAATTGGAAGCTTAATCTAGCAGGTGAAATCTTCTATAAGAGTGTATATGATATCACTGGCCTTCAATTCCGCTTGGCTCCCACGTCACTGTTGACCGTCATAACATCGAAGTCGTAGATAATTTCGTCTATCTCGGAACCAGTATTAACACCAACAACAATGCCTCGAAATCCAACGCAAAATAGTTCGTGCCAACAGGTGCTACTTCGGGCTGCGTAGGCAATTGAGAAGTAAAGTCCTCTTTCGACGACCAAAGACCAAATTCTACAAGTAAGTCACTCATCATCCCCGTCCTGCAATATGATGCAGAAGCATGGACGATGACAACATCTGATGAGTCGACGTTACGAGTTTTCAAGAGAAAGTTCAGCGAAAGATGTATGATCTTTTGCGCATTGGCAACGGCGAATATCGCATTCGATGGAACGATGAGCTGTACGAATTATACGACAGCATTGGCATTCAGTTCAGCTAATTAAGAGACAGCGGCTACGCTGCCTAGGTCATGTCGTCCGAATGGATGAAAATACTCTAGCTCTGAGAGTATTCCACGCAGTTCCCGCCGGCGAAAACCGAGGAAGACCACACTCTATTGGAAGGTTCAGGTGGAAAAGGACCTGGCTGCACTTGGTATTTCGAATTGCGACCAAACTACCAAAAGGAAATACGACAGGCGCGCTGTTGTTAACTCGGCTATAACCGCGTAAACGGTGTCGACGCCTGTTTTCTTAGATTGGTATAATATTTTTTATGTTCGCTGAAGTTCGATCTCTACATGCCATGAATTTGACAGTTTTTTGTTTTCAATGCGAAAGGCGAAAGATTTATCTGATGTTATATGTAAGGTCAATGGTCTCATGATGTGTTCCCCGAAGTGGATTTTTCAGATCCGAAAACAGAATAAGTAAGGGAGTCAAATCTCTCTCAAAAGAGACAAATACGATGCATAAAATTTATGTCTGGAAGGATATATATTATGCCAACCACATAATAAAGTTAATCGAAAACGAAAGAATTGAATCCGTAGCAAATGAATGCAAAATAATGAACTCGCTCGCATTTAACGGAACAAGTGAAAGGTCAAAGGCAATAAATAGCACATAATTAAAAATATGTCAAAGTAATCAAAAAACTATTTTCTGCGGTACCTAAAGTTCTGTGTGTATCTTTGTGGGTAATGAAGAAGTAAAGACGATATGATGAGCAAACTGACAGCAGTTATGTTAGGAAAATATCTAATGCGGCGTCAGCTGGTGATGCTTGAAGACGAGGTAAACTTAATTAGGAGAAAAATTGGACTGAAATGATGAACCAATTAAGCGACTTGGAAATGCTTGTGGACTTGGTCTGAAGAATACGAAGCATCAATTAATTAGGAAGATAAAACATTACACAAAATTCGTTTTAAATATTATATTTATCTACGTTTATATATTTAGCAGTCGTCCATAAAAGGCTTTCGGGAGAAAGTATCACTAAATTACCACAGAGATGTGGCGGCTGCGAGTGGTGCTACTGGAGCGACTGGAGCAACAAGTTTAGCAGGTGCAGCGGCAAAAGTAGCTGGGACTACGGCGGATCCGTAGTTCTGTTGGATGTCAAGACGGCTGCTGGCATAAGCGGCATCCAGAGGGAGGTTGGTGTAGGCAAGAGGGGCGGCTACTGGAGCAACCAAAGGAGCAGCTAATGGAGCGGAGGCCACAATTTTAGCGGGGGCAGCAGCCAATGGAGCGGCAACTGGTGCGGAGGCGACAAGTTTAGCTGGTGCAGCGGCAAAGGTGGCGGGTACTACAGCGGCTCCGTAGTTCTGGTGAATGTCCAAACGGTTGCTGGCGGAAGCGGCATCCAGAGGGAGGTTGGTGTAGGGGCAAGAGGGGCGGCTACTGGGACGGCAGCTGGAGCAGCTAATGGAGTGGAAGCCACAATTTTAGCGGGGGCAGCAGTCAATGAAGCGGCAACTGGTGCGGAGGCGACAAGTTTAGCTGGTGCAGCGGCAAAGGTGGCGGGTACTACAGCGGCGCCGTAGTTCTGGTGAATGTCCAAACGACTGCTGGCGGAAGCGGCATCCAAAGGAAGGTTGGTGTAGGCAAGAGGGGCGGCTACTGGGACGGCAGCTGGAGCAGCTAATGGAGCGGAGGCCACAATTTTAGCGGGGGCAGCAGCCAATGGAGCGGCAACTGGTGCGGAGGCGACAAGTTTAGCTGGTGCAGCGGCAAAGGTGGCGGGTACTACAGCGGCTCCGTAGTTCTGGTGAATATCCAAACGGCTGCTGGCGGAAGCGGCATCCAGAGGCAGGTTGGTGTAGGCAAGAGGGGCGGCTACTGGAACGGCAGCTGGAGCAGCCAAAGGAGCAGCTAATGGAGCGGAAGCCACAATTTTAGCGGGAGCAGCAGCCAATGGAGCGGCAACTGGTGCGGAGGCGACAAGTTTAGCGGGTGCTGCAGCAAATAGAGCGGCGCCATATCTCTGCTGAATATCAAGACGACTGCTGGCATAAGCAGCATCCAATGGGGCATTGATTGCGGCGGTGGCAAGCGGGACTGCGGCCAATGGAGCAATGATATCTGGCTTAGCGACAGCGCAAGCAATGAAGGAGCATAGAACAATGAGCTGTAAAGTATAGAGGAAAATAATGCTTATACTCAATTCGATATATATGTATATCTACATAGGTTTGAACTTACGAATTTGGCCATTTTAAATGTGAATAGGATTAATTTTCGGCAGTCGCTTGCTTTGTAAGCCAAGTGAACTTAATTGTGAGTATGTCTTCTTTGCTGACAATACACGCTTTTATACTTCGCAAACATTTGAAGTTTTCTAGCAGTTATTTAGTGACTTGTCATCGGCATTGAAAGTTTAGCGCTTGCAGTTGCATAGATAATTAGCTCACTAGACCAAAGGTTAGCTGGTGGACTGCGCTGTGTCTTCAACGAATGCGGTTTTGGCATTAGCATAACTCAAGTTTGTCTACTTTGTTTTTATTTTCTTTTATGCACTCGCAGATTGCATACCTAATGTTAACGCA
Organism: Bactrocera tryoni; assembly: GCF_016617805.1. Lineage (NCBI taxonomy): Eukaryota > Metazoa > Arthropoda > Insecta > Diptera > Tephritidae > Bactrocera > Bactrocera tryoni. The sequence continues at coordinate 7,856,619 of NC_052503.1, read as the reverse complement.
AGTGACGCGCGCTCGAGCTTCATTCGGCTTTAAGATAAATTTAAGGACCTTGGGTGTATTTGGAAGGCACGAATTCATTATTGACTAAATATTAATCTTATATAAATTAGTTAAGATTGTTTTTGTTAGTCTAGAAAGAAATAAGGTACTTTTACCTGCTCCTTCTTATCAAAAACTCTGGAGAGACTAATGGACTGGTACATAAAGGGGTGCATTCCGAGAGACCATTTATCAGGAGTAAAACGACCTTATTATAAAGGCAATACAGTAGATAATCTCTACATAATATCGTGTCATGACTTGAAGCAGCCATGAGGCATAAGGGATTCGTTGTTGGGACCTTCCTTGATATAGAGGGAGTTTTCAATAACATTCTGGAAGCAGTCGTAACCGCTCTGGATGGTTTTGAGGTTGAATCAAACCTCAAACACCTCATTTTCAGTCTTCTTTGCGACAGAGTGATTGAAACGGAACGGAAAAACGCACGTGCTCGACGAAATGTGAGTAGTGAAACCCCACAAGGTGGAGTTCCCTTTCCTCTTCTATGGACCAGCTAAGAAAACTTAAAGATCGTGGCTGCGGGGTGATTGCCTATGCAGACGATGTTGCGGTTGTAGTCAAAGAAAGTGCCTAAGTACCCTTTACGAATTGACGCAGTGGTGCACTAAGGGCCACTTCAACCATGGCACTTAATGCCATCCTGCACATATTTTCCGCTGACATCGCCGGAACGTGTTTTTCTGCGAAAGTTGCCAACAATCTCAGAGAGTCTGAGTTCCTAAAGGAACGCCTGTTTGAACACTCGGATATTCTCACACACTTTGACATCATACCAAAGCACTTAGATTATGCAGTCGCCAAACCGAACTTTGGCCGCTCCTTCTCTACCCATATACCGGCGAGGGAGTTGTGGGTGGGAAGAAGCCTTTGGAGTATAGGGAAAATAAGCTTCTTTACGGATGGGTCAAAGCTTGGCGGGAAATATTGGTGGAGTGGTCTACTGTCAGGTGCTCTCTATCCAGTTTCAGACGTCCTAACTATTGCAGTGTCTTCAAGGCTGATGCTGAGCTTCGCGGGGGCGTGGTCAGCGCTGGGTCCCCATCGGTACATGCACTGTCGCAGCAAAAGCCTTTTTGGCCCAAGATCGATCATAAGAGATTTTGTGATATCTTTGCCCTCAGTAAGACTAGCCTCTTCCTGTTTTGAAGCTTCTTACGGGATTTTGCCCTATTGGCGTTCACGTAGTAAGGCTGGGAATTCTACCAGACGCCATCTGCAGAAGTTATATGGAAGCAGATGAGGTCGAAACAACTCAACACTTCCTTCTTGACTGTCCCGCGTTTGCGAGGTCAAGACTTAAACACTTGGGAGCATACACGTTCAGACATCTCCCCGAACTGGCGGAATGAAAATTAAATGCCTGTGCAAATTTGTTTTGGCTACTAAGCGTTTTGCTCATTTAAAAGTTCGAGCACAGGAGTTCTTGTTTTCTATAGCCTCACAAAGGTCTACATATAGTGCATAACCTATTTTTGTGTTGAAAGCCTTGAATTGATTTGGAAACTAAATCATAATGTATTTCTCAATTAATTTGCTCTGAAACCCCCCCAAACACACAACAAAAGTTAAAGTGAATTTCATTAAAAAAAAACGCGCACTTCATTAGAATAATTTAACGCCGGCGAACTTAATTTAAACAGAAAACTTGTCGCACAGATCATAACAACTGTCAGACAATATTGTTATCACTGCTCTTAATACTAATACTTTTAACTCAATGAAAGGAGAGAAACTAAGTTGCCAACAAAAACTTTTTTCCGATCGCTTTTGGAACGCCACAGGTCCGCTGATTGCGCCTTTTCTTTTTCTTGTACGTATGTATGTATGTGTGTGTGTATGTGAGTAATTGCGAAATCTCATTCGAAACTCAAATGAGGCGTGTTGTCGGCAGCGTGAGATATGAAGTCCTGCACTTAGCGTAATTACATTTGCAACTTGAAATTGTGCAGAGCATAAAACAGCTGGTGGCATAAGCAACAACAGTAGCAATAGCAACAGCAACAACAATCACAACCACGACAACATCTATTTTACGGAGTAAATTCTTCTGATATTAATATAAAAAGTTTTCATCATTGTTTTCCGCCGCCAGCCCGCGCTCTCGATTCGGTCCAGTCCAGTCTATATGGCACTCTCTCAATTGTTCTCTTCATCATCATCGTCATTTTCAATATTTTCCCACAGTAAGTATTAGTAGCAGCTGTGTTGCAACTTTAGTGCTGTTCTTCACCTACTTTTCGCCTTGATTCCGGCACCCACATTCACACAAACGCACGTAGAGTCGCACTTGGTTGCCGTGTTGTGGGTGTGTGCGCGCATTATAACCGTTATTTCAGTGTGTTGTGTGTGTGTGAGCACAAGTCAACAAAAATAAAGAAACTGCAAAAGTTGCTTCTCCTGCACTGGCTACAAAAACAGCAGTGTGCTTGAAGGGGTGTGTGTGTAAATGTGAGTGAGTTAGTGTGTATGTGTGGTGTGGTGTGGGGCCCGCGCTACCGAGAAATGCGCAACTTTTGTCATCTGTTCTAACAACATAATCGATGTCGAGCTGTTCTCTTATTGTTTGTAATGTCTTATGCTTTTCCCACACACACACACACACGCGCACACACACATATGGCACGTACTGTACGTGTGTGAGTTTCGCAGACTCATTGCATTACTTTTCGCTACACATTACCGTCAGCCTTCGTTTTTGTTTATGTATCAATGAATTTTGCATAACAAAAAGTTTATGCTTCGCTGCTGCAGATGAAATTTTCTTGAAGTGCAAGCACATGCGACTGACAATAATGCAGCGCTAAAAGCTCCTTAAACATTTTGCAATGGAGTAGTACTGTGCGTATTATTACTCACAAAAAGCATGTCCTGTCATTAACAATCATTTGCCGTATCTACATGGACTGAAATGTTTTGGCCTAACTTTGATCTCGATAACCGAACGGTGGGATAGCACTTGGTAATATTATTTATTCCTTGTTTCACCATGTTCGTTGTAGACGACGAAAACAAATAATTCCATGAAAATCCCTAAAATTCAACCATCCGGCTTTTGTAGTCCAGGGCGCTTTCGGAAAGTCATACGCTGCTTTTGAGCTATGCCATATTATCTCTATAAAATCAAATACATTTGAATAGTTGGTCTATGCTCAGAATGCGCAAAGTTTTGCCTTTTGTAAAAATTCGTGTATGATAAGACCTACTCCTTTGAGATGTCATTGATTTTGACTAACTTACTCCACATGAATTTACGACCACTCAACAAAATTTCGCAAATTGGCGAGGTATTCGATGTTACCACTGGCCTACCAGAACGGACTTCCATCATTAGTGCCAGGTTGTATCCAATCAATTAACAGTATTTGGTCGTAGAATATGTTAAGACAGAAGTCATACTACTTATCAAAACAAACTTGTATTTTTCCTTACCGAAGAAATGTTTTATCAAAACTCAAATACACTTTTCCCCTTGTAAAAACTAAAAAGGGTTGCTAATTTTTGATACCGATGAAATGACTTAAATCTTTAACGTCTGGAAGAAAACTTTAGACTTTTAGTTCGTTGCAAGGTTTTAACAAAGACCAGAGACTTTTTAACGGCTGATCCAAGTAGAGGTGCATTTTTCAATAGCCTTTTATTGGCAGATAACGCGAAAGTCGTGTCAAGCTGTCAAGTAAATTTTGTTCAATGTTGGTTGGCATTTCATCATGGAAAGACTTACATCAGAACAACGTTTACAAATCGTTCGACTTTATTGCGAAAATTCAGGTTCTGTTAGCATATATTTCGCGCACTTCCCTCAACTTATTGCCAGCCTCTGAGGCCTCGGCCTACTGAGCGTACTATTCGCAACCACCACAATCTATTTTTAAACCCAGTATTTATTATTGAATAATATTCAACCGAATAGACCACGTCCAGCAAATATAGCAGCCGAAGCTGAGAGTGTACACGAAGACCGTGAAGAGTCAATTCGGCGCTATTTGCAGCAACTCGGACTGACGTATGGAACGACTTGGCGCATTTTTCGTTGAGATCTTAAATTGAAAGCGTACAAAATACAGCTTGTAAAAGAACTGAAGCCTCATTGCCATTCTTGCCAAGCGACATCGCTTCACTCATGGGCTCTTGAAAAGTTCCAAAGAGATCCGAAGTTCTCGAGCAAGATTTTGTTCAGTAATGACCCCTATTTCTGGTTCAATGGGTATGTTAATAAGCAAAATTTGCGCATTTGGGACAAAGAACAACCTGAAGAGTTTCAAGAGCTGCCATTTTATCCAGAAAAACAACGGTCTGGTGAGCAGATAATTTCTCGTTTTGGGCCGGTCGAATAGCCATCAAGATCATGGGATATCGCACCGTTAGACCCTTTCCTGTTGGGATATTTGAAGTGTAAAGTCTATGGGGAAAACCTCGCTTCGATTCAAGCCTTGGAGCAAAACATCACGCATACTTTACTTCTGCTCTGAACAATCCGATCAAAATTGGTCCAGAGTGGATGGATAACAAATTTTTTCTTAGATTGGTGCAACCTTTTCTATATTCATGTAATTTTCTCCATTGTCAATTAGTGAATGTTTGGTGGACACTTTTTATCAATGAAGAAAAAGTTAACAACAAGTTTACTTGAAAATGAGTGTTCCAAGGGAATTATGGCTACGGAATCATTGAACATGTCGCAGAACTTGCGGAATCTAGTTGATTACGAACACAAGTATTTGAGTAGCGCAAACCATTCGGTGGAAGTCGTGAAGTCATCGAACATCACCTACCTCTGTTTATGATGATAACCTTGAAAACAGGGACAGTGAATTTTATCCATTTCATTTCATTCAAAGCAAGCTCCTCCCGCTGCAATATACTTATGCCTACGAATTTTCCAGTGATCATAGCACTTGGAGTAATCCTCCGTCGTAATGGCCTTCTTCGATTTAACTTTTATATTCTCAATTAAGTCAAAACGTTGTCCTCGGAGTGGTCATGTGAGTTTGCTGTCTAGCCAGAAGCTACACGAAGGTAAATCAGGCGAATGCGGTGATTGCGGCACGATATTGGTTGAAAATGTGGCGAAATGATCACCAACAACCATTGCAGTATGAGATGGTGCATTATCTTACTTCTTAGTTGAATAAATTCAGACATAGTAATCGAAGAATTCACTTTTAGAGCCTCACAAAATGACGCGCATCTCAAATACTAATGAATATTTTGACGTGAAATTTTGGTAGTACTGTTAGTGACATCTATGCTAAATTCACCTTCCAATTTGATCACAGTAGTACTTGAAAATCGTCGTGTTGATGTCAGAAAGATATTTGAAGAAGAGTGTCAATGTTCGTTATTTTAGGAAGAGTGTCAAAACTCGGGCCAAAATACCTGAAACTATTGCAAGAACGACGACGAGTCGAGGTCGCAAAGGGATGCTTGACAATGTAGTTGAGGATGCTACATTCAAAAAACGCATCATTACTGGAGACGGTACATTGATTTCTGACAATAACGTTGAAACTCTTCAACAATCTATTGAATGGCGCTCCAAAAATAAGCTGAAACCAAAAAAAATTCCCTGAAAGCCATAAAGGTCATCCCAACAGTGGATTATGGTATAATAAATGTAGGAATAATTGGGTAAAATATTGGAATGCTTATTTTAACTCAGGAGTCTATTTTGAAGACTATTTGTATTAAAAACTTGAAAAAATTTTTGTCCTGCCGATGTTTTGCAGTCCGGATTAAATTTGATCAGATGGTAAGTTGTATGTATTCTTATGTTTCGAAATGCAAATAGTTGTTTAAAAAAAAAAAAACTATAGCACTTTGTGTGATTTGTTTTATTATTATTTTAAAAACAATGAAATTGTGCAAAATCCTTTGAATTCCACTGAGCAAATGAATTTCAAAGTATTTACATAAATAGCTCGTAAAAACGCTTGGGTTCTTCTGGTAGTTGTTTCGTCGGATTTGTTGGTTTTGCATGTCGTATTAATACGAGGTGTGGATATTTAATAAGAAGATCAACAATCCTGTAGACGAAGAATGAAAGCGTAAACTCCTAAAGCAATCCACACCACAGTATGCATTCTTCATTACAAAATGGCCCCCATTTTGACACAAAAATTTCTCTTTCAGATGTTAAAGGAATGCAGAATACAGAAGACTCTTAAGTATTGAGAAATGTTGTGTAATTTGTGTGAATTTTTGGAAAAAAAAGATCCTATTGTATCACATCCTCGAGTTTTTTGTTGAAACAACAACGGCTATACAAATACTCATCTCAACCACAACAAAAAACATTTAACAACTTCAATAAATTTTTCTAACCGCCCGCCCTCGTATGGTGCAACTTGTACTTTTGTAAAGCAGTCATAGCAGAAACTATCAAAAACTATGCAAAGCAACTCTAAGCAAATTATTGTATATGTTTTTTGTTTTGTTTTAGTCTTTTTGACCAAATATTTACATTTTTATATTCTCTTGCATTCTCCTCAGTGCCCCATATTCAAGTATACGAACACATATACTTACACCTAAATACGAAACTTCATTCGGAATGGAATTCAACGCACGTTCCAATGGCAAAGTACGGAACTGAATTATGCAACTCCCGCCGAATTTGGCTGGGTATAAAAGCGCTTCCACGCAACGGGGGTAACACAATCTCAATTTGCAGTATCCTCAAAACGCTCAAAATGGCCAAATTCGTAAGTAGAAAATATTTCCTGCCAGGAAACAGTTTAATCGAGGTTTAATTTGATTCCTTGTAGATCATTGTTCTGTGCGCCTTCATCGCCTGCGCCGCCGCCAAGCCACAGCTACTCGCTCCAGTCGCCGCGCCGTTGGCCGCCGCACCTGTCGTTGCCGCAGTGCCAGCCGCTTACGCAGCGGCTCCCATCGCCTACGCCAACGCGCACTTAGATGCGGCCTACGCCAGCAGCTCGATCGATGTGAGACAGAACTACGGCGCCGCTGTAGTGCCTGCCGTGTACTCCGCCGCAGTTGCGCCAGTTGCTCCTGTAGCGCCTTTGAAATACACCGCTGCCGCTCCAGTCCTGTTGTAGAATTACAAATACTTATGGCATAGGTATTAATTTGACGAGGCTGTTCTGCTCTCGGCCTGGATTCGTAATAAACGCATTTGATTTGAAACTCTATTATTTTATGTGTTCTCTTTTGATATTCGGAAAATATTCGACTAAGTTCATTAAATACTGTTCATTACAGTAAAATCTACGGAAAGCAGCTAAAAACTGGTTTGAAGCTGGCCAATTTCCTCCCTCAAAAATAAAAATTTAATTATTTTTATATCCTTCGCGAGGGTTGAAATAATTCAGTGCGACAATAAACACAGAATTTAACGAAACATTTCAAAATGAACTTGACCGAGGACAAAGTCAAAGATTTAGTAGTATGTAGCATATCTGTTAACATATAATAGAATCCAAAGATTGTTGTGAATGTTCAGACAAAAATTTTTATCGGCTCATTTATCAGTGTATGCTTACAAGGTTTGTCCGGAAAGTAATAAGACTGAATTGATTTAAAAATATTTATTAAACCAATACAATTCTTTAAAACTATCCAAATAGGCTCCTTCTGCGTCGATGTAGCGCTGCCAGCGCGATTTTCAAGCATTGAAGGCGTCACGGAAGGCATTCTCAAGAATAGCCTGGATCGCCTCTGTCGTCTCAAAATGATTGCCTTTCAGGCAAGGAAACAAAAAAGTCCGGGAGGTCACAGCGGTGCTGTAGGGCTGCTGCAGAAGCGTTTGAATGCCGGCCTCGGCTAGGTAGTGTATCTTCCAAACGGCTGCAATGTTCTGTCGGACCCCGTTGACCCTTCGTTTGAGTCTCTTGAGGACTCCCACGTAAAACTTGGCATTGACGGTTTGTCCAGGAGAAACAGATTCATGGTGGAGTCACATTGTCGGTGTTTGTCGAAGTCGCACTTTTCCCAGCACTTTTCAGTCTTCGAGAGACAAAGGTGAAAATGCGCGGTTGGCATATTTTTTACGAACTCGCCAAATTGGCTGGTATAAATATTAGCTGCCTTAATAAATTTGTGGCAGACTCTACGCATTTTGTCGTGTTTTTGATACATAGCTAGGAGTTGTTGCGCATCACACAGAACGAACGTTCCAAGTGGGATTATTCGTGGCCTCACGAGTAACGAGCTTATTTACCTAACCTAATATAACCCATGAACTGCGATGCCGAATTTCCGGAAATTTCTCTTAATAAAACGTTTCATAATGACTCAAATTGCAAACTTTTCATTTTTTATTCAATGGTTGAATAAATATTTATCTATCGGTCAAGCCGAATACACTCAAAGGGTTGCTCGCTATTAGAAAGTTTTTCAGACCTCAGCATCTAACCCTCACCCACTGTGTGCTTGCCACGTACCCAAAACCCTTAGTCCCTCTTATAGATCATTTCTTATGATCTTGCGTATTAAGAATAATCGTTAACCATATAATACAAGTGTGATTCGAATTTTCTTTAACGTTTGTCATTTTTTCTTTCGTTCCCGATGGAATTCAACCTAGTATGAACTTCTTTCCTTTTTATATTTTTAGAGGCTTCTACACTAGTCTATATTTGAGACATCAATTCTGAAAATTTCCACTTTTATAAATAATATAATCGATAGGAAAGGAAGAAAATTTCTGAAACAATAAGTTGGATGGAGGATAGCAGTGCTGTAATACCTAAATATTTTCATATTTTTCTCCATGACAAAAACCGAGCTAAGGTAAAAAAGATTGATGTATTTTCGAATTAGTAATAAATATTTATTTTTTTTAAGTAATCCAAGTTTCAGTATGTTTTTCACCACAAAAGTTGGGGAGCAGCATAACGGGCAGCCAACGGCGCAGCAGCGTAATGGGAAACAACGGGAGCAGCCAAAGGAGCGGCGGCATAGTGTGCAGCAACCAATGGAGCGGCCAGAGGGGCAGCAGCGGCATAGCGGGCAACCACAGGGGCGGCCACGGGAGCGGCGGCAACAATTGGAGCAGCGGCGATGCCATTGTAGTTGCGAGCGATCACTTGGCTGCTGGTGGCGGTCACCACTGGGGCTGGAGCAGCAACGACGGCGGCGGGAGCAGCATAAGCCAAAGGAGCGGCAGCAAGGAGACCGGGCTTGGCGGCGACGCAGGCGATGAGGGCGAAGAGAACAGCGGCCTGTTTGATATGAAATAAGAATGCAAGTAATTAATAACGGTAGTTCTGAATACATTTATATCAAAAACTTACGTATTTGAACATTTTTGATAAGCTTTTGATTGGTTGGTTGCTTCTTGAATGAACGTTGGCAAGTAATTGATGACAACTGCTTGATAAAGTTGGGTTTATATAGTGAACTCAACCGCTTTAACCGTTTTATCCAAATTTTAAATATGCAAAACCAAATAAAAAAACCGTAAATAACAGTAGCAAAAGAGTATGCAAACTGCCACTTCCCCTCATTACAATTCAGTGCATTTCGCGTAGCTTGTGGTCAACTCTTTGTCGGGGCTACTGTAACGACCACAAATACCTAAGCACGTGTGTCTGTATGTCGCTCGGCTTACATGCTTTGAATCTATAAGTCCGTGGTAGGAATTTTTAGCTGTGGGAATTGAAGTTGTACCGAAAGCGCAAAAGAGACCCTCAACCAATGCTAAACTTGAGTTTTATTGTAATTCACCAAAATGATGCACTTTGCATTCTTCAATCGCTATTCATTAAAGTATTAAGAAGGTTTTATATTTCCAGCAGTTGACTATAAATACCTAGCCGACTTTGGTCTTAGGTATCAATCAATCTTAAGCCTTTGTTCAAGCAACAGTCGCAGACAAGCAAATCCAAACACTTCAATATGTTCAAATACGTAAGTTCTACACAAAGATAAGACACATATATGTACATACATAAGAAAAAAACATTTTTGTAAAAAAACTGTTTCTAAAATTCTTTCATATTCTCACAGGCCGTTGTTCTCTTCGCTCTCATTGCCTGCGCCGCCGCTAAACCCGGTCTCCTTGCTGCCGCTCCATTGGCTTACGCTGCTCCCGCCGCCGTCGTTGCTGCTCCAGCCCCAGTGGTGACTGCCACCAGCAGCCAAGTGATCGCTCGCAACTACAATGGCATCGCTGCTGCTCCAATTGTTGCCGCCGCTCCCGTAGCCGCCCCTGTGGTTGCCCGCTATGCCGCTGCTGCCCCTCTTGCCGCTCCATTGGTTGGTGCACACTACGCCGCTGCTCCTTTGGCTGCCCATTATGCTGCACCCCAACTTCTGTGGTGAAAAGTGTCTCGAATTGAATCTTGCCAAACGAATCAATAAACTTAGTATAAATATTTAATTGTAGTTATTTTATTTGATTTGGTAGCTTTCATGTTTGAGGAGCGTGTGACTCATGTGTAGTGGTATATTATACTATAACTCCTAATCAGAAAGCGTCAGTCGTTTTAAGAGTTTAGTTTAAGAAAAGAGGTACAAATTTACTTGTGTGTTCTCAAGAATCAACAATTCTTTTGAAATTATAAAGCTCTAATCACAATAATGACATTTGGCTTAGGTGGAACACTAGGTTCTATTTACCTTCATGCCTTTACAATCTCATTACTTGTTTGGGTTCCATTAGTATAAATTTCATCTCAGGATATTTCATTTTTACCAATTTTCTCAGAAAATGCGGAAATACAAGATATTTAGCTAGTTCTTTAAAAACATGTACTTTCTCCTCGTCCAAAATAAAGAACAAAAGTTTGAGTTCGAATTATTTGGTCGGAGTTTGATTAACATAATAAATTTTCATCAAAAAGTCGACACGCAAGGACTAATTCTATAGTTTCTACTGCTTCATATATAGACCCGTCATGCCAGCTTTGTTTCCATGGGATGGAAAAGTGAACAGTACTAGGTGTGACTAATTGCTTTGTCTTATCACTCTGATCATTTTAAGACATACAATGTAATAGGACAATTGTTAGTCCGTACAAAGCATAAATTATATTTATTTACAATACAAATTCAAATCGTTATTTTCATTTTTAAAACAGGCTCGTTTTAAGTCAATACAAGCATGTCAACGCATAATCTAAACTTCCATACACTTGTTATAATCTTCGGCAGGGATGGAATTTTCGTTTTTCGCAATTTTGAGGCGATATTCATAAACCCATATCTCGTCATCAGTAATGATGCGTTTGTGGAATGTAGGGTCCTCAGTTATGTTGCCAAGCATTTCTTGCATCGAACCATAAGAGATGTTGAGATCCTCTGCTATCTGTCTGATGCTAGCACGTCGATTTTCAAGCGATGTTCCTCTACTGTTTTCGAGGTTATCGTCATTAATAGCGGAAATGAAGCAAGGTTTCGATGACTTCACAGCCTTAACTGACTACGTTGTGCCACTTAAATAAGAGATAAAGTAGACTCCCCAAAGTATGTAGTTCTGAAATATTTTCAACCATTTCGCGGGCGCGATTCTCTTGGAGAAAATAGATACCAAGCATACACTACTTGACATAAGAGGTCAATAGGGTCATCTTTTTTCAAAAATTTGTTTTTTCTTTTTGCATTTTTTGTTCCCTTATACCCTTAGAATTAATGTAGAAACCCACTTTACCATTGGAAGGTTTCGAAAAAGGCACAAAAATATTAATACCGCTCGACGTTCGCAGCGCTCGGAGTGCACACCTCAAACTTTAAACGCGTTTTTCTTAAAACACACTTTTTTAAACTGGCGGACATAATTCCGGTCGAACTACTCAACCGATTTGCTTAGTTTTTTTTTAATGTTCACAAGCCTAGCTGTCGTCCCAATATTTTTTACAATTTATTGAAAATGTTATGACAAAATTTATTTAAAAAAAAACATGGGGAAAAATTAAAAAAAAACGTTAATTACTTTTTCATTTATCAACATTTTTTCATGATTCTAACAGGGACGATAACCATTCACGTACTTTTTAAGAATAAATTGGGTTTTTGTTTTCCAGATGATCTAACCAGCCAATTCTCCGACAGATGTCATCAAAAAATTCCAAAATAATTTGTTTATAACAGAGAACTGCAACGAGTAATAAATTTTTTGTTGATATTTAAGTACTTATCCGTTACTCTGTCTGATTCTGTTAGTTCGGTTCATGTACACGAAGCGAACCGTTTGTCTTCGAATCAGCAATAGAGAGCAACTTTGAATCACTAGCGATCAGCTTATAGTGATGACTCATGCTTCAATAATTGAAGTGATCGCCAGCGTTCGGTTTGTATAGTATATCATCCCCTAAATACTGATTTACTCGTGCACTTCCGTTCTATTTCAATTACATATGTTTGTATATACTTATGTTATATGTATAATGGAAATTCTATCGAGTACATACATACAACAAATGTATGTATATATGTATGTACGTACTCCATGGTATTTCTATTGTTTACGCATCGAAAATTTGTAGCATGGGCATATTTTCAAAGCTGATACATTTTTTGCCACACATGATTCAAATCAGTCCTGCAGAAAATTGTTGTTGTTTGCTGTACTCATAGATTTACTCGTAGTTTTACTTGTAGATTTACTTATAGTTTACCCGAAGTTTCACATCGATTCAAACAATCGTCGCAACGCTATGAATTGACATGATGCGATTGGAACCGAAGCCAGCCATACCGTTTACTCGATCCTGATTGCCGAAAAACAGATTGTTCGTGTTGCATCAGATCAATAGACGCTGGCGGATACTCGAATTGATCAACAATGTTGCCTAAGCTGAACTGAAATGATTTGATTGTGTTTCGGCACGAGTATTTGTTCTGATTTTATCATACTCGTTACAGATCTCTTTTTTATACACTCCGCGATATACCTCATGATTTGTGTTTTCACAGTTCAGTTCTATAGTAGAATAAAAATTTCTATGAAAAAAAATGTCAAAACAACAGCCCAGATTACCCTGCTGACCCCATAAGTACGTGCTTCTAGCAATAGAAAGCACCGTGGAGTTAGGCTGTCGACAGCACAAGTACTCGTACTATCTGTAGATAAAATTTCACACGAACATGAAACAGGTTGAACCAATGTATGATCTTTTTTTTTGACTTGAGTATATGTATATTGACCAATTTCAATAAAAGTTTATCAGATAATTGTGAACTAAAAAGTTTAAAGAAATGCAGTGAAATGAGAAAAAATTGGAAACCGCTCCATAGCTTGTGAGATTCCTAAGATAACTTCACTAATATCAATATAATTTGAAAATAAAATAAAGCGACCATTGAGTTAACAGGAAAAGAACTCATAGCAAAAATTATAAAAAATTTAATCAAAATCTCTACTTAACAACAATTCCCATAATAGATGGCGAAATCAAAGGCACTATTATTATGCTTTATTTTAGTTCACGACTTTTTTGCCTCTATCCGCCTGTCCTTTATGCAAAATAGAGGACCACAACTAATGACCAAAAATGTATCTGTGCGAGGAATAATAATAAGACCTAAATAAATACAATGATGTGCTTTCTTCTTTGAAGGTTTTCCAAATGCAACAAAAATACCGAAGGAAGGACGCCGTGTCAATAATTGAAAATTGATTTCAGTACTTTGGTAAATTAAAAATGTAAAACACGGTGAAAGAAATCCGACACCTGAGTCACACCAAATATTGTACCGAATTTCATTATCGACTTGAGCTATAAATATTTAAGCGTGTTGGTTTAGTTCAACAAACACACTCTGACTTCATTCAAGCCACAGCTAAACCCCGAGTTCAAACAACACCAACATGTTCAAATACGTAAGTATTTATTCAACATTTATTTATTCCTTTTTTAGAAATAGCAACCTGATTAATACTTTTCTATAATATAATTATTTACAGGCCGTCGTTCTCTTCGCTCTGATCGCTTGCGCCGCCGCCAAGCCCGGTCTGCTTGCTGCCGCTCCATTGACCTATGCTGCTCCCGCCGCCGTCGTTGCTGCTCCAGCCCCAGTGGTGACTGCCACCAGCAGCCAGGTGATCGCTCGCAACTACAATGGCATCTCCGCTGCTCCAATTGTCGCCGCCGCTCCCGTGGCCGCCCCTCTGGTTGCGCGTTATGCTGCTGCCCCAGTTGTAGCCCGTTACGCGGCTGCTGCTCCTCTCGCCGCTCCTCTAGCTGCCCACTATGCCGCTGCTCCACTCTTGTGGTAAACGAAATAAAAATTCGAAATAATTCCTTATGGAAATAGCTTCTAGTTTAATTTCAAGAGACGGACACTATAGCTGTGAAAGTTGTTAAGATATTTTGTATATAAAGTATAACTTAAAAAAAATGTGATATGTTTAAAACGCCTGATTTAATTAAATTACATAATAAGGAAAAATAAACTTTCTGAGAACCTTATCTTGATTTTGATCGATCAGTTTGTATAGCCACTATGTGCTACAGTGGTCCCATCTGTGTAATTTATCGAATATTATAGCTTTGCCTTGACAACAATCTGTGCCAAATTTCGTGAAGATATGTGTTCAGGGGATAATTAACATTGTGAATAGTCGGAGAAGTTGAACAGCCCGATGAAAGTACTCCCTACAATAGTGACTATCGAATGGATTTAGATTATGAGTATAAGCAGACACCGCGGAGGTGAATGACATCTGAAATTAGAAGCAGACATACCGACATATTCCGGTAAAACTGTAAGACTATTTCGGAGTTGTGGGCCTTATAAAAATGGGAAATTCTTTGCTATTATTTTCATTGGGAGTGTGTTTTAAGTGGCGGGGTCCAAACCCAGCGCACAACCCTGGAGTGGAGATGTTTCGCATTGTCACTTTAGCTCGCCTTCAAACGAATGTTTTTGCTACCCATTGGATATTTGATTTAAGACCGGCAGTCGTGAGCAACTTGAGTCATATGTAAAAGAATCGTTTCTGGTCACTCCCAAGTGGATAGCACTCAGAGGAATTTCCTCGCATGGCTACATCCTCTAAGACGAAATATCTCCTGTCATCAAACAAACAGTCGTTGAACTCGAGACTTGGCTCCCACGTCACTGTTTACAGTCCTAACTTCGAAGTCGTAGATAATTTCGTCTATTTTGGAACCAGCATTAGCACTGTCAGCCTCGAAATCCAACTCAGAATAACTTTTGCCAACAGATGCTACCTCGGACTGAGTAGACAATTGAGAAGTGAAGTACTCTCTCGACAAACAATGACCAAACTTTATAAGTCACTCATCATCCCCGTACTGCTATATGGTGCAGAGGCATGGACGATCCCAACATCTGATGAGTCGACATTACGAGTTTTCGAGAGAAAAGTCTATGGTCCTTTACGTATTGGCAACGATGATTTACGTATTGACATAGTTCAGCGAATTAAGAGACAGCGGCTACGATGGATATGCCCTGTCGTCTGAATAGATGAAAACACTCCAGTCGAAGTAACCGCCGGGTGAAGCAGAGGAGGAGGAAAACTTCTACTCCGTTGGAAAGACCATGGAGAAGGACCTGGCTACGCTTGGAATCTCTAATTGGTGCCAAACAACGCAAGAACGACGGCCGTGCTGTTGTTAACTCGACTGTAACCGCGTAAGCGGTGACTACTTCTACTTGCTTTGACACCATATGGCACACGCTCATGACCAGCACACTGGGGCTTATGTTCCAAGTACGCAAATAACATTCCGAAGGAGAGTACTTATTCAGTTACGACAACAAAAATAGTGGAAGAGTAGCGAATCGACAATAATCGATTTTAGGTCATAAGGATTTAAAACAATAATGTCACATTATGATCAAACGTCTCAAAGGAGAAAAAGGAACAGTCTATTTGAATATAGAATTATAATAAGAATAATACGGAGTGGACGCCAAGGATTAGATGGTTGATGGTTATACTTGGAAACGGTCCACAAATCGATGGCCGACAGCACTGGTTTTTAATATCCTTCACATTGGTTTCATTCGAGATTCATTAAGAATTGTAACATATGAAGCGAAACGATGCCAGAGTGGTCATACTTATGGAATCTAGAGAACAGCTGGTGAGTCCCCACATGGAACAAAGTACGACGAATCAAATTGTACGAGACGTTCAATCCGTCAAACAGTCAATAGTGTTATTTGGTGCAGAGGAAACAACTCCATTTATCCCCTATATCTTGAAAAGTTAGGCAAATAAGGTAAATGACATGACTTCTACCTCTGTAGTATAGAATGTCTAAGATAGATCATGACACATTTCAAATTTTTCTGTATGGAGTTTCGTTTATTTCAATTTTTCAGCAACATTTACCACAGAGCTGTAGCCAGAGGAGCGGCAGCATAATGAGCTGCGACCAAAGGAGCAGCGGCGGCATAACGAGCTACCACGGGGGCTGCGGCAACAACTGGTGCAGCGGCGATACCATTGTAATTGCGAGCGATCACTTGGCTGCTGGTTGCAGTCACTACTGGAGCTGGAGCGGCAACAACAGGGGCGGCTACTGGAGCGGCGGCATAACGAGCAACAACGGGGGCGGCTACTGGTGCGGCAGCAACGACGGGGGCAGCGGCGATGCCATTGTAGTTGCGGGCGATCACTTGGCTACTGGTGGCGGTCACCACTGGAGCAGGGGCGGCAACAACAGCAGCGGGTGCAGCGTAAGCCAATGGAGCGGCAGCAAGGAGACCGGGCTTGGCGGCGGCGCAGGCGATCAGAGCGAAGAGAACAGCGGCCTATAAGAATCAAGTATTGAAGATTAACGAGTAATTATATTATAGAAGATAAAGGACTCACGTATTTGAACATTTTTGATTAGTTTTTGTTCGGGTGGTTTTTGGGTAATTGGTGGTAAGTGTTTGATAACCTCTTGTAGTGTCGCAGGCTTTTTATAGTACCTCAATGAAGGTATTTTAAGCCGGTTCATTAATTTATTTACTTCAATGTGCATTTAAATGTTTACTTCCATCTCATTATAATTCAGAGCATTTTACGATTTGCCGACTTTAATTGTATTATGTACAGTTGTTATGCGGAAAGTCGAACGGTACTACTGGGTACCAATGCTAGCTGTTTATAATGCTAAAGCGAGCACTTTGCAAACACTCATGAAGGTGATAATGCGTAAATTTGTATATATTTTTGCATGTCTAACGTGGAGATATCGGAAATTACCAAAAACATCACGGACTGATCAAAGCCTAAAATATCGATTTGAAAATAATATGCAATGCACATTTGTTTTATTATACAATTAACTGTAAAAAATTCAAAATTTATTTGAGGTCGATCCTCGACAATCAGTATAAATATGCCACCAATTTTGGTATTTGATATCACTAAAACTCTAGCTTTTGTAAAACGAGAGTCATAAATAACAAAACAAACCCAAAATGTTCAAATACGTAAGTTCTCCACTTGCTGGACTAAACCAAGAAAATTTTGTTCAACAACTTTAACCGAAATACCTTCCATATATTTCTAGGCTGTTGTTGTCTTCGCCCTCATCGCCTGCGCCGCCGCCAAGCCCGGTCTGCTTGCTGCCGCTCCTTTGGCCTACGCCGCTCCCGCCGCTGTGGTTGCTGCCCCAGCTCCAGTGGTGACTGCCACCAGCAGCCAGGTGATCGCTCGTAACTACAATGGAATCGCCGCTGCTCCGGTTGTTGCTGCCGCACCCGTAGCCGCTCCTGTTGTTGCTCGCTATGCCGCAGCTCCAGTAGCCGCCCCTGTTGTAGCCGCTCCAGCTCCCGTTGTTGCCGCTCCAGCTCCAGTCGTCACCGCCACCAGCAGCCAGGTGATCGCTCGCAACTACAATGGAATCGCCGCTGCTCCGGTTGTTGCCGCCGCTCCAGTTGTTGCTCGTTATGCAGCTGCCGCTCCTTTGGTTGCGTCTCATTATGCCGCAGCTCCACTTGCCTCTTCCCTCCTTTGGTAAATAAAGGATTGCTTAGAGAAATGAAAAGATCAAACGATGACCATGGAATAAAGAAATCGAATTGAAACAATCTTAGCAACTTCTTTTGTTTTGTATTATCGTAATGTCAGCTTGAGGATGGAGTCATGGGTAAAAGTTCTCGCAAGTGATGAAAGTTCTCTGATCGCCATTAACTTGGAAGTGGCCAGAAACGATTCTTTTACATATGGCTCAAGCAGCTCACGACTTCCGGTTCTAGACTAAGCACCCTCACTGTAGCCAAAAAACATCCATTTGAAGAAGAAGAATCTCTGTTAAAGGAGTTGACCCACAGTTCCCGTAGCAATAACTCCTAAAAATCAGCTCTCGCCTTGTATTATTTCAAACTAAATGGTATTTGCCATAAAAACATATTTGCATTAAATTCCACTATATTCCGCTACCGGCTAAGAGACAGTGTCCAATAGCGTAGTTATGTAGTCGGGGCACGTACACAAACACTGGGTTCTCTTCAACCCACTGTTCGTTCAACATTTCTTTGGTCGACGTTTATTGTTGACTATTTTTGAAGGTGGGTGCCACTTGGTGACTGCTTTGCTTAAAAAAAAAATGTTTTTTTTCAGATATTCGCGGGCAGTTGCCTTCTTTCAAAAAAGTGGCGATTACAATTCGTGTCAAGGTCGAGCTCGTGCAACAGTTTACCATTTTGAAAAGTTGAGTGACCTTTTTTGCAAAAAATATAATAATTGATTGCAAACAGTGCTTGCGTCTTACGTTTCTATGTAGACATAGGAACTTTAACTTGCATTTTATTAAAGGAAAAATGAAATAAACCCGTCTTCAAATGTTCCCAAGTGATTTAGTTCAGTTCCGTCAGCATATAACCACCTACATGAAGATTATGACATTTACATAAATATAATAAAGAGTGATCCATTTCGAGGTTCATTGGCATTATTTTTTTAAGATTATCCCTTTCCAATGTTGGCCGCGGCTACGTCTCAGATGGTCCATCCATTGAGTCTAATTTTTGATGACTCGTTCGAGCATTTCAACTGATAACTGAGGAATTATACGCATGATGTTTTGCTCCAAAGCCTGAATCGAAGCGGGATTGTCCGCATAGTGTGTAGACTTTACATCATCCCCCAGGAAAAAGTCTAATCACACGACCTTGGTGACCAATCGACTGGCTCAAAACGTGAAATTATCTGCCTACCGAGGGGTTCTCTCAAGAAGTTCATTGTTGGATGCGATTTGTGGGAAGTGGCGGCGTCTTGTTAAAATAGTCGATTATCATGGCACGATTTGTAAAGTTGTTCAGACGTAAGTCTCTCCATGATGAATTGCCAAACAATACTTAATAAAAATAACAGTACAACTTAACACGGGTCACGCGTGATCTGTCAAAAAAATGCATCTATACTTCACAATTCATCAATCACTAATAAAAGGCTCATGATTGATCGAGAGAAATCTTAAAAAATATCGATCGACTATATGGGTATTTACAGATGAGCCGAATCCAACAAAAGCTGTTCGCGTACAAAGCATTTCTAAGAAAGTGGTTTCCTGTTTTTGGAAAACTGGACATGTCGCAACCATACCACTAAAACAACGCACGACAATGCGAGCTCTAACGATGAGACGACTGAAACAATTGCACTTTGAATCACTAAAAACATCGATTTGATGACTCCTCCGCCGTTTAGGCCTGATTTGGCAGCGAACGACTTCGCTTTTACTCCCGTACGTACTATAGTAAAAGACAAACTAGGTTGATTACGTTCTTCGACACCATAGGAAGCTATTTATGAGTTCGGAACGCATGTTTTAGAGTGGCAAAAGAGCATAATATTAGTCTTATCTTACATATATGTATATAAAATTGAAAAGCTATTTCGTTATGTGCCCGCAGATCCTCCGAATCACAGCATGGAAAGACGTGGAAATTGACGGAGGCCTTGTTTGTAAACTCACATTCAATCATTAATTATCAATACAATTTCTGAAGCCATTTCCAAGCTTTTACATTTCCCAGAATTTATTTCAGCTTTCAAGTTCACAAATATTTTTCAATTAATATGTATTTGTTAACAACGCGGACAGTTTGCAGGTGAATTTTTCCATGAAGAAAATTTTTCACCATGAGTGTGCCTGACATATTAATCAGGGAGATAACAGAGGACCTCAACAGCCCTTATGGATCGACTCAAGAGAAGCTTGTCAACGTCGTGAGGAACATGCATCAATACTGGTGACGAGACGTGGATTTATGAATAAGACCTTGAAACTGTCGAACAATTTAACAAATACGGTCCGAAAATTGAGCCGAAACCGAAAAACTCAAATTCTCTGAAATTAGTTTAAACGTTGGCTTAGTTTTATCCTCAAAAGAGGCATATTTTAAAGGCAGTAATAAAGGTGACAAGTCTACACATGGAATACTAGAAAATATTGAATTACCCACAGCTTGTCTACATTTCCGTTAACATTTTTATACCCTGAACAGGATATATTAAGTTTGTCAAGATGTTTGTAACACCCAGAAAGAAGCGTCGGAGACCCTTTAAAGTATATATGTAAATGATCAGTATGTTCAGCTGAGTCGATTTAACCATGTCCGTCTGTCTGTCTGTCCGTCCGTCTGTCCGTCCGTCCGTCAGTATATATACGAACTAGTCCCTCAGTTTTTAAGATATCCTTTTGAAATTTTGCATACGTCATTTTCTCTTCAAGAAGCTGCTCATTTGTCGGAACGGCCGATATCGGACCACTATAACATATAGCTGCCATATAAACTGAACGATCGGAATCAAGTTCTTGTATGCAGAACTTTCACATTTGACAATGTATCTTCACCAAATTTGGTATAGATTATTTTCTAAGGCAACAATGTAATCTCCGAAAAAATTATTCAGATCGGATTACTATAGCATATAGCTTCCATACAAACTGAACACATAGTTACTAAAAGAAATGCACCTGTAAAGGGTATATTAGCTTCGGTGTAGCCGAAGTTAACGTTTTTTCTTGTTTGTTATACAAATTTCGACCAATTAATTGGAGTATTAAACTTAAACTATTTTCAATCAGTTCCTCCTAGTAAATTTTTGTAAAGAACTATGGCAATATCTTGTATTTCCGCGTTTTTATGAGAAAATTGGTGAATATGAAATTATCTGAGCTGAAATCTACACCGATGGAACCCAAGCAGGTAATGAGATTGTAGAGGCATAAGGGTAAATAGAACATAGTATTCCTCGTAAGCCAACTATCTTTACTTGCGTTGTAATTAGCGCTCTACAATTTCAAAAGAACATTCTTGAGAACACATAAGTAAATTTGGACCACCTTTCTTTGTTTAGACTCTCAGCTTCAATTGAAAGTATTGACTTGTCCAGTGTGAATTTGATCATGTAACTAATATAAACTAACCGACTGATGCAGACAGATTAGGAGGATAATATAATAAAGCACTACAGATGAGTCACACGCTTCCCAAACACAAAAGCTGCCCTACAATACACCAAACTAAATAAAATAACTTCAATTAAATATTTATACTAAGTTTATTGATTCGTTTGGCAAGATTCAACTCGAGACACTTTTCACCACAGAAGTTGGGGTGCAGCATAATGGGCAGCCAAAGGAGCGGCGGCGTAGTGTGACGCAACCAATGGAGCGACCAGAGGGGCAGCAGCGGCATAACGGGCAACCACAGGGGCTGCTACGGGAGCGGAGGCGGCAACAATTGGAGCAGCGGCGATGCCATTGTAGTTGCGAGCGATCACCTGGCTGCTGGTGGCGGTCACCACTGGGGCTGGAGCGGCAACGACGGCGGCGGGAGCAGCGTAAGCCAATGGAGCGGCAGCAAGGAGACCGGGTTTGGCGGCGGCACAGGCGATCAGAGCGAAGAGAACAACAGCCTGTGAGAATATGAAAGAATTTTAGAAACAGTTTTTTTACAAAAATGTTTTTTTCTATGTATATGTGATTTATCTTTGTGTAGAACTTACGAATTTGAACATATTGAAGTGTTTGAATTTGCTTGTCTGCGACTGTTGCTTGAACAAAACCTTAAGATTGATTGATAACTAAGACCAAAGTCAGTTAAGTATTTATAGTCAACTGCTGGAAATATAAAACCTTCTTAATACTTTAATGAATAGCGATTGAAGAATGCAAAGTGCATCATTTTGGTGAATTACAATAAAACTCAAGTTTAGCATTGGTTGAGGGTCTCTTTTGCGCTTTCGGTACAACTTCAATTCCCACAGTTAAAAATTCCTTCCACGGACTTATAGATTCAAAGCGTGTAAGCCGAGCGACATACAGACACACGTGCTTAGGTATTTGTGGTCGTTTACAGTAGCTCCGACAAAGAGTTGACCACAAGCTACCCGAAATGCACTGAATTGTAATGAGGGGAAGTGGTAGTTTGCATACTCTTTTGCTACTGTTTTTTTTTTTATTTGAAGATCGATATTTTATTTGGTTTTGCATATTTAAAATTTGGATAAAACGGTTAAAGCGGTTGAGTTCACTATATAAACCCGACTTTATTAAGCAGTTGTCATCAATTACTTGCCAACGTTCATTCAAGAAGCAACCAACCACAAACTCATCGAAAATGTTCAAATACGTAAGTTTTTGATATAAATGTATTTAGAACTACCGTTATTAATTACTTGTATTCTTATTTCTTATCAAACAGGCCGTCGTTCTCTTCGCCCTCATCGCCTGCGCCGCCGCCAAACCCGGTCTTCTTGCTGCCGCTCCTTTGGCTTACGCTGCTCCCGCCGCCGTCGTTGCCGCTCCAGCCCCAGTGGTGACTGCCACCAGCAGCCAAGTGATCGCTCGCAACTACAATGGCATCGCCGCTGCTCCAATTGTCGCTGCCGCTCCCGTAGCCGCCCCTGTGGTTGCCCGTTATGCCGCTGCTGCCCCTCTGGCCGCTCCATTGGTTGCGTCACACTACGCCGCTGCTCCTTTAGCTGCTCCAGTTGTTTCCCATTATGCTGCTGCGCCGTTGGCTGCCGCGCTCTG
The DNA here is from genome assembly GCF_016617805.1 of Bactrocera tryoni. Taxonomy (NCBI): domain Eukaryota; kingdom Metazoa; phylum Arthropoda; class Insecta; order Diptera; family Tephritidae; genus Bactrocera; species Bactrocera tryoni. Next base: position 7,833,640 of record NC_052503.1, on the reverse strand, counting down.
GTAAACGTTGTTGATTATACGAAATAAAAGGAAAATGAATACGTTTTAAATTATACATGTGTTAGTGTTTTATTATGTATAATGCGCTTGCTATGTTAAGTTAGTCGAGTCTAGTTGTAGTCACCAATCTAATGAAACCGATTCGGTCGCAACCCTATGGAATATATATTCATAATATCTGTGTTTCTTTGAACTCCACGCAAATTCAGGTACATATAAGGGATACTTTGTAAGCTGCTCCGGCAAATTAATACAAGGTCTAGAGTCTTTTTCAAAGGCTTTAACATTCCAGTAACTGTTTTCACCATTCGTTGCCTTTTCGAATGTTTTGAACCCTGACATGTATAACACTTTATACGAAAACTCTTTTGCTCTTCTGGCTTGAGTTCTGTTCTTAAGTATATCACGTTGAATTCTAAGCAAGATGGTATATGGGTATATTCTGTCTATATTATATTAAGCTGGTCTAATACTTTAATGCCACTTGCTTGCTCGATACCTAGAAGCCTTTTTTTGACAGATCACACGTGGGTCGTGTCAAGCTGTCATGTTATTTTTGTTCCGTATTGTTTGGCATTTCATCATGGAAAGACAAATCGTTCGACTTTATTTTGGAAATTCCCGTTCTGTAAAGAATGTGTTCGACCGAATAGAGCAAGTCCAGCAGTGAAGAAAATATAGCAGTGGTAGTTGAGAATGTACACCGTGGAGAGTCTATTCTGTGCCGTTCGCAGCATCTCGGACTGACGTGTGAAACGACTTGGCGCATTTTACGCCGATATATTAAATACAGTAACGCTCTCTGTCGAATCCAGTCGGTGTGCGCACGCTCCGAAGAAAATCACTCCTATTACTTTCCGGGCAGACCCTGTGGAAAGCGTAGAAAATACAGCTTGTGCGATAACTGAAGCCGACTTCCCCAAGCGGCATCGCTTCACTCTATGAGCTCTTAAAAAATTCCAAGAAGATTCAGTGATGGGACCCATTTCTGCTTCAATGTGTGTGTAAATAAGCAAAATTGCCGCATTTGGGACAAAAAGCAACCCGAAGAAATTGAAGAGCTGTCATTTGAACCCGAAAAACCAACGGTTTGGTGTGGTTTGAATCATCGGTCGATATTTCTACAAAAGTGATGCCAGTGATACCGTAACCAAGTAATATGCGACCGTTATCGCGCCATTATAACCGACAATTTAATGCCTAAGATTGAAGCTCTTGATCTCGACGACATTTGATTTCAACACAACGGCGCCACTTCGCACACAAAGCATCAATCAATGTATTAATTGAGAAAACACTTCGGTGAGCAAATAATTTCACGTTTTCAGGGGCCTCCAAGATCGAGCGAAGTCACACCGTTTGACTTTTTCCTTTGGGGACATGTAAAGTCTTAAGTCGATGCGGACAATGCCGCTTTGATTCAGGTCTTGAAGCAAAACATTACCCGTTTTGTTCACCAGTTATCAGTCGAAATGGTCATTTGAGACGGCAACGTACGGCCAACAGTTTGAAGAGACAATCTTCAAAAAACAAATACCAAAGAATGTTCAGGGAACATCGAAATGGATCACCCTTTATAATTAAGTATATAATTTAAATAATTTATTTTCATTAATTTCACAAAAGCATTTGATCCGTATGATATAATATGATATATTTCACCAGAAGAGGGAGGCAGCTGCAAAGGGGGCAACATAGTGAGGCGCTGTTAATTGCGCGGGCAAAGCAGTTGCGGCAGCAAAACGAGCAACCACGGGGGAGCAGCGGCAAGAATTGGAGCAGCGGCGATGCCATTGTAGTTGCGAGAGATCACTTGGCTGCTGGTGGCGGTCAACACTGGGACTGGAGCAGCGCAAGTCAAGGTATTGGCAGCGGTGAGACCAGGTTCGGCAGCGGTGCATGCGATGAGAGCAATGACAAAGCTCTGAAATTAATTGAAAAATAATTGTAAAAATAGAAAATTCCGTTAAATACTTACGAATTTTAACATTTTATTTCATACGTTTGGATTCGGCGGTTGCTAGAAGGAAATGTTATTTTGGTTTTAGGAATATTTATTTATACACTCGTAAATATATACCAAGCAGATTTTTTGCACAGCCTAATATTGTTGTTTGCGGTGACTCATGCTTGCTTATTGAATTTCAACTTGACTAAACATCAAACCAAAACAAATTTATAAAAAATCGAGGCACAAACTCGGCGGGCATTCCTCGGTGCTTCGCGCTTGCGCATAACAAAATTTCGGATAATTTACAAGGGAGTGCGTGTGTACATTTTAATTTAGTTCAAAAATGTAATGCAAAACCCAAACAACGAACGACAAGGCAAAGTACAACTGTGGCATTGAATTGCAATGAAGATTGTCCAAATAACTGTGTAGTCAAATTCAGTGGCGTTTTGAACGAGCTATTTATATTGGAATTGCATTATTTGAAGGGCAACTGAGTTGAACTTGAAAAATAGAAAAACCAAAACAATTGTTTTGGAGTAAAGTTGCATGCGTCGCTTTTGTATATAAAAATGGTGCACAACTTGCAAGAAGACATCAGACAGTCATCAACTAAAGTTCAAGACGCAGCTCAGCTAAGCTAAATCACACTCAATATGTTCAAATACGTAAGTATTTTTGCTAAAATATCACTTAGCTAACATTTAATCTTACTAAATCGCCAATGCTCATATGTTTATTCTCTTTCTCTTACATCAGGCCGTTGTTCTCTTCGCCCTCATCGCCTGCGCTGCCGCCAAGCCTGGTCTCCTTGCTGCCGCTCCATTGGCCTACGCTGCTCCCGCCGCCGTCGTTGCCGCTCCAGCCCCAGTGGTGACCGCCACCAGCAGCCAGGTGATCGCTCGCAACTACAATGGCATCGCCGCTGCTCCAATTGTTGCCGCCGCTCCCGTAGCCGCCCCTGTGGTTGCCCGTTATGCCGCTGCTGCCCCTCTGGCCACACCACTGGTTGGTGCACACTACGCCGCCGCTCCTTTGGCTGCTCCACTCGTCGCCCGTTATGCTGCTGCTCCTCTAGCTGCACCGCTTTTGTGGTAAGAACCGAGTATTGAACGTTATAAAAGACTGATACTGATATGTATACCGTTGTAAAATAAATGCTTAATATATTCTGAAGAAATAATTGGTTACTGATTTGGCGAACTATAGAAAACTCAAGCATTTACGTTCAAGAGTAAGAGAGCCCAGATCCTATGCAAGGAGAGGATAGCCATACTTTAACTTCTGTAATATTAGTGATCTCAAGTTGTGCGTCTCGTCGACGATCTTTACAATCTTTCTTGTTAAGGCACGTTACCAAACGATGTTCGAAACAGTTGTTAGAGTCAATTTTCAGAATAGCCTTCAACGTGTTTAGCGATTCACGTTTTTTGTTTTTAATTGACTCAAATCGGTTCCGCCGGAGAGATTAATTGAGTTTCCTTAATAGCCAGAAGTTGCACGGAACTAAATCAGGCGAACACGGCGGTCAAGGCGCGATATTGATTGAAAGTTTAGCGAAAAATTCGCGAAGAATCACTACAGTATGTGACGGTGCACCATCGTGGTGCAAAAACCGAGCGTTGTCGGACAATAATTCCGTCCTCTCTTTAAGCTAACTAAATGCAAACGACGTATAACACTCAATATATTCCTTGTCGACAGTTTCTCCGCTCGGAAGGAGTTCGGGGTGCACAACACCTCGAAAATTGATGAAAACTGCCAACACAACTTTGATTTTTTATCCGCTTTGACGTGATTTTTCGGCTTCAGCTGACTTTTGGCACGATATTCGGCCGATTTATCGTCTGTTTCTGGGTCGTAAGCGTAGATCCAAGACTCATCGCCAGTAATAATTCGTTTCATGATATTCTGGTATTGGAAAAGCATTGATTCATAGACGTTAACGCGACCCTGTTTTGTGATTTTGGAACCAATCGTGCTTCCACTTTTCTTAGACCCAATTGATGTTTCGAACTGGTCTTTTTTGATCCTCCCGATATTCCAACAATGCCAGTAAGATCTGTGACAGTTAATCGTCGGTTCTGCAGCTTCAGATGGCCGTCCTGGACCTGGTCGTTGTCTCGACCTTCTTCGAATAACATGTACCAATCAAAAGCATTTGCTCGCGACAAACAATTATCATCAAAGGCCTTTTCCAACATCCGAACATTTCAGCATCCGAAATTTGATTCCGTATACATAATTTAATGGAGCTTTATTGTTGTATAACTTCACTCATCGTAATAATCGCCGAATGCACGTAATGTACTTCAGAAAGACAAGCGTACACCAAACACCAATGAATATTTTACGAGTATTGTGACATTTGGCAGAGATAGCACTGACGGTCATACCAACCTAGAAGTAAAATGTCGGGAAATGTGTTTTCGCACGAAATTTGAATGAAAAAGTCTTACTATTTTTTGCCCATCTCTGTACTGTTGAACTTGATGAAGTTCGACAGGTATTAATGTATCCACAAGCTATTTGTAACTACATGAACCGGATTTTAGCTCATGAATTTAATTTTAAATATATGCGAAGAGAACTGTTCTAAAAACAAAACAAAAAACACAAATGAATCAGGATGTATAATAAAACCTTCGAAACTCCATCTGTTATGTACGCATAACATACTCAAAAAAAAGGATGGAAAATCCTGTTTGATGGCTTCGTTTATTTTATCGTTTCGCAAGGTCCCTTATGTTCCTCTTCTATCAGGAGTGAGAGGAAAAAATTATCGAAAGTTTTCGAAGACATGAAACAGAACTAATTTCTGATATTACTTTAACCTCCTTCGGTTGAAAGAGAAAGTTTTGATGTACAAGCTGCCATCTTTAGGCCATCGGTAGGTTTAAGAGCTCCATAAAAATGCGTATTCGCTATTATTGGAGCTCGTTGAGCGTGGTAAATATTTTAGCACAATTGAGTGACAGAAAGTTAACCGCAGAGATAGCACTATCCTTGGTCACAGCTTTCAAATAACATTATGTCGACTAATTTTGTTTCTGTGTCATACTGGGTTGTTTCGATCCCTGATATGTTGCTCTCTGTACAACCAATTTGAAAACCTCACTGCTACTGACTCTCTTCTGACCGGAGCAATAGGTTGTTCAAGAATCAAAGTGCAGCTTGCTTGTTTTCGTGTTAAATCACTTTTTCACATCACTAGACTATATAAGAAATATGAGGCTAAAGCTTAAGAATGAACAATTTTGAGACTTTAACAAAACAACAAGCAATTATGTCAACCCATACGCCACAGCCTGCCCAGCCTTCGTCTTCTTAGTATATGCGTTGCTTAGTTCGTTTACAGTTATTTATTTAAATGCAAATATTTAACCTATACAAGTGTGTATGTGTGCGTGTGAGTACATATTTCATAACATCGTATTTAGCCGCTGCCTGCCACAGAGATTGCATGCCACACCAAAGGACACACGCGCCACGCCGTCGCGCTGCTTCAAAGCCCACACGTTGCACGGTCGCTCATGAACCGCCGTCTATGCTGCCACATCAAGCCAAGTGCAAAAATATTGCAGATAAGAGTGCACATCAAGCGGCTGCTTCACCGTTACATAAAACAAACTCAAACTCATCAACTCAGCAGCGCGTATCCTGGCAAATCCGCACTTCACCGCACGCAGACACCCACACACACACACACACACACACTCATACACCCGCACACACATGCTGGCACCGGCTCGCGCCCGCATGAGCTTTGCGCATATTAGCGTTAACACATCACCGCCACAAGGCCGTCGTCGGCACAGCGGTGCCATAGCCATAAGTATAGCCGTAAGCCGGGTAATAACCGTAACCGTAGCGGTAGGTCGTCGCCGGATAGGAGTAGGAGTAGGGATACGCGGCTGGCACATAGCCGGCGGGCACGTAGAGGCCATTGTAGTTGTGCGCGACCACTTGATGGCTATGCGCCGTGACGACGGGCGTTACAGCGACCGTGTAAGAGGGCGCGGCCAGGACAGCGGGTGTGCGCGCGACGGTGGTGGTGCTGGTGGTGATGCCATGTGGAGCCGGCTTGGCCACAGCGCTGCCGATGGAGTGCAGGAGTGCGCTACAGCAAAGCAAAAAAATGAGCTGCGCGCGGTGGTGGTGGGGAGGTAGAAGTGAAAAGCGAAAATTGAAATGTTGAAATTGAGTAATTCAGTTGATTTTTGAACCATAAAATTTAACACTTACATTTTTCATATTTTTAGGAGTTGTTGACGCCCGGCTGTGCTTTTCGTGATTTGTGATTTGTGACTGCTGGCGCGGCGCTTTGGCTACTGCAATGGCGCGCACTTGGTCACCGCGCATTTTATACTACAAATTATCGGGTGTTAACAGCGCGTTGCTCATACGCCCCGCCACACACACACGCCCCACCTTAATGGGCACAGCAACACTGCCGCCGCAAGCGCTTATGTATGCGCGTGTGTGTGTGCTTGTGAACCCATGCATGTGTGAAATAAATCAAAATGAAATTGCTACACCCACTCACACACACACACACATATGTATACGCGCGCGCTGAAGTATTTGCATAGAGCGCATTTGTTGCTGCCTCATGCATATTGCATGGCAACTATTTCCTTTCCAATCGAATGCGATCGAAGTGCTGCAAGTGCTGCGTAATGCCATGCAATCACATGCATTTGTTACACATCTGGAGTGGTGTTGCAAGCAATTTGAATGAACTTGTTGCGCGCCGTCCATTACTCGGCTGCACACGCTTTGTGCGCTCATCGCATGCGGAGCACGTAGCGCTGCAGCTGTCATATTTGCAATCGGAAAGCAAAATTGTAAACTGCTGATATCCAAAATATTTATGCATATCAACATAAATCGCACACAATATTTTGATTTCGCTTAAATGAGCGCGCGCGCCACACATTCCCACACATTATACAGACAAACTTCGGTTTTCGGGAGTGCAGTTGGTTCGGCGGGGCGTATGAGTCTGACGCGCGGTCTTAGCCTCAGTGCACTGTGGTGCCGAGAACCGTTTGTCGACTCAAAAACTTATATACAATTTCCCCCAATTATATTGCTACTTTATCAATAGAACTTTTTTATAAAAGTTTGTATGAATAGAATGCAAAAAAAAAATTAAATGAAATACACAAAGTACAAATTTGATATTTATATCAATGTTGATCACTGTTGTTGTTGTTGTAGCGATTGGATAAGATATCGTCAACATCATCCAACGGTAGGCCCAGAAAATGTGCTCTTTCGACGGCGTCGGACCAAAGGAAGGGGAGTGTCAGATGATTGGGTTAGCAGGGCATGCGAAGAGGTGGCCAGTGTCATGCGGGGACTCATTGCGCGCAGTACATATAGTTGATATTTCAGGGTCTATACTGGACAAGCAGAAATTTAACCTGCTACAGAATCCAGAACGAAGTTGCACAGAGGTCACTCTCGTTTCTTGCGACAACTCGAGCTATTCGTCTGCAATGGTTGGTGTTTTGACACCAAGTACACCATTCATTGGGAGAGAGTCGGTGAAGGTGTTAATGGCTCCACTATGAATGGCGGTCAGTGCTTGCCGGAAGTTAGTTGCGTCGAAGTCTGGTCGTGGGTATTGTTTGATGTCGTCAGCGTAGTCGAGAAATGTCCCCTTGATGCTCCCAGGAGCCGGTACCGCTCCAAGCTGTTGACTGCAGGGATGATTTCTGCGAAAGCACCTCAGCAGAAACTGCTTGGAGAGGAGTTCATAATGCTGCTTAACTGGAAGCATATGGGCCTACTATGTAGATGTTCGATAGGAGACATCAAGAGACATCTTGTTCCGACAACTTTGGAGCTTCCTCATATGCGTTTCACTGCATCCAGGCGACCATACTGGTACGGCACACATATACGGACCGGCCGGAATGTTGACTTATATGTTGCCAACTATGTTTCTTTGTTGACTTGAGGATTTTGTTGCGGCTCTGACTTTAGCGATAATCGCGGTCGTATGAGGAGTAAAAGAGCACAGACTGTCGAAAAGTGGTTCTTTGATATATTTTGACATTATTTTGCAATCACGCATATTTTTCACTTTACTGTCTGATTGAGTTTGCGATTTTTGAAGTTATCTGCTATTTGTACACACCAAACCACAGTGCACTGTTGTGTTGCCATTGCATTTGCATGCGGAGATGAGTTATCTAACATTCGCTGCATGCGAATATGCATGTGCGAGTGTGAGTGCGTGCGTGTGTGTGTGCGTGTGGCTGTTGTGTTTTGATTGATGTGGGATTAGTATTGATGAGCATGCATTTGGTCACATAAAAGCATGCCGTAACACTTTCAGCTGTCAACAATTATGGCAACTAAGTGCTGCGGCTAGAATTTACAAGCTTTGCGCGCTTATTCGGAGCGCTTTTCGACATTGTGTGCCGCATACGAAACAAGTCAAAAGCAATTGCAACAAACCGAAGAATTTCAAAGCCTTTGCGCAATGCCATTTTATCATTGAGTCATTTCTCGGTTTCTCGGTGGGTGCTTTGCAATTAACCTGGCTGTAATAGCGAAAATGAGCTGCAAGCGATATGAATGAAATAAATAATGCAAATATTTCATTCACAATCATTATGGAATCAAAGTCAAGCATGAAATGGTGGAAAATGTATTTTAATGAAGTAAAAAGTATTGAACGTCGTATTTACACATATTTGAAGAAAGCAAAATGGTTAAATAAGGTAAGCCTGCCCCTTGTAGTGCATGATATCACTGCATGTACACACCACTCAAACCGGCGCAATATTGGCACACCAAAGTAAAATTCCAGGATAAAATTATTATTATTGTTATGTAAATTTCAATCTATTTAGAATCTGTTTAATTATACAAAAAATCACTATCCAAATTTCATTAAAACAAAATGACGGTGAATTACGGCAGTATGACATTAAATAAATAAAAAAAAATGTATACATTAGTTGAACTGCAGAAAATGTCTAGAGCAGGGCACCCGGGAAACAATAGAGCATCTCTTGTGCACTTGTTTCGCATTGGCAAGACTACGCAGTAAGCATTTGGGGTCCCCACAGTATGATACACTGAAGGAGATGTCGATAGTGAGGCCGCAGAGTCTGTTAAAATTCGCGTCAAGCGCAGGGATTCTAAAGGATGACTACTATTCTTGGACCTAGCGACTGAACTCCATCTAGTATCGCAAAGGACCTACCAGATTAACCTACTCTAACTTAATCTAACCTACATTGATTTAAACGAAAAAAAACGGAACTTGAACCTTTACAATATCCTTGGGTGCAGGTAGCAATGCTCATGTTGCCCAAATCTCTTAGAAATTTAAGGATCGCTGCCTTATACTTAACTCCGCGACACAATCTATCGCAGGACGTGCATGAGCCAATTATAAACAAATTTGGTAATCAATTAATTTCTAGTGGTGACTATAATGCCAATGACACATGGTGAGCACTTTTGAGTTATGTTTTAGAACAAAGGTTGAATGTGTCATTCAGCTGGTAAGCTAACTTACTGGTCAACCGACCTAACGAAAACGTTCCAGACGTGCCAGGCGTTCTTGATTTTGCTATTTCGAAAAGTTTTAATTCAAGATACAGACGCTCTTCCACCTGATCGGATCTCCTAGCTGATCACAGCGCAGTTCTGTTCGTAGCAACTACGCCGTTACTCGCAATGAATAAACCTCCAAGAGTACTTGCTACTTGCTAGAAAACAATGCGAACCCCAACATCGCCATTTCCTCTGAAAAATATATCGACAATGCTGCCCATATACTTATAAGTACGCCACCACACAGAGCGTCCACAAGCGGGACAGACATCTCTGCTCAAATGAAGTAATCAAGAAGCTCAGAAAGAGGAGACGTCTTCGGCAGGCATGCAAGTCAGTGGAAACCCTAATGATAAAACACTTCTAAAACGTGCTACAAAGGAGCTGAAGCATGTTATCTGGAAATTGCGCAACAAGTCGCTAGAGGCGTTTCTTGCATGATTGTCAAGCTTTTTAACGGAATGCTCAGACTTTGTCATTTCCCATCCCGATGAAAATGTGCTGAGGTTAATTTAATTCTTAAATCCGAAAAACCTGAACATCTGCTTAAATCTTATCGACCAATTAGAGTAAAATTACTGAACAAATTTCAAAATAGATCAAATGGTTTGTTTTTTTTTTTGTTTGGCAAAAATTTTAATATTACCCGAAATTTTGGTCATATTTAAGAAGCCAGAATTAGATTTTGGATCAGATCAAAAAGCTATTAAGACGTTTTAGAGAGAACTATATGATATACTATAGAATATGCAAAAAAATATGTTAGTAATTCGGATTATTTTGCAATTTGGTTGCTATTCAAAGTAAAATTAAAATTTGCATACGTACTGTACTTAACTCAACAGTTTAAAAGCTAATGTAGTTTTTCCCATTGTTGTCTGTGCTAAAACAGTTAAGAAACAAGAAATTTCTCAGTGGCTCAACAATTGTGGCGGTTTGGAAGCCATCACAGAGAAGCAAGAAAAGCTGCAACAGTTTCAGAGTCGCTGGATAAATAATGTACACTGAAAATATTTATTACTTCATAACTGTGAGAAAAAAATTTCGAATTCATAATAACAACCTAAATGACAATGAGATGAATGAAAAAACAACAAGTGAGGAAGAACTAAGCTCGGGTGTAACCGAACATTTTATACTCTCACAACATTCAAGGATGAAAGCCAGCACATTGTTTTTCGAATTTTAGTCGTATATCTGACAGGTTAACCAACATTTTCGGGGAAAAAATCGGAATAGCTACTAAGGTTTAAGGGAGCTTGAATATAACAGGTGATCCAAGTAGATGTACTTTTTACAATGACTTTTTTGACAGATCACCCGTAGGTCGTGTCAAGCTGTCATGTTATTTTTGTTCAGTGTTGTTTGGCATTTCATAAAAGAAAGCCTGAACACGATTACAAATTGTTCAACTTTATTACGAAAATTTACGTTCTGTAAGGAGTGTGTTTCGCGAGCTTCGCTCGGCCTACTGAGCGTACTATTAGCAACACCATCACCCATCTTGAGATCCAACATTAATTTTTGGATAATATTCAACCGAATAATCAACGTCCAGCACGCAGTGCAGAAAATTTAGCAGACGTAGCTGAGAGTGTACACGAAGACCGTTGAGAGTCGATTCGGCTCGTTCGCAGCAACTCGGACTGACGTATGGAATTACTTGACACATTTTACGTCGAGATCTTAAATTGAAAGTATACAAAATACAGTTTGTGCAAAAACTGAAGCCGATCGACTTTCCCAGGAGTGATCGCTTCTCTCTACTGTCTCTTGAAAAGTTCCAAGAAGATACGAAGTTTTCGAGTCAAATTTTGTTCAGCGATGAGGCCCATTTCTGGCTTTATGGATATGTAAAATAAAAATCAAAATTACCGCATTCGGGTCGATGAGCAACCTGAAGAGATTTAAGAGTTGTCATTGCACCCAGAAAAAACAACGGTTTGGTGTGATTTGTAGACCGGTGGAATCATCGGTTCACATTTCTTCAAAAATAATGCGGGTAAGGACGTAACCATCAATAGCGACCGTTGTCGCGTCATAATAACCGACTATTTGATGCCTGAAATTGAAGCTCATGATCTCGGTGACATTTGGTTTCAACATGAAGGCCTCACTTGCCACACATCGCATTAATCAATAGATTTATTGAGAGAACACTTTGGAGAGCAGATAGTTTCTCTTTTTGACCCTGACGATTGTCCATCAAGACCGTGTGGTATCACAAAGTTAGGGAATCTCGAAATGGATCACCCTTTATATATGGTCATAAGGCAGCATACTTTAAAGGCACTATTCGTGCAGAGCCTTATACGGATACATTGTTTGGCTCCTGTTTTGTATACTGGAAAGTGAAAGAATCTTGCCTCAAAGGAACCAACGAAGCAACGGCTGGTAAATACGGACTCAACGCACACATACTCTTATCTACAATACAACTGTTCTAGTATGCTATGTCTGTACAAAGATATATATATTCTCAGATACGTTGCTATCGTTGAAGCTCAAAGCATGAAATCTCACTTTTTGAACACCTCTATCACCTCTGACTGGCGACTTGCGACTTGCGTAATAAAAGAAATGTCTTATCTGTCTTTAGCTAATTAACTATATAATATTTATAATAGTACAAAATACAATCATTTTCATCACATGCTTGACACTAAGATGACCGAATATAGCGCCATCGAGAGCGGCATTTAGAGACTCTTCCAATGGGGCCATGTTTTGATTTCGTCGTACAAACGCTGTCCCGGGCAGGCAGTCGCCTTGGTTTGTCTGTGGCCCAGCACTGTGTAATTGTCCTTCAGATAACCCTTTTGCACCGCATGTGCCATCAGGTCTTTGGCGTTCTGCAGCATTGTCTGCGAGGGTGTCGTATCTGAAAGCGAGCAAAGAAAATGTGTGAATCAAATAAAGCATTTCCCTATCAATTCATAGAGACTCACTTTCAAAGTTGCCGATGAAAACAATGCCAATGCTGTTGCGGTTGTAGCTGGGAGCGTGCGAGCCCTGCAAGCCGAAGCCACGGCCTTCGTAGATGTTGCCATCGCCGGCAATTATGAAGTTGTAGCCGATATCGCTGAACTTGCGCCGCTCCTTGTGATCGGTCTGGATGTTCTTGATGAGGCGCTTGCACTCCGTCTCGGTGCTGCAACCGTTCGGATTGTCCGAATGGTGAATGATGACATAGTCGACCTTTCCGGGTATGCGCGCGGGCGAGCGAGCTGGTACCGCGTTCCAGGAGCTGCGCGGCTGGATTCTGAACGCAAAACAGGCGGGAAGCGCTGCGAAGTGAGTAATTGATTAACTTTTAGCAAATATTTGGCAAATAATAGCAACTAATTTGTGCTTACCGATCGTCAAGATCACGAAACGCAGCAGGTAGGTCATTTTTGAGTAGAAATCAGAAAAATATTTGCGAATGCGGCGCGCTCACTTTTCGACGACGTCAAATGCTTGACTGATCTGCCGCCGCAACCATCGCCACTTAAATACACTTCAACTCAAGCTCCGACGATTGCTCTTGAGGCTGGTGATAAGCAGCCGCTAGTGCCTTATCAGCCAGCTCCGTATGTAATCGCATCTGTGCAGCCGAGCGAACATTTGTGGGGAATTACCTCAGCTGTTTTGCGTTTAATTAGCTTCGAGTAAACTAATGAAACAAATCTGCAGTGCTGATGATGCTTTTCTTTTTTTATTTATTTTTTATTTGCACTTTTTTCTCTTTGGTTTTTGTTTACGTTTGGAATATGTATTTTGGAGTTTCTTCGACGTCGACTTCATTTCGAAGAATGCTCGGAGGGGAAGCACGTGCGCCGCTCCGATTGAAATGAGTGACGACATCTATGGGCGCCGAAAAAGTGTTTTTGTTTGTCCGCGTGTGTGCAGAGGTGTGCAAAACATTGCTTGATCTGCGAACCGGTGGAATCGTAAACACGGAAAGAACATTATGCGAGCGCCGAATGCAAACCGGTATTTTAGCCATTCATTCATTGACGCTTTCACATTTGTCCATATGTATGAATGATTGTATGTATGTGATCACTTCGACGAGATTGGGAATTATTAATTGTTTTAGTGATTTTATATTTTTGCTGCAAAAACCGTTTTTTAATGGATTGAGTGTTGTACCAAATAGGCTAATTAAAATAAAAATAAATCTGTAATATTTGTGATAAATCACATTAGAAAATTTTTGATGTACAAATGTGTGATAATACAGAACGGAACCAAAGTTCGATTATATTTGAATCTATAGTTATATAATGAGTAAAAAATAGCAAGATTTTTGGTTAAAATTTCTCTCGAAAACCCATCGAAATAATCATTAGTACTAAACACTAACACTACGCTTGCCTTTCTGTACATAAAGAGCATTTGGCGATTTTTACGATGAGTGAAATTTTTCAACAAAGAAGCTCCATTAAATTGTGTGTGCGGAATAAAATTTCTGTGCCGAAATATAAGGAATGTTGGAAGAGGCCTTCGGTGATAATTTTCGGGAGCATGTGCTCTTGATTGGTACAAATTATTCAAAGAGGGTCGAGAACGCGTTGACGATGGAGCACGCCCTCGACGGCCATCAACATCAACCGATGATCAACACGTCAATAAAATAAATAAATTGGTGCTTGAGAATCGATGATTAACAGAGATCTTACTGCATTAGTGAAAACCATTTTGAAAGATCATTTGAGCCTAAGAAAACTGAAAACAGCGTCGCGTTAATGTCAGGGAAACAATGCTTTTCAACTACCTGAATATCATGAAACGTATTATTACTGGTGAGACTTGGATCTTAGCTTACGACCCGGAAATAGACGGTCAATATGCCTAATATCGTCGTAAAGGTGTGTCGAAGAGGAAAAAACAACGTCAAAGCAGGTCAAAAATCAAGGTTATGTTGATAGTTTTCTTCGATTATCGAGTTGTGGTGCACTACGAATTCCTTCCGACCGGCTAAACTGTCAACAAGGAATACTATTTCAGTGTTATAAGTCGTTTACGCGAATCTTTTACCAATTCTATTCTTCAACTGTAGCACAACATAATTTGTTTCTCATTACAACACAGCCCAGAATTCTTCTGATATAGAATCTTTGGGGGAACTGAGAACGCAGAGCATGAAGGAACATATATACTTGTAGGTTCGTTAACAAGCGATGGGGGAGCAAGAATATGGGGCAGTTTGACACCCTTCCAATTACCATAGTTTGTAGTTCTAATCTAACATCTAATTTGTAACTGTGAAGAAGATGAATTAGTTAGAACAGGTACTACCCTACAACCAGACTATGGCAAAGAAAGAATTTATAGGCATCTGACTAGTAGTAGATATTTAATCGACGAACAAGTTCTAAATAGGGTTAAGTCTCGTCGAATTCAACCCCTGACTTGCTCAATAAGCAAGCAAAAGTAGTAATGAAGGTGTGTATATGGCCGCACATGCAGATAAGAGCTGTAAGGCATGATATAAGAACTCTAGTAGGAGTGCTAACAGGTCAATGTATAATTGGCGGGCATGCCAGCAGACTAGGAACGTCATACAATGACTATAGTAGAAGCTGTCAGGAGATAGAAGAAGAAGAGACTATAAAATGTCTTCTAAAGCTCTATATAGAAAAATAATCGCAACTATAGGTTGAGGATTTCTTGACCACGTTTTGGAGGTTGCATCGATAACACTTTTCGTACTAATGAACTTCATCAGAAGCACGGGGTAGTTCAGAGAGGATAAATAGAGAGAGGGAATTTTAGTCCCGGTGATATCAGCTGCGTCATTAGGCAGCGACCTTATTGAAAGGCTCTGTATCTATAGGCGCAGGACTTTCTCGTTACAATTAGAAGCTCGTCCTTAGAGAGCCTTTTTAGAGGTGTCCATCAACCAATGTTTCAGTGTAAGAAGCAAAAACACAAAAAATAATAAGAATAAAAACATTCCTTTTGTTACACCCACCCTGAAGTACATACATACATACAATATTAGAACAAATTCCATGGTCTTATGTTACAACAGTTGTTACAGGCGAAAAATAAATTGCAACAAATAATTAACAAATGCCATTTGGAATAGGTAATGTACATACAGTAACAGTAACATCTTATTATTTCCATTAAAATTAAATGAATATTTTGTATGATTACTGAGCGCAGAATTTTCTCAAAAATGATCTCGATGAGTCCTTCGATCATTTCGACTGGTTACTGGTCAGTCCAAAACCGGAATCGAAGCGGGATTGTCCGCATAGACTTTAGACTTTACATATTCCCACAGCAAAAATTCAAACGGTGTGATATCACATGATCTTGGTTGCCAATCGACCGGCTCAAAACGCGAAATTATCTGCTCACCGAAGTGTTCCCTCAATGAATCCATTGATTGATGCGATATATGGTCTTGTTGAAACCGAATTTCGCCGAGTTCACGAGCTTCAATTCCAGGAATAAAATAATCAGTTATCATTGCGCGAGAACATTGTTTTTGCTCTTCGTCCCAAATGCGGCCGTTTTGCTTGCCATTGAGTCAGAAATTGGCTAGAAAAAATTTGCGGTAAATTTCATATATAACTATTTTTTAAGAAAACAACTCCACAAATGCCTCAGTTAAATACAATATGTTTATTTAAATTTTATCTGTTGTTTTTTTTTTCTTTTTTAATGTGGTTTTTATTCATTTTTCTTACAATTGTTCATTTTTCATTAATTTTATTTTTTTTATTTTGTTATTGTTATTGCTGTTGTTTAATAGTTACTCATTTTGTTTTGATGAATATTCATACAGTAGAGAAGTATGTATGTATGTATTACAACATGAACTCTTCTAATTTGGTTTTGCAATTTTCGCAATTTATTTGCTCTCATAGAAAAGGTTACACACTCTTACAGGACAATCGCAAATATTTGACAATTTTTTGTATGCAAATTTTGCAAACTGCCTTCAATTAAATTATTTACGTCTGCTTTTATCACTTCTAACCGTTCCAATCTTATCAAATTGCTTCTACAAAAACATTTACTGAAACACCGGCGTAAAGTGTGTGTGGGTTTTAGGGTGTTCTAACAAAATTTCGACACTACGAACCACATATCAATGAGCCGCGCTATAATTTAAACATCTACCTTTCTTAAAGGCGTTGGTTGTTGGGATTGCTGCTTCTAATATTGGTAATTTCAAAAACCATTTGAGGAGCTGGAAATCGGAGGCTCTCTCTGAACAACGCCTTAATATGTTATACTTTATAGAGATAGAAGTATAAAAATTATAGTTTGTGTTTTGTAGCAAAATACCCGTCAAAGTGTATAGAACAGTTTTCAAACTTCATCATCAATAATTCATAATTTTGTTTTTTCCCGTTTTTTGAAGGAGGCTGTCCTGTTCTTATGATTTTCCATCGCAAAGCCCGAAAGCTTGTTGGAATTCCATTTATTTTATCAGTATTTTCAGAAACTCGGGAACTTCGGATTTTGCGCACATAACGTAATCTTATACATACCAACACTACATAGACGAATTGACTATGAAAAGCGTACGAAATCTTATGCTCCATATATGCTAACTGAGGCTAAGCGCATAGTGTTAGAAGATAGGCAGCTTGAAAAAGCAAACATGCTCCATTTATTCTACGGTCGATCCACTCATAATCACAATTTTGCTTATTTTAATTGTTTGTTTCTTTTTCTTTTTTAGAATATATTTACATACATATGTGTTAGTGATTCAAGCCTTCATAGCTGCACCTGTGCACTTTTTCTAGTGAAAATATGTTTAGAAACCCTCTTTTATATTTCTAGCTTGTTGGGTCTACATTCTTATGCTTATATGTTTTTAGATACTACCAAAAGTTGTATAGAAATACTTTAAAATACTGAAACTTTTTAATGTGAAGTTTTTCGTTATTCTCTTTAGTGGTTATTTATTGTTGTATACGATAAATCGATAATTTTTATTCGATTATTTTTGTTCTGTTATCAAATATATTTGTTTTCAATCTGTTAAAATTTTTTTGACTCACTTTGAAGAGTTGCTTGCCACATACTTATATTTATACCTAGAAAGCCTGTCCATTCGTTTACATTAACAGCTCTATTCTATATGTCAATCAACTTTACCAGAAAATGTTAGGCTGCAGCAGAGTATGTTAACATATGCATGTCTGTAGTGAACCATATTCAAAGGCTGTAGCGGCGAATGTTAACGTTTTTCTGGCTGCAGTGAGCATTAACATAATGCACATTAACATAATGCACATTAACATTCTTTGAATATACAAAATGAAATGGTCGCTGAGGCGAGTTTACTAACAAAGCAAAATTTTTTTGTGAATTATAATTTATTTAAAAAAATGTTATTTTTACAAAGTTGCTTGCAGTTAAAAAAATATTGTATTATTTGCTTATGTAGTCTGTCCAACTTTTAGTTACGCAGCTTTGAGTTTAAAATTTGCTTTTATTTTAGGTTATATAATAATTATGCCAATAGGAAATTAATTTTTGTAATATTTTTCAGTTTTTAATTTTCTCATGCTTCTGAGTTTAGTATGAAGATATTATAAGTAAGCATAGTATGATGATGTATGTAGTTGAAGCGGTAAAAGAGTGAAAGAAGAAAATGAGTTTTTAAATTTTATAACAGCTTCGAATTATTTAACGAGATCTACAAAAACCAGATGCAAACTAGCGAACGAGATTAGTTAATGAAGGGAACGGTTAGGGTTTCAAGGTAAAAAAAAAGACTTTTATGTGAATTTATTTCTTAAATATGGATTGAGTAATTTTATTCGAACCTTTTCTACATTATTGAGCAGACTTTTGCCAATATTGTGTAGTTTTTAATACAGAAATATTGATGCCGGTGACAGAGCTTTCTCCAGAACGTCTTGGAAAAAGAACAATTAGAGGTGTTCACCATAACTCGGCTGGAAAATATCCGAAAATAAAAAACCAAAAAAAATTAGTCAACTTTTAGCCAAATATTTCCCTCAATGTTCTCTGATATTTTTATTAATTAAAAAATTTTTGGCGGTCATTTAAAGTCTAAACTGTTATTCTCCACTAAAAATTCCGCCATTTTGTGGGTGGAAAACAACCTTAATGTAAAAAAATTACTAAACAATGGGAGCCTTTATTTTATATGTCAAAATGTGTAGAAAGTTTGAAATGAATCGGAAAAAAAACTTAAACTAGAATATTGTCGCAATGTCTGGAACTATGGAAATTGCGGCTGTATGGATTTTTTTTTTTTTTTTGAATTTCTAAACTGTAAAAATATGCAAGAAAACAATTTTAGATATTTAAAATTTCTTGGCTAGAATACCCTCTTAAGCGGCTTATGTTTACCAAATGTATGGAATTGGTTTCGAAAACAGTTTTAGAAGATTAAGAGTTTAATAGAAATATATAACTAATATATTAAGTCGCTTGGCTTGAAAATTCAACTCAAAATATTTTATTTTTTTTTTATTTCTGACAAATAACTCGAGGTCTAACTATGAGCTGATTACCATCACATAAAAATACAAAGTTTTTCAGAATTTCAAAATATTGAGGATCGAAAGTGCCATTCTCGTCGGTAATCGCCGTTACTATTAAAAAATTACTAAATATAATTAAAATCCACACATATGTATGTAAAAAACTACCAGAAACCGTACACTAATTCTTCTGCACAATGCTCAGCAGTGAGAAAACATGCCATAGATGATGATGGTGGTAGAAGCAAAGCAGTAAATAAAAAGAGAAATTTTAATTTTAATTAAATCAATTTAAATGTTTATTGTTTTTATTTTTATTTTCATTGAATTTTTTTTCTTTTCGTATCTTGTAATAGTACAAATCTTTGTCAATACTATCAATTAATTATATTTGCATTTACAGTTATGTATTTATGCATTTCTGTGTATGTATGTATGTATGTTTATTCATTATCATTTAAAATTTATCATAATGATCAATTGTATTTTGTTTTGCATTTATTTGCAATATAATTTTTTCACTTGGTTGCTACTCTCCTCTCCCCACCTACTATTCGCTCTCTTTGTATTTAACGTTTAATTACAATTAAATGAATTTTAATATATCTTAAAATTAGCAATAATTACATTTCAATCGAATATGATTAACGGAAAGTAGCGCTTTTCTTTACTAATTACACAAACAGTTTTGGTAATCGCAAAAAAAAAAAAAAATTAAAAACGAAAAAAAAAGAAACACAGAATTAACAAACCTAATTATATGTAAAACTCGTACAATTAACGATATGTTAAGAAAAAAGTAGTTCACTGCTATAACAGTACAGTAGTCAAGTAGTTATTGACACAATATTAAACTTAATAAAATATTTGTGGGAGCAGAACTCGCTTGTCGGCTTATTGCTTATGACCGAGCGGCGTTTATTTGTTGTTGCAAAGCTTCAACACTCCACTCTACGCTTTTATTTTAACACATTTTCGCTACAATACTCGTACAAGCGCATTTACGAATTAATATCTGGTTCTGCGTTGACTTCACAAATGACTTTGTCGCCTTCTGCCTCGTTTCATACACAAATGCACATACTAATTTATGTGTGTGTATGTGTTAATTTGCAATTTATTTAAACAGTTATTAATATGTTCTGTTTTTTGCATTTGCGAAATGCTCACACATAGCGGCATATATGATATACATAAGCAAATATTAGTAAGTGTGTATGTTTGTATGTTTAATACAGTTATACAAAATATTAAGCAGTACTTTTTGCAAGAAAATCCAATCAAAACACAGCTGACTCTATGCAAAGATATGCAGGTACATACTTGTATATGTATGTATGTTTGGCCTACGCCGTTGTAATTTTGTACAATAAATACGTATGTATGTATGTGTGTTGATTTATTAATTTTAATTAAAGCTAACAAATATGTTTGTAAACAGAAATATATGTGTGTATGTCTGCGCGGTGTGCACTTTTAAATTTAAAATTGTTTTTCTCATTTGGACAATTACTTATTTAAAAAAATATTTTTAATTTACAAAAAAATTAATACAAAATTAGTAAGTAAAATATTATGGAAAATACAGAAAAAAACGAAACAAAAAATACAAACAATACAAAAAAAACTGAATCTTGAAGCAAGAACTGAATTAAATTTCTAGAAATCGCCTCAGCTCGAAATATTTCCAAGTATTATTATTTTAATATTCCTGTTGTGGCTTGTTAATGTTTTTAAAATTACTAGGAAATCCATGTTCGTCAATAAAAATACTAAGATCACGCTACAAGCGAGTATGTGATATATTTGAATGTTTTTGTTGTTGTTACTGCCCAAATCAGTGATTTATAAAATTAAAAAAAGCAAAAATTATTAATTATTAACATGACAAACTCAGCGCCGCTCTGCAAAACAATCAAAAATTATTTTCCTGTAGAAAATAACGTGTTTTGCAAGCTCTGACTCCAGCAATGACAGCACATAACGGTTAAAAAATTCTAAAAAATGTTGCTGTTTTAGTATTTAGCAGCGAAATTTTGCCAAAAGCAGCACTTACATAATAAAGCAGTAGCTAATTTAATTTGGAGCACCGCTTGGAAGTAAGAAATTCTGCCCTAAAAGCAGAAAAAGTCGCTTAAAAATATTTTTTAAAACTTAAAAATTTGTTTTTTTTTTTTTCTTGAAATTGTGGTAACGAAGCGGAAGAGTCACTTGCTTGTGTGGTTTTGTTTATTCTGTTATTTCTTGCATGACTTTATATACAAATGGAATGTAACTTAAACGCTGCAAGGGCCCAATTGGCGCCACCGAAAATTCACTTTATTCAATATTATATTTATGTATATATTAATCGTCAAAGTTTCTTATTCAACTAAATGTGGTATAAATTTGAGTGTTTTGCTTGACTTTCTGCAGCATTGCATTGAAAGAAGCGCTAACAAGCCAAATGTGTAAACCTTTCACGACTCTGATGAAAGTAAATAAGCGTAAAAAACATAAAAAAAAACAACAACAAACATTTATAAATTTAGTTTCGGGTTCCAAAACACGCAACAGACCCGGTACTGAAGCTCTTTCTATGATAAAATTTACTTTTCGGTGCCAAAAACAATCTACAGACGCGGTACCGTAAGAAACTATATGCTAAGCTTTTGGCAAGGCTTGCCTGCACATTACAATAATGCCGATTCGGAGTATACGATAACACAAAGAACACGCGCTCCAATTTCTCGATTCGTTTATTGGGCCTCACTGCAGTCACCACAACAAACTCAATCTTCCCATTGCTTTAGACCGCCTTCTCGCACACATCTTCTGTTTCCTGCTATTGACTTCGCATAAATGTTCTGTTCCCTTCCATTGACTCGAGCATAAATGTTCACAGCACTTCAAATGTAAGTGTGCGGCTTATATTTGCCTCCTCAACGGTGCTTCAAAGTTCTAATTTAACATTTCTTTTTTGAGTCTGTCATTGCTGTGAGTACTTTTCGGTTTTATTTGTTCTTAGAGATATTAAGTTTACAAAACAGATTTATTGTACGAATTACAATTACGTTTGCTAGTTACAAATTACATTTAGAATAGAATACATATGTATATATAATGAAATATTCGGGGCTCGCATTTTGCGGGGCATGTAAACAAGCGCTACAAAAGACAAACAACAATGCAACTTAACATAAAGGGCAAGTGGAAAATGCTGCTGCAACAGTTTCGCAGACAAGTGCTGGTGGAAAACTTTGCGTCATGTCGTCCAATGAGCGCCCGGCTGGACCCCTGCTCGCTGCTGCAATGTAAATAACAATAATATGCTTAAGTGTGCTTCAAATGTCCGAAAGTGCGCGCCGGCATAATGGACAAATTAAAATTCTACTGGCTACTGCTTTATATTGTTGTAGTTGTTGTTGCTGCTGCACAGCTGCACCGGCATAATTGTCATTAGTGGCATTACTGCTTGCCGTTGCCGTTGTTGTTGCAGTTCGAGTTTAGTATCGCCGCTGTTGTTGTTGTTGTGGAAAATTACTATCACCATGGCGAAATTCTTTGCATAACTGCTTTAGTTGTTGCTGGTGTTGTTGTTGTTGTTGTGGCCGTATGTTTTTATTGGAATGGATATTTTTTGTGGCACTGACTCGTCTGTCTAAACTCGTGCTGAGCAATTTGCTGCCCACACACACACACTTTTCTCCCGCCACAGCATGGCACTAAGCTCGTCCGTCCGTCCGTCCACAGCACATTTGCTGTCCTGCGCGGCTGCCGTCGTGGCGCTAAGTGGATTTGCTGCCGTTCTGCCACAGCGACGACAAATAAGCAGGTATTTAGCGCTGATGCGCATTGCTCAGCTCCCGGCAAAGCCGGACAAGCTGCCGTACAAGCGTTGCTCAGTAGCACTGTTGTCCATTTTGTTTGTGTACTTTATTATTGTTTGTTGTTGGTTGTTTTTGCTTTCGTTATCTCGTCTGCTTTCGCTGCAGCTGTTGTAGTGTTGAAACCCCAAATGCTAAATCGTTAGAAACTGCTACTGCTGTTGGCTGTTGCTGTTGTTGTTGCGTTTGTTACTGTCACTACTGTCGTCAACTTTATGCTATTATTTATTTACTTATTTATTGGCTTTTGGTCGCCTTACTGCCTTAGCGTTTATACTTTAAACTTCGCGCCTGCTAACGGCTTCTTCTATGCTTTAACTTATTTTCAGTTGTTTTTGTTTTTGTTACTTTTAGCGTTTACTAACTTTTTACTGTAGAAATAGAAATTTATTTGCCATTTTTTGCAATTTGTCTTTGTTTTCTCCTAACCTCTTCTACTCTCATGCTCATTTCCTTTCAACAATCTAATTCACATTTTTTCTGTGTGTTTGTTGTGTTCGTTTTTTTTTGTTTCAATTTTGCTTTGCCGTCTTTGAGCATTTCATTTTTTCAATTTTTTTTAACCATTTTTCTGTGAAGTTTTGAATTTTTTTTTTGGGAATTTTTTTGTTTTTATTTTCTTATATTTCATTTTCTCGTTTTTATGCCATCACGCTCGAACTTTTGCTGCTGTTGTTGTTGCTGCCGCTTTTGCTGTTCGAGCACAAAATTGTGTTGGTTGCATTTGGAAAATGAGTTTTTCGCTGATGTTGCTGCTGACGTGGCTGCTGTTGCAAGTGTCGTTTGCTGCCCTTGCATTTGTCATGGCCGATGGAACCTGCCGCAAACCGCATCGAGAAAAGAAAGAAAAGAGTTAGGTTAATATTTTATTGTTTTGAATAGCGTAAAAACTAAAGAACTTTTAGGAATACCAAAGTACGCGCAGAAATAGCAGAAGATCCCAAACAAGCTGCCACTGGCCCAGTGGGACTGTGGCAAAGTCAAGTGTAAAGTTCTAGATGAGACCAACGAAAAAACTGTTTGGCAAATAAGTGCATAAATATGCTTTGAAATTCAAGTGGAAACTTTCGAAGACGTTGCAACTTTCAGTAGTGAGATTAACTATTTATTACATAAACTAAAATGACGTACAGAAAATTTTTAAAATCCTATTTGTCAAAACCATGCCTTCCATTTGTGAGCGTAAATAAAATTGTAGGGTAAAGAAGTCTTGTTTCGAGTTTATTTTCCGAAGACGACTACAGGTGACACTTACTTCTCCATTGTCTAGCCTGTGCAAGAGGGAACCTGAAACATCTCGGTAGTCTTAACTTCGGCCTTCTAAAAGACATAGCCGAAACTGTCATAAGCCGTCTCAACAACTTTATGATAAGCTTAAAGACTTTGTCAAGTCGTAGGGGTCTTATGATCCAGTATAAGGAGTTTTTAGGTACCACAGCGTATCCGCGTTCGAAGCTGTTAAAGTGAGATCCCTCTCAGGATAGATCTAAAATAACAGCTGACACGAACAATACGAGCATAAATATATCGCCTAACCCTGACACCTAAATTATTCAATAATGTCGGTCCAGGTGCTGAGTTCGAGATGTTAGGTTGACTTTGTTTTATAGTGCCCTATTAAAAACCCCAAAACTTTGGTAAACCTTTAAGCGACCCAAACCTTGAGTCAATGACCCATATAGAGGTGCTTTCAATAGGACCCTATAAAAGTACATAGATCGATAGGGACAGCAAACGACGTCATATTTTTTTCCGCTCTTTGAGATTTCTCTTCAGTAAGGTTTGCTTTTTCATCATGGGAAAACATATTATTCAAGAACGAGTCGAATTTATTAAAATTTATAACCGAAATTCGGAGTCCGTGACCTCAACTTTAAGAACTATGTATGTACCTTACAGTTACAAGCGGAAAGCACAGGTAGATAAACCGTTGTATATGTAAGAGTGTTGAAGCGCTTCACACAGGCACAAACGCAAGCACTTTTCGAATAGAAATTGAGTGCGCTCAGCTGAGAAATTGCCTAACGTCCAGCTCAACTGAAGGGTGCAGCGCTTCGAGTAAATCGAAAACCGGCAAAACGACAGTTTTGAGAGCTCAATTCAATAAGAACAACGAAAATAAATAAATAATCCAAGTTAAACAAAATGGTTGGCATCTGCACTAAATTGAACGGAGAAATGGCAGTTGGAGGAACAAACCCCAAAGTAGGTCGATTGACGAGCTACCGCCGAACCAGGAGGTGGTTGGGTTGAGAGCAAACGCTGCTGCCGCGTTTAAACTGTAATTTTCTTACTTCCAATACAGTATCAAAGGAAGTTAATTTAAATGGGTTTGGGTTGCAAAACTGTAATCGGCTTAAATTGGCTGTCAGAGAAGTTAATAGAAATTGTAAATTGGCAAATAACGGGCATGTGCCGCCATATGTAAGCGTGTAGGCAGACTGTAAAGCGAAAGACAAGGTACAAACTACTTTTTGCCATTTTCCGCTTTTTATACACTTAAATAGTTATTTACACTAAATACATGAGTACATACAAAACACTGACGGGGTGGGAATGAACAATTGGGTTCTCTGCTTTAATGGTCAGCCTCATTATAATTTGCAAACTGTTTTGGGGAAATTTGGAGTAATTTTCATTTATTTATCATACTGCAAGACAATTTCTTTCGGAACGCATTCGTATATTTGATGGCGTACGTGCTCAAAAAGTGAAACATGAATGTGTGCCTGTTCGAGTGTGTAGAAGAATGCGCATGAAGGTCGTTTGGGATGCACTGCAGTCGCTGGCTTTATTT
This sequence comes from Bactrocera tryoni, assembly GCF_016617805.1. Classification (NCBI taxonomy): domain Eukaryota; kingdom Metazoa; phylum Arthropoda; class Insecta; order Diptera; family Tephritidae; genus Bactrocera; species Bactrocera tryoni. Next base: position 7,807,972 of record NC_052503.1, on the reverse strand, counting down.
GAACAATGCATTTAACGACATTCCCGTGCGATGGAAGTTGATGTGCCTCCTTGCCGTACTACACATGCTCCGCTTTGAGTGTCCTTGCTGTAAAAGTACAACGGCACTAGCTACAAAATCTCGAATATGCACATATGGTATATAAAGGGTGATCCAATTCGAGTTTCCCTACTTTTTTATAGAAAAAAAACACAGGAACTTCAAATTTAATGGGGAATGTTTATTATCATTCGAAAGAACATACTTTGGCAATTATTTTTCGAAGATTATATCTTTCAAATGATGGCCGCGACTACTTCTCAGTTGGTTGATCTGTTGGGACCAATTTTCGATGACTCGTTAGAGCATTTCGACTGGTCACGACAGTGTGATATCACACGTTCTTGGTGGTCAATCGATCGGCTCAAAACGTGAAATTATCTGCTCTCTGAAGTGTTCTCTCAATAAATCCGTTAATTGATGCGATCCGTGGGAAGTGGAGCCATTTTGTTGAAAAAAATTTTGCCGAGATCACGAGCTTTAAATTCAGACATCACACAGTCGGATAAAGGTCGCCGTTGACGGTTATGTTCTCATCAGCTTAATATTTGAAAAAATATGGCTGGATGATTCCACCGGCCCACAAACCACACAAAGCCGTTGTTTTTTCTGGATGAAATGGCAGCTCTTGCATCTCTTCAGGTTGCTCTTCTTCCCAAATGTGGCAATTTTGCTTGCTTACATACCCATAGAACTTTTCAAGAGCCCATAGAGCGAAGCGATGTCGGTTGGGAAGTCGAGCGGCTTCAGTTGTTGTGCCAGCTGTATTTTGTACGCTTTCAATTTAAGATCTCGACGTAAAATCGAATCGACTCTCGACGGTCTTCGTGCACACTCTACTTGGATCACCCGTTATATCTTATATTCTATGCATTCTTGCTTGGTTCTGCAGAAACGTTCGCTGTTGCCTGAAGATAGCAGAACCAGTATTCTTTATACCGGAAGCAGATTTGCGGCTTAATTTCGAGACCAAAGCTTTATATTTCTTATTATGCCGTTAAAAGCTTTTACGAATTTCAGCTTGCATGCTTTTGGAAATGGCTTCTAAAAATATTTGTATATTTTGTAATAGTCAAATAAAAAAAAATTTAAATATAAAAATTCAAACTCAATAAATTCTCGTGTTTTCTATTTTAGCCTCAATTCTTAAATCTTCTTAGATTGAGATTGGTTAAAATTTACACAATGTCCAATTTGCACCATTGACTTCGTACTTCTTCGTATCCTTTGTGCTATTCCTTAGCTTCAAAAAATTTATTGTTATATAGAGAAAGAGTTGAGTACCGTTATTCGAGCTAAATGCATAAATATCACCAACGAAAAAGGTTACTTTTATTTTCTAGGATTTTTTGTTCAACACACTGTGATCACTCACATCTTCATGTGCTTATCTCTGTGCGATAGCAGGACTTTCCACCCACCATTGTGCCAATTCCAGTCACATCCGCATACAATGAATGTTTACTTCGAATTTCTTCGCATTCTGTTTGTGTCGCCTTGTATTTTATTGCATTAGTTGCAATTGTGACAAAATATCTCGCCCATGAATATGTATCTGCGGCGATGCGACACACACGTGGCACACACCACATTGTGGCATATAGGAAAACACATCTTTTATGTGCATTTAAGTGAACTTGAATGGATTTGCTGGTGAGCGCTCGAAATGAATGTGCCCCTCGACGTGGCATTGTGTGACAGGAAGTGACATTGAAATTAAACTTTTTCGTGCTCTCCACATTTTCACAAATCCCTTACCATTCCGCGCCCGTCTCCTTTTGTCCTTGTCTCTTTACTCACATTCTAAAGTCGTGTCTTAGGTGAGCGTGTGTGCGTCAATCCTCTTCAACAACACTAAACTGTGTCGTTACAACAATTGTGGTATTTATACACATTGTCCATTTCACACTTTAACTGCCGCACACACACACACATACACAAAAATACACACACATGCAACCACACATGTGATGCGCTCGAGCCATTTGACTTGGCTTTCTCCGTTGTGTGTGTGTGTTGCGCGCTTGCGATTGCTTTTGGCACAACACTCGCCCGGCTCTCGGGTCCTTAATAGTTGGCAATTTAAGCTGAACCAACGGCAATGGTTTTAGTGGTCTTTTGTCCGCAAAAGTAATGCCCAAATGACTTTTTAATTAAGCCAATTGACAGGCCAAAGCCACCGACAGAGCGAATTACATAAACGGAAACGATGCCCAGCGGTTGCGGCTCTTCAGCGGGGAGCGGAGGAGCGCATGTAAAATGTGGAAATCTTTAAAATAAAACAAAATGAATTTTTGAAGTCAAAATAGTTGGCTTTCGGCTTTACGAAAAGTGAGGAAATTAAAAAAAAATACCAAACTACTATGTTATGCTTTAAACTCTACTTTGGGAAAGTTTACTCAACGCCTATTATGAGATGTTTACTTTTCTGGGTCCTATACAGTTGAATTTGTGGCTGTGGTTGTTGTTGTTGTACCGGTAGAAAACACTGCTGAAGTAATTTGGAGAAATGCTGCCGGTTTGACAGTCCTTGGCTGGATAAAAATCCGGATCCGTTCCGTTTACGAAGACCCGATTGTCGCGGGAAAGGTTTGAAATGAATTTGCAGTTCAAAGGGACGAGTAGCTATACATACATACATATGTATATGAAATGCCAAAAAACGTTAACTTCGACGCGAAGCTTTTCATATAGCATAAAGAGTATAAAAACATCTTCTTCATCAGTTTGAATGGTAACTATATGCGACATTGCTCCGATCTGAACAAATTGTTCGGAGATTCTATCGTTGCCTTGGAAAATTTTCCGTGCCAAAGTTCGCGAAGATATGATTTTGATCAATCAGAATGGCAGGATTATATATTATATATAGCTCCGCGAAATCAGCAACTCTCGAGCAGCAAAGGACGTATTAAAAATTACAAATCGACAACTTTACGTATGTGTATTGATAGAAACAGACGAACATGACAGAGTCGACTCAGCTCGTCCCGTTGATTACTTAACGGCTGATCCAAGTAGAGGTACTTCTTTAAATAGCCTTTTTTTTGATACATCACGCGTGAGTCGCGTTAAGTTCTCATGTTATTTTTCTTCAATGTTGTTTGGCATTTCATCATGGAAATACTCACGCCTGAACAACGATTAAAGGTTCTGTAAAGAATGTGTTTCGCGCGATTCGCTCAACTTATAGTCAACATAATCGGTCTACTGAGCGTACTATTCACACCACCATCACCTATCTTGAGACTCAGCATTCATTATTGGATAATATTCGACCGAATAGATCACATCCAGCACGCAGTACATGAATGAGAGTCGATTCAGCGCCGTTCGCAGCGAGTGTGACTGACGAATGGAAAGACATGGTGGATTTTACGTCGCGATCTTAAATTGAAAGCGTACAAAGTACAGCTTTTGCAAAAGCTCTGAAGCCGCTCGTTCTTCCCAAGCGACATCGCTTTGCTCTATGGGCTCTTGAAAAGTTTTAAGAAGATTCGAAGATTTCGAGCAAAATTTTGTTCAGCGACGAGGCCCATTTCTAGCTCAAAGGGTATGCCGCGAATTTATTGCGTTTGGGACGAAGAGCTATCTAAAGAGATTCAAGAGCTGCCATTTCATCCAGAAAAAGCAACGGTTTTGTGTAGTTTGTGGCTATCATCGGTCCATATTGTTTCAAAAATGATGTCGGTGAGTAGGTTACCGTCAATGGAAACAGTTATCGCGCCATGATAACCGACTATTTGATGCTAGAAATTGAAGCTCGAGATCTCGGTGCCGAAATGTCTTTTATTTGGTTTCAACAACAAGACGCCACTTCCCACACGTCGCATCAGTGGATGGATTTATTAAGAGAACAATTCGGTGATCAGATAATTTCACGTTTTGGGCCAGTCGATTGGCAACCAGGATCGTGTGATATCACACCGTAAGACTTTTTCCTGTGAGAATATGGAAAGTTTTAAGTATATGCGGACAATATTGCAATCCAGGTGTTAGAGCAAAACTTCACTCGTGTCATTCGCCAGTTACCAGTCGAACGAGTCATAGAAAAATAGGATTGAACGGATGGACCTTTTGAGTCGTAGACGCGGCCAACATTTGAAAGAGATAATCTTCAAAAAATAAATACCAAAGTAAGTAGACAACCTCGAAATGGATCACCCATTATATATACCTTACTCTAAAAGCTTCTTTTATTACAAACTTCGAGGTGGCAAACATTATACATATGTATATCCTGTTCAGGGATTAAAAAATAAACTTACCTCGTCAAATGCCGACTACCCTCGTGCACCGCCATCTCCGACGATTTGAACTCATTCAATTCCTTGCGTATGGCAGCCTTATCCTTCGGCGTCAGTCTTGTCCATGGCTTGTCCGCACGCCGATCGTAGTCGTGCGCCTGTGTCACCTCAATGTAATCGTTGAAACGGATGATTTTCTTCTCCTTCAGCTCCTCGACGGTGGGTCGGAAACTCAATTTTCGCAGCAAATACGATTTCTTCTCCTCCTTTTGCTTCTTCTCTTCGGCGGGTGATTGTGCTGAACCAATAAGAAATAATTTGCAACAATAATTATATAAATTCACGGTAATTAACAAACAACGCAAACAACACAAATACAATGACACGGTAACGGTAGTAGTATTGTGTGAGCAAGTTTGCTTGCCATTGAAATACTCACTCTTTAAGATATTGCGCTCCACCAACTCCTCGGCAGTGGGTCGCATCGACAGTCGGCGTATGAGACGTGCGCCAATGGCCTCCTTCGACTCCTTGATCTCATTGTCGGTCACCTGGTGCAGAATGTTGCGGTTAATCAGATCCTGCTTGTCGGGCCGCAGTTGCAGCTTCAGCGACAGTGACTCCTTGCGCGCAATCTTCGCCTGCCGGTCATTGTCGTCGTCGCGATAGAGTATGCGCCCGTCGCCCTCGTCGCTGTCGCTGCTGCTCTCGCGTATCACAAACGGCCGAGTGTTCTCCTTGTTCTCGACGGTGCACGGCAGATTGATGTTGAACACCTGCTGCCTGCTGGTTAAGCGAAAGCCGCAACATTAAGCGCGAGACAGCGAGAAATGTTTTTTTTTGTTTTGGTTTGAAATAAAGAGCAAACAAAAGTGTGTAAAAGATAAGTAAAAAACGTTTTGCCATGATTTATTCGATTACTATTTAATGCTGTTTGGTTTTATACTTTATTAAGTGGGTGTGTGTGTGTGTTCTCTTTTTTCTGGCAAGTGTTGTTGTCGTGCGTGTTACAAGTGTACACTAATACATAAATAAAACACAAATACACAAATTATTTATGAGGTACCGTTAAGCATGCAGCTGTGTGCTTGGCAGTGATGTCTAAGGGTTGCCACACATACATACACACATGCAGAAACTAAGATAAACTTAAAATACGCTAGAAATACACACGAAGTAACAAATTACAGATTTCGAAGTAAAAGTTTAAAGAGAATATTTCGGAAAAATAATAAAAAATTATAAAATTTGTTTGAAAAAATAAATTTTTATTGCTAAAAATGCATATATGAGTTAGCTCTACTCTCCCAGCAATTTAAAAGCTGTAATACTTTTCATAATTTATCTGGCTGCCGTACAAAGCCACCCACAAGCCTTTTGGCAGCGAGTTCCGCGTCGACGAAGTTAAATAAAATATGAAGCCGAAACAAAAACAAAAAGGAATTAAAACTGAGTCAGCAGTGCGGAAATGAATGTGTCAGCCGCCCTGCTCTGAACCGTTCCTCCACCTGTACCACCGGTCTGAGCACAGGATGCGTGGGCTATGAGTGTGTGTGTGTCGACATGCAAATATACTGAGCGTAAAATTATTTGCGCTTTGATGACATTTAAAGTGAAATGCGGTGAAACATGCAGATAAAATGAACTGAGCGTATGCTACTGTGTGTGTGTGTGTGTAGTGCAGACACCATAAAAGTCAGTGAGCCTGCAGCCGTCATACGTGAGCACACTAATATTCTTTCAGCAATGCATATCTTCCTGGACGTGAATGTGTACGCCTTACTCTCGCATCCGCGCACGAAGGCATGAAGTCAACAGGCCCAACGCACAGTGCGTGCGACAAGTGCACTGACTTGAAATTTGTCTGCGTTCAAATTTTATGCTATTTTAAGGTTTCAGCTAAGCTTGGGAGTAGGTTGGTGGAGAGGTTTACTGTCAGGCGCTCTCTAGCAACTCTAGCTTCAGGCTTCCTGATTTTTCCAAGCCCAGGTTGCAGTCATTACGGTAACAGTAGATTTACTGCTCCGGAATGCAGCCTCCTTTAGAGAAGTGACCATCTACTCAGATAGCAGAACGGCGATACCAGCCTTGAACTCATTGACGGTGCGTTCAGGGCTGGTCTAGGAGTGGCTAACCTCGCTAGCAATAGCATCGAGTGACTTTGTGACAATACTGGTATAGGTGACAGGCCACAACACAATCACAAGAAATTGTAAAGCTGATGTGCTAGCAAGGAGAGGCTACCTAGAACCACTAACGTTAGAATGGAAGCGGGTCGGTGCTCCCGTATCTTCTTGTGTTCTACCACGAAGTAGATAGCTGGGCTTTGTAGAAGCTGGGACAGTGCTGAGCCACCGTCGGAACATGCGCTGCCGCAAAAGCCTTTTGGCCAAAGATCGATTGCAAGAGATCTAGTGATATCTTTGTCCTCAGTAAGGTTAGCCTCTCCTTAATTGTATGACTTTTAACAAGCTATTGCATCCACTTTAATCTTACCAGATGACATCTGCAGAGAGTGTATGGAAAAAAATGAGGTGAAAATAACTCAACTCAACTTCTTTTCTATGGCTCCGCAAAGGACAACATATAGCGATCTACGTGCGATCTTAGATCAGCCATCTACCTTAACCCAACCTAAGGATTCTGCACACATAGAACGCAAACTGAAAACCACTATGCAATAGCATGAGCTGAGGAATGACTTTCAGTACCAGAATTCAGTTCTATTAAGCATATAAGGAAAGAAAAATTAACGCCTATATTTTTCAAAAATATATATTTACTTGTATAATGCACGATGTTTTCTGTAGGCAGTGTACTCATATAGTATGCAATGCCGCGCCGCAGTCACCTGTGCATGTGTCTGCCTCGATATCAGAGTTATTCACTCCACACTCATGGCAAGTGCTTGTGTTTGTGAGCGTATACGTGTATTCAGTAATATTGCATATATTTATGAGGGGGAAGGAGGGGTCTTCAGTTAACAGGCATTAAGTTTGGTGTGCTTAATGATCATTGCGCGGCGGAGATAAAACGAAGTGAACACCGAGGCTGCTTCCTGCCGCAGCACGGCCCCAACGCCTGCACTAACATCATTTACAATATTTTGTACATATGCACGAACATATGATATGTACATACACCGTTACATATACTCAACGCGCTATAAATTTAACATTGATATTGCATATTTAATTGGTTCGCGATTGAAAATTGTTGTCAGTAAAAAAGTGTCTGCGATTCGCAATTTAATAAAGTGCTGCCAACAACAAAAATAGTTGAATTTTAAATAAATTGAGTATTTTTGAAGTTAAAATTCATATTTCTTCGTAAAGTGAGTGATTATTTTATGGCAATGAACTGTAACAAAGCATTTTAAGTGAGGTTAGTTGGACAGCTAGTGATGAGGGCATGGACCATAGACTTCAAAATAGTCTAACGGCGTTAAATCGCACGACCGAGGCGGCCAGTTGACTGGGCCATATCGTGAGACAACACGTTCACCAAACTGGGTTTTCAATAAATCGAATGTGACACTCGCTGTGCGGCTTGTGGCGCCGTACTAATGGAACCACATATTGTCCAAGTCCATATTATCCAATTCGGGCCAAAAATAATCGGTTATCATTGAGCAGTAGCGATTGCCATTCACAGTAACGTGCCGGTCTTAATCATCGCGGAAGAAGTACGGCCCAATGACGCCGCCGGACCATAAGCCGCACCAAACCGTAATTTCTTCGGGATGCAATGGGGACTCATGAAGTACGTGTGGATTGCTGCCTGACGAATAATGCATTTTTTGCTTTTTGACGAAGTCATTCAGCCAGAAATGAGCCTGATGGCTGAAGATGATTTTTCCATGAAAATCCAGATAATTTTCGAGTGTTTGCTCAGCTTAATTCACGAACATACGCCGATTCTGTTGGTCAAGGGGCTTCAGTTCTTGAGTCAATGTGATCTTGCAAGGAGGAAGGTCAATATTTTTTAGAAAAATTCGGCACAACGACGTCACAGAGATGCTCAACGCTTGAGAACGACGTGTGAAAGACTGATTTGGGTCTTGCTCAATTGATGCGCTAGCGGCAGCAATACCATCGATAGTACGGGCACTTCTTTGTCTCACTGGCACGAAAACATTTCGTATTGTGTCTGTGGATTCAAATTTTTCCACGAGACTGTCAATTGTTGATCTGACTGGACTTTTATGACGACCATAAATTGGATGTAACGCTCTTAAAGTTGAGGTCACTGACTCCGAATTTCGCCTGTAATTTTAATAATTTCGACTCGTTGTTGGATCGTATATCTTTTCATAATGAAATGGCAAACCTTATTGAAGAGAAATGTCAAAAGAGCGGAAATAATGTGATCTCGTTTGCGGTCCCCATCGATCTACTTTTGTAGCGTTCTTTTGAAAACACCCTCTATAAGCAATATGTTGCTCAGAGCTCTTGAGCCATGAATGCCTACCTAGAGGACATCAGACAAAAAATTAAATGACTGTCAGCGACTAAATAAAATTAAGCATTTTTGTTGCTTATTTTGATATTAGTTTCAGTTTGAAAAATGTTCTGAATGCTTGAAACAAAAAACGAAAATAAATCTAAAGCAAATGCAGAAAAGTTTATCTACAAAGTAAATGAGCTGCCAGTATCCATATTAATAACACGCGCGTAGGAGAATGTGCGAGCGTTCAATGCTCCGGATGCGTACAACTTTTCCATTAAAAATTGAATGATCTGCAGTAAATCACAGGGCGCCCCACCACATCCGAAGCCCGTATCACATACGAGCACGTCAAAGCAGCCACAACAGCAACAATGCGTTTCGAAATTTATGGATGCTTCAATTCAATTCCGCACAACTTTTATGATTTGCGATTTATATAATGAACATACATACATATATTCAGCAGCACATACGCACACCCCCGCGACAGCGAAATTAAAAATAAAATTCACAGCAGTCATAAAAGGAATATTTTAAGAAAGTACTCCGAAAGCGCGAAACTTGGAATGCGCCAAGCGGAACCAAAGTTATGCCGAGCACAAAGGCACACGAGCGTTTCCACGCTTTTCCTATTTGATTTCTTTGGAAAAACGTTGGAAAAATGAGTACTTTAGCCATTTCCAGCGCGTGGCACATAGACAAAGCCTCCGAAAAGGGCGCGCGAGGTTAACGAGAGCAGCGCCGCGCAACAGGATATTTATTAACGTGGCACACGGTGCGGCAAGTCGGCGCGGCCATACGGAAAAGGTGCACAAAATACACACACATACACGCAAACAAACGGATTTTGAATGTATGTGTGTGCGTGTGCGTGTGAATGCGCGTCATAAGTCACTGTTGCATTCGCGGTGAATTTGAATGGCCCCACCGTCGTGTGTGTGTGTGTGTGTGAGTGCGGGTGCGCAATTGGGTGTCGTGCAAACTTGTTTACTGAATTTACAGCACACAACACACTTTGGGGCACGGTGGTTATGCAACATAAACAATTTAAGAGCACTTAACACGCCGAATGGCGTCGACGGCGGAAGCGAGTGAGTAAAAGACGCGCGTCGTATTTTCACACGCATATATCCATTATAACAGTATACATACAATACAATACATATATACATATGTATGTATGCATGTATGTAGATATATGCACATCGGCAAACTTGTAAATATAGGCTTACTTAAGTTCTGCCTGAGTGCAGGCAAGCGAACTTTTGCTGAGTATTTATGGTTGTACTCTATATGTGTGTGTGTGAATGTGGTTTCAATATTTGACACGAGAAATAATTACTGCTTGTGGAAGTAACTTAAAAATTAGAAAGCTAAATGCACGTCAAACTTATTATAATCTAATACATAGCACTCACACGCACACATTCATTACTGTATATGATCTTAAGTAAATAGAAGCCGTTAAATTAATAAAAAAAAGGAAAAGCATTAATGGTTGTACCGAAGCTATAATACCCTTCACAAATGAAAACATTTTCTTACAAGAACTTGATTTCGGTTCTTCAATTTGTATAGCAGCTATATGCTATAGTGGTCCGATATCGGACATTCCAAAAAAATTGGTTGTTTGTTGAGGAACAAAGGATGTGTGCAAAATCGCAGATCGATATCCCAAAAACTGAGGTACATACATATATACAGACAGATAGATGGACATGACTAAACCGACTTGTGTGATCCAAGAAGAGGTAATTTTTTGAATAATCTTTCTTTGACAGATCACGCGTGAGTCGTGGCAAGCTGTCATGTTATTTTTGATCAGTATTGTCTGGTATTTCATCATGAAAAGACTTTCGCCTGAAACAACTTTACAAATCGTTCAACTTTATTACGAAAATTCACGTTCTATAAAGAAAGTGTTTCCCGCGTTTCGCTCAACTTATGGTAAACATAAATGGCCGATTGAGCTTACTATTCGCAACACATCGCCCATTTTGAGATCCAGTATTCATTATTGCATAATGCTCGACCGAATAGACAACGTCGAGCACACAGTGAAGAAAATGTAGCAGCCGTAGCTGGGAATGTACACGAAGACCGTGGAGAGTCGATTTGGTGCCGTTTGCAGCAACTCGGTCTAACGTATGGAACGACTTGCCGCATTTTACGTCGAGATCTTAAATTGAAAGCGTACAAAATACAGCTTGTGCAGGAACTGAAGCTGGTCGAACTTCTCAAGTGACATTGTTTTGCTCTATGGAATCTTGAAAAATTGCAACGTTTTGAAGCCAAATTTTGTTCAGCGATGAGGGCGATGAGGGCAAGAAAAAGCAACGGTTTAGTGAGGTTTGTGTATCGGTGAACATATCGGTCCATATTTCTTCAAAATGTAAGCCAGTGAGAACGTGGCATTATCGCGCCATGATAATCGACTATTTGATGCCTGAAATTGAAGCTGGTGATCTCGGCCATATTTGGTTTCAACGAGACAGTGCCACTTCCCACGCATGGCTTCAATCAATGGATTTATTGAGAGAACACTTCGGTGAGCAGATAATTTCACGTTTTGGGCCGGTCGATTGGCCCCCAAGCTCCTGTGATGTCACACCGTTAGACGTTTTTCCTGTGTGTACATGTAAAATCTAAAGTATATGCGGACAATCCCGCTTCGATTCAGGTCTTGGAGCAAAACATCACGTGTGTCATTCGCGAGTCGAAATGCTCGAACGAGTCTTCGAAAGGTGGACTCAACGGATGGACCATCTGAAACGTAGCCGCGACCAACTTTTGAAAGAGATAATCTTCAAAGAATAAATGCCAAAGAATCTTCTTTCGAATGATAATAAATATTTACCATAAAATTTGAAGTTGCTGTGTTTTTTCCTTAAAAAAGTAGTGAACTTCGAAATGGATCACACTTTATATGGCCAAAATTTACAATCAACATTTTTGTCTGGGAGACTTGTTTGTGTTCTTTGAGGCAAAATATTGCGCACGTGTTCTTTATTTCGACTCTATATGAAAAATTTTGGATTTTTGAATTTTCAAAATTTAAACTTTTGAAAAAAGAGTGTTTAAAATGTTCAATTAGAATGAATTAAAATAAGGGCAACTTGTCATTATGCAATATTGATTGCACTCCAATCATCAGCAAAGACTTCAGATTGACTTTATACAAATACTGAGTAAATAACGGCCTTCCCTGCTGACATTGATCTCATATGCGCACACACATCAACTTTTTCACCTTTTCAGTAAATGATATGAAACTCTGCTTTCCCTTCTTTGTGCCCTCTGTGCGCCTCCGTTGCAATTCAAACTATGCAAAATGCAAAATTTTCCAGAAGAAATCTACACAAAGCGAACTGGACCAACTTATTTTGTGTGCCACGCACGTCTGCACATTTGAATATGCAACTTATTTGTACACAAATACTCCGCTCAAACGCTCGTGCAAAACGCTCCCGACGCTTCTCTCTGCCAAACTTTGCAAGAGTGCACAATAAATGTCTGCATCAAGTTAGTATTTATGCGATTTTGTGAAATGTAGCAAATAATTTGGAATTCAATATGAAAATTGCCGCTTACGCTTTTGTTGTTGCAATACAAGCAAAACTAGTCCGGCAACGTGCCAATAAAGTCAAATGAAAATTCACAATATTTTTGTACAGAATGAATACCCTTCCTTTGCATACTACAACAGCACACACACACACACACACGTAAATGTGATGCTAGTCATATTTTGCTTAGCAGACGTACCCACAAATAAATAAAATATTTTTCTTTGGATAAAAAAAGAAACAAAAACAAAATATAGAATGGCGAAAAATGACTTAGGAAGCTCTCGCTTGGTTGCGCTTGAAATGAAAAATTGTTGAATTGAATAAAGATGAAGTTTTTTTTCCGGAATTTCTTTGAAATCAACAATGCTGGCATGAGTATACCGTTAGAGTAGAATTTAAGCATACGAGCTTCTTAGTATGTGTACAACTATGATCTTCGTAAAATAAGCAAAAAAAAAAAAGCAAGTTCCATGGGAAAGCAAAACACACACAATCACGGGCAAAATAAATATTATGTCACAGTGCCTTTTACAGTTATATGGCAGCATGAAGTATAATTTCTGCGAAACTATTTATATTACAAAAGCTGACAGTAGGTGTTTAAAACAATTCTTTGGAATGGGTAAGAAGAAGAGTTGCCAAGTCGACACAATAAGGAACAGAAGCAGTTTACTGGTTGAATTTCGTGAAAGTGACAGCCTTTGGCAGATTATAGTAAGCCAGTGCGCACCATATATAGACGGGCCTAACCAAATTTCGTGTGCGAAATAACACCGAATGTTGAAAAAGGCTTACGGTGATTAAGTTTGATCAAAAACAGAAGCCTAAGAGTGGTACAAAGCCTTCAAAGACGGCCGAGAGATCGTTGAAGACATGCCTCGTTTTGTACGACCTTCGAACTCTTTAACTGATGAAAATATTAAAACAGCGAGGGATATGGTGCTTGAAACTCGCCAGGCAAGTGTCAGAGAGATGACGAATTTTCAAACTATTTTGGTGGATATTTTGGGTATGAAACGCGTTCTTGCTCGACTCGTCCCGATAAAGCTAAAGTTTTTGAAAAAAAGTACATTTGTGAACGAATTTAAAGCAAACAACGCAATGAATGCCATCGATCAGCCGCCGTATTCGTCAGATCGGTCTCCGTGTAACATTTTTCCAGTTCCACAAACTGAAATTGCCGCTGCATGGAACCCATTTTCAGTCAATCAAAGAGTTAGAACAAAATTCGTTGAAGGAGCTGCAAACCATACCAAAAAGTACTTATGAAAAGTGTTTCGAGAACTGGAAAAATCGTTGGCATAAGTGTATAGCATCTGATGGGGATTACTTTAAAGGCGACAAAATCAATATTGATGAATAATTAAATATTTTGCGATTTATTTACAATTTCCGGACGCTTTTTTGTTACAATATATGCCAACTTTTAAAATATTTTTCTTCAAAATATATAATACATATGTACATATATAGCATTTCCTGTTAAACACGTAGTTTGCTTTTCTCTCTTCTCGAATGCCAAAAGTTGACAGTGACGAAGGTTGCCGCGAAGATTTGTTCAAACATTATGATTAAGTGGACACATATTGAAAGCAAAGAAATCAAATAAGTTTGGCAGTACGGAAATAGCAAAAACAAGATACAAAAAAATTAAAAAGCAATAATTTAAAGTACACAAGTATCACAGGTTTTAACAGATACAGGGTATGCCAAGAAGAACGACGAGATGTTAAAATGAAATAAAGCACTCAAATTTGTTCCAAATGGGTTCGGTTTTTATTATTTTATGCCAATTATGATTTGAACCAAATATCGACCATCAGAGCACCGTTTGCGTATCTCTACTGACTTTACGCCAATATTCGATGACCCGGTGCTGGATTTCGGCTGGAGTTTCGACTAAAGTACGCTGATTGTTGTCTTCGTGCTCCTCGTTGATTTAAGGCACGACTAGAGAAAATAATCAATTGTCTGATATTGGCGGCTATTTAAGTGGGAAGCGACACATCGTCTTGTTGGAAATAGAGATCGTCTGCTCCGATTTCCTAAAATCCCGGGAAAAAGATCGGCCAACATCGTGTTATAACGCTTCGAAAGAAATAAGGACCGATGATGTCGCCATACCACAATCTGTAAGTTTTTGAGTATGCAATTGCTTTTCCGAGATTTTACTCATTCCAATAGCGGCAATTCTGTTTCTTGACGAAGCCATTAAGCCTGAAATAGGTCTCATCTGAGAAGATGATTTTCGGACTTTCAGATTTTTCGTGAATTTCTTGAACGATTTTCAAACGTTGTACCAAGATGATGGAATGTCAAACCTGATTGAGCACAATGACTGATGATTTTTCACTGAACATTTGCGCTTACTTGTAGCGAAGGATACAAGATACGGTTTCTCTTACGTGGTAGCAGCAACTTCGGAGATTTTCGATTACCCCGAGAGGAGCGAACACTTCTACTAAAAACGTTTTTTATAAATTATTCGAAAAATTCACGCAAATTCGATTTGTTTCGGGTATATATTACTTATAATAATATTTCGAACAAATGAAAGTAAAGTTCGCTTCAAGCTTCACACACTGAAAATTAATGAATATTGCAATCACTTCGTCATGCACAGTTATTATGGCAAATAAGGTTTACAAAAACAACAACGCTAACAATGAAATATAGTCAAGAGCATGCTTTAATACACTTATGTGCACATTCTCTGCACGAGCATTGGTGTTAGTGTGTTAGTAAAGGAAAAGGAAATGCCGCAGGCGTGCACAAACACATACACGAGCACATCAAACCGTTATGCATCATAAATTACATCGATGGAATATAAATTGTTTAGTTGCATGTTTGGATGTTTGGAAATTGGCAAAGTATGATGGACTCATGGACTCGTCAGAGTGGGGAAAGGAGGCTGCCGAGGTGGTGGTAGAGTGGTCAGCACACAAATAAATAACTAAATAAATAAATAATAATAACAACGCAAAATCGAAACATCGGCTGCAGTTAGCTTTGTTATTCTTCAAATATTCATGAAATTAATTTGAAAAGCATGGTTATTCGGTTATTCGGTTATTGGTGTTGTGTTGTTTATTTGGTAGGCGTGTGGGTGTACAGCGACAGCGTTACAGAGAGCGAGAGTGAGAAAGTAAATACACACAAGAAACCATTCAAATTGATAACATAATCTAAATTATTACCATATTCTAATCCGTGGTCGTAGTATTGGCCTAATTCGGGGGTAGAACGAATGTGAAAAACAAATGCGTTGGATTTTGTTTGCCGATTTTTTCGATATTCGTTTTTTGTTTTTGTGTTTTTTTTTTGTTGATTTGTTGGTTGATTTTTGAGCAATTTCATTTTGCATTTGTTTTTATTTTTTATTAGATTTTTTGAGGCGTTTGGTTGGCGAGTGAAAATAAGTAGGAAAAAGAAAGAAAAGAAGAAAGTATAGTATATAAAATTATACAAGTTTTTTGTTTAATTGCAGGAAAGGTTTCGCATGTTGGGCATTGCGTTTTTTTGGTTAGTAAAAATGTGTACAAAGTTCAATCTTTTTTTTGTTTACTAAAATGATTATAAAATCTGTGACACAGAGGAAATTCGCATAAATTAACCGTAATATATATGCAAGGAGAGGAAGGATCGATATTAGAATATATTAAAAAGGAAGTGGACAAAAACTCTGTAAATTGGAACCACTACGTTGCGTAAGGAGTTTTGTATTTTTTTTTTTGGTGAACCGAGTTAAAATTGGAAAGTAAATTTGAATTAATTAATTTTACAAAAATTATGATGCTTTCACAATTTTGGTTTAAATTTCAACACAATAATTTTTATTTACTTAAAAAATTATTTTTAAAACTAAATTTACACGGATTTCCAATACTGAAAATGGCGTCCGTAATAAGCAATTATAATTTTGATGCGATCGGTATGAGACTATCTGGTCTCGCTGAGCCTATAGAAATTTAAAATATATCAAGACCCGATTGAAAATCACATGCATAAGTTAGCTTGAGATTCTATTTCTATGAAAACAACAAAAACTCTAACTTCGGTTGCACCGAATCTTAATACCCTTCTTATCAACAACTTGGATCGGTCAGTTTGTATGGCAGCTATATGCTATAGTGATCCGATTTGAACAAATTCTTCGGAGACTGCATTATTGGCTTAGGCAATAATCCATGCCAAATTTCGTGAAGATATCTCGTCAAATGAAAAAGCTTTCCATACAAGCACTTTATTCGGATTGTTCAGTTTGTACGGCAGCTATAAGCTATAGTGGACCGATATCGGCGATTTCAACAAAGGATTAGTTTCATAGGGAGAAAAGCTCGTGTGCAAAATTTCAGACCGACATCTCAAAAACTGAACTAATTCGCATATATGTATACAGGAAGACGACAATTTATAGGGTCTTATACGCTTCCTTTTGGGTATTACAAACATCGCGGCAAACTTTATATACAAATTGAAAAATCTGACGCAAAAATTACTAGTTTTATTCATAGTCGGTCGATCTTAAGCCAAAATTGTAAAAACACTTCAGCTTTTCAGGGCATAACCTCAATTCAGTATATATATGAAAAGAAAAAACAGTTTTCATTACAAAAACTCATAAAATTTACACGATTTTTTATAAATTTAAAATTTTTTGCCTTCTAGTCTTGCATTATGCCTTGAATTGCACCTTTTTTGCTTAACACCTACCCACATATGTACATAAATTAAGGCTACCCGCTCCCGAAAATGTCCCCAAATACTCACTTGAGCGAATAACTGTTTGTTGCGTCTTGACGCACCACCAGCGGGCGCTGACTGGCCGATGTTGCTGGACCGCCGCCGCCGCCGCCACCACCTTGCTGCACATTGCCATTGGCATTGCTGTGGTCCTGTGTGGGCGTGGCCGGCGATGAGGTGGACGTTTGGCCGGGCTTCTTCTTCAGCGCCGACTTGAGAGGAACTGCATTTGGTTTTGGCTCTTTGGCTGGAATTTCCTCAACGCGCTGTGTATCGACATGATTGGGATGTAATGATTGTTGTTGCTGCCGCAACTGGAACATATACTCCTCATCCGAGTCTAGCTGGTCGTCGTCAGGCTCTTGATCTGTGCGAATAAACGGATTGAAAGTGGAATAACAAATGCGAGAAAATGCAACAAATCAATAAAAAAAAAGAATGTTTGTGTATAGACGAGTGCGCGCTGCGATAACAGTACAAGCGTCGATGATGACTTGGTTTTGCTGGGAAGACGACAATGTTTCCACATTACACGGTATTTATGAGCGCATTGCCGTTGTAATAGCAATACTGCGCGGGCATTATTAAGCAACAACCTATTTATGAGCAGTAAAAGTGTCGTGTAAAATATTATTTGGAAATACAACAAATGTTTAAAGTAAAAACTCTGGCAAAGCCTACATCCGGCTTAATAAAAATTATACAACACAAAATATCACGCTCTTAAATGCGAACAGGCTCTTAATGCTACTCCGTTGGAATGAGCGCTAGGCGAAGCTGTTGAGGTAGAGTCCTCCATGAGACGACACTCGAAGCCGTCATCAACACTTCAGTGGTAAAAGGTTTACGCGCGCATTCAGTTAATATAGTATTGCGCAATAAAAGCCGCCTTAACAAGGCTCGCAAAAGAGTCACGACAGGATAATGAAACAATGCCATGAAGAGGCATTAACGGCGCGTGGCCAAATAGGTGAGTGGTGTGTAAACAAGTGTAGTTAGCATACAAACATATAACGGAAACATAAAGCGTGTTCAGCAGGAGATACAAGCACTACGAGACATTAAATGAGGTGTAAAAATGAGTTTCACAGGCATATTTAAGTAATTATAGAAAAAATGATAGAATCCTTGAATCTTATTCCTAAATAATAATTAGAAAATCTTAAATAATACATTTATATAAAAGCACTGCTGTCAATTGATGGATTTGATTTAATTTGCCAAATATACATTGTGACAAAAAAGCACACGGCAAATGTAAATAAAACGGAAAATATTGAATAATTTCCACCGTACTTATGCCAACGATATTTCCAGTCTTCGAAGCACTTTCCATAAAAACTTTTCGGCATGGCCTTGAGCTCCTTCAGCGAATTTTTGTGCTATCTCTTTGATCGACTGAAGACGGGTACCGCGGAGCGACAATTTCAATTAGAGGAACAAGAAAAAATCACACGGAACCAAATTTAGAGCATACGGCGGTTGGTCGATGGTATTCATTGCGTCTTTGACTTTAAATTCGGTCATAATCATGGCTCGACGCGGTGGTGTATTATCATCGTTTAAATTCCATGAATTGTTCTTCCACAATTCCGCCCGTTTTCGACTAATGTTCTCATGTAAACGCCTCAATACGG
Source organism: Bactrocera tryoni (assembly GCF_016617805.1). NCBI lineage: Eukaryota > Metazoa > Arthropoda > Insecta > Diptera > Tephritidae > Bactrocera > Bactrocera tryoni. The sequence goes on along the minus strand of NC_052503.1, from coordinate 7,789,285 downwards.
CCAATTAGAACACCTATTGACCTCCGAAACAAATTCATGATGCACCAAACCGTGAATATCGCGAAAACAATAAGAATCACCTTGATTTTTTAGCGGCTTTGGCGTGTTTTTTTTTTGGTTTCGGCTCGTCTTTTTCCCTCCATTCCGATGATTGTTGTCTTCTTTACATATAAAACTCATAAACCCATGTCTCATCGGCAGTTATAATGCTCTCCATGAATGTGGGCTCGAAATTTACACGTTTAAGCATGTACAAAGAGACCTGTAAACGGTAGTCTTTTTGAAAAAAAAAAAAAATCAGTGGAATTTAATTACAATTTCCGGGTAATTTTTTGTCACGATGTATGTTTCTGATTTAAATATTTAATAGTATTTAGCACAACAACCCTCTTCTCCGCTGCTTACTTAAAATCGCACAATCCATCTTAAGCGCGAATGACTTGCCTCGTCACGAATCGTTGCCTGCATGAAATATATTGTAAATAGCCGTACCGTTATTCAAACGAGCAAAAGCAGCGAGATTTATTGCAACCGCTTTATCGAAATTATCGCTGCGCCTCGCCTTCGTCACTAACATCAGTCAATAAACAACGAATGCCTGCGGCAGCATGCACTTGCACACAGACACACATTTGCCTATGTGTTTGAGCTGTACATTTGTTTAGCAATTTATAACCGTTATGCCTACCGTCATAATCATAATCCTGATAACCTTGATCATTCATCGCACCCGGCCCATGAGCGCGCCCAGCTATCAATGTTGGACTCGGTGTGGAGAACATGGGCGGCGGTGGGATTGGACCAATCTCGGACACTGGTATCGGTGGTTCTGGCAACTCGGAGAGCATAACACCGCCAGCCCCCACATTGCCGCTGCCGCCGCCACCGCCGCCTTGGGCGTTCGTCATTTTTCCATCGGCCGTGTACGGTGGCGGTGTGCTGCCGGGCGGTCCGCCGATTACATTGTTCACTGCAGCGCCGCCATCGGGATCTGAAAGCGAACAAAATGGAAAAAGAACAGATGATAATAAGCGCAGGGAAATGAGTGAGAGAGAGCAATACAAATATACTAGTATAATTTACAGTTATGTAATCATGTGAATTCGCTTAAGGATAACACACATTTAGCTATAAATAATATGAATTATAGTAAAGTACAAGTTATAGCTTACAAAGGTTCAATTTTTATACGAGCATAGTCACAAAGTGGTTTATTCAATATACTACTAAATGCTTAAAATTATAATATTCTGCTTCAGTGACATATTTTGGCGAAGCAAAGGGACCGTTTGATCTCTTAAAATGATTATCACATCTTTGTTGGAGAGTTCACTTCCATATTATGTATATTAATACCCGATTTTTATACTCTCGCAACAAAGTTACTAAGGAGAGTACTATAGTTTTGTTCACATAACAGTTGTTTGTAAGTCCTAAAACTAAAAGAGTTAGATATAGGGTTAAATATATCAAAGTGATCAGGGTGACGAGTAGAGTTGAAATCCTGATGTCTGTCTGTCCGTCCGTCCGTGCAAGCTATAACTTGAATTAAAATTGAGATAATATGATGAAACTTGGTACACGTATTTCTTGTCTCCATAAGAAGGTTAAGTTCGAAGATGGGCAAAATCGGCCCACTGCCACGCCCACAAAATGGCGAAAACCGAAAACCTATAAAGTGTCATAACTAAGCCATAAATAAAGATATTAGTGTGAAATTATTCACAAAGGATCGCATTAGGGAGGGGCATATTTGGACGTAATTTTTTTGGAAAAGTGGGCGTGGCCCCGCCCCCTACTAAGTTTTTTGTACACATCTCGGAAACTACTATAGCTATGTCAACCAAACTCTATAGAGTCGTTTTCTTCAGACAGTTCAAAAATGGAAGAAATCGGATTATAACCACGCCCACCTCCCATACAAAGGTTATGTTGAAAATCACTAAAAGTGCGTTAACCGACAAAAAACGTCAGAAACACTAAATTTTACGGAAGAAATGGCAGAAGGAAGCTGCATCCTGACTTTTTTTAAAAATTGAAAATGGGCGCGGCGTCGCCCACTTATGGACCTAAAACCATATCTCAGGAACTACTAATCTAATTAAGTTTACAGCAAAATAAAAAAATATGTAAATGACGGATACTGAAATCTCGATTATCACTTTATCATGCGAGAGTCTAAAATGTTCGGTGACACCCGAACTTAGCTCTTCCTTACTTGTTTACGGTATTTTTGATGTCAGAAGAGTTTTCGTTTTATATTACTAGTGGATCCGGCCACACGTTTCTGTGGTATACATTTTATACTAATATTCATATAATAAACTATTCAATATAATGAAAATTTTATTTACGAATAGAGGCGAAAACGTTTTTGTTGGTATAAAAATTCAAGGGATTGTACTTGAGGTTCAATTTTGAATACGTTCATATTTAATTTAAGGCTGCTTTCCCAAGTCTGGTTACCAGCCTTTCTTTGTTTTTATTATCCTATCTTTTAAGTTGGGTTGAAGTGGACACAATGTGCTAAATTTTGCTGAAATTGGTTCAGTAGTTTATGAGTCCATCGCGGACAAACAACCAGGATTAGGACCGGACTTTAATTGTGAGAGGTATTTTAATCTCTATCTATTACCAGCTCTGTTTCCATTCGCCTACCAAACTCAGCCAGCATCTTCACAGCGGAAGAACTGGGTTTAAAGAAGGCCTGTGAAGTTCCATTGAATAACTTTAGGAAAATATAGAAAGCAACCATATACACGGGCAATTAGACGTATTGCTTGTCTGGTAGACACCACAGATAACCACCACCGTCAATAGCTGCAGAAAGGTTTTAAGTTCACTGGCCCACTAGTCAACTCTACTTGTTCACAATTTGGGTTCCCTGTGTTAGGAAATTTTTCGGCAACGAAAAGGCAGACGAGTTGGAAACGCTAAGAGCCTTTTTAGACGAATCTAACAAAGTAGATATGAAAATTTTCGGCAACGAAAAGGCAGATGAGTTGGCAAAGCTAAGAACCTTTTTAGACGAATCCAACAAAGTATATATGGCCCAAATAGGACAGGAATAGAACCAAGAACCTACTATTTGGTTACAGAAAAGCTTATACAGACTTACAGGTATTATAACTATAGAGGAGACGTAAAATGTCTTGTTACTCACACGAAGTAATACCTTATCTGGTAGTTCTGTTGGAGGGTCTTGAGTTGGGAGTAGGTTAGGTTTAGCGGATTAAAGTTCCGCACTCCGGCTTTCGATGTTTCCCCAAAAAAATATAAAAACAAGGTATTATATAGGGGCACTCGGCTTTTGGAGGGCTCAAAATGGACCTGTTATATAACAATAATTGCCGCAGCTGCAGGATAAAAGAGAATACGGTAACCGTTTTCCATTTTCTCTGCAAATGCACAGCTGCATGGCAAATCCGACACAAAGTCCTTGAAATCCAGCAGACACCAAATCTTGGTTGTCCACAAAAAGCATTACGGTTATAAAAATATTTTCGTTGAGAGCAACAAACGGTTCGAGCGCCACAATGAAACGGAATAGCAAGACTATAAGCTCTTATGAGAGCTCAGCAAAGTGGCGCATGCAGCATCCAGAATTGAGCCCATGATGACAACACTCAGTACTTCCACAATATTTACAATATTATTTGCTACAGAACTCTGAGTTTGGTCTAGCATTTTATAGTAGCTTCGCGCTTTACAAACCCTATATAAGTCTAAGAAGAAACTTTTTTCAAATGCATACTAAATTGGTTGTAATTATTCAACATGTCGTCTTAACATGAAGCGGCAACGCTTGAAACTACTCGGTATAATAATAGGCGCATAAATAACAATTATCACCGATCGCTGACATTCTGCCCATTAGTCTACATTTTGTTAATTGACTCATTCATCTTAATGGTTGCTTGCAACATTTGCGTCCACTACACCACATAGTGCAGTGAAGACTCCATGGAGCCTTGGTTAAAACCCAGCTCGTTTTCAGAACCACCTACAATTTTCACTTCTTCCTTGAACATTACGTAACGTAACTACTTGTTTATGCCAGCGAATTGCGCAATAAAATGCTTGGCACACAGAAAATGATTTATTCCCCGCCAAGCATAATCGCTTTACTGCAGTTTTATGGCTCAAAAATGCAAATAGTGCAGGCAATTTTCATAATTGAATTGCACTTTGTGTGAGTGTAGGTGTGTGTGTGAGTGTGCGAGCACACATGCACAGCCGCAGAGAGGACGGCCACTTGGGAGCTCTTAACAATTTTGTGTAAATATTTACAAGACGTTTCGAGTTAATTTTACGGAGAAAAATATATTTCAATTAAAATTAGCACTGCGTTCGAGATCCTCACTTATTTTCAATGCTAAGGTCACATGTACAGGCACTTATGAGTACATAATATGTGTATATAGCTTAATTTGAAATGATACTGGCTAACCTATTTCTACCTTAAAATACCCAAAATAGCTAAAGAGGAGTTCTGCTTGCTAAGAAAGCGCACCAGCTTTCAAATTGCTAACTACAGAGTGCGTTCATGAGCGGTAGGAGAGTGTGTGAGGGTGAGAACTTGAATGTGTGTGTGTGGTTTAGTTGTTGTGAGTGGAACTATGAAAGTTAGGCAATAATAGCTGAGGTCACACGCGTGTATGGTGAGTGAATATTTAGCAGAGTGTTAAGTGGCGAGTACAAATACTACAGTTGCAGTTAGGTCGTTAGTTCGAAAGTCCTTAAATGCAAAACAAGTGTGTGGTAAATGCCAAAAAATGTTGTGACAGCAACTTACAGTGCTCATTGTGATAACAAATGTTTACGCGACGTGACACCTTGCCGGTGCCGAGCGTATTGGGGCGTTCCAATTTGGAATTCTGTGTGCGTGGAGCGCCGTCATGCTGATCACGACCGCCGCTGTTGCCACCATTCCCGCCACCGCCACCACCAACGCCACCAGTGACGTGTGTCACGTGATTGTAATTCGATTGCGCGCCGCTATTGCCACCGCCGTGTGGTGGCAGCAATGAACTCTGACCTGATGGCTGTTCGGTATTGGGTGATAGCGCCGCGCCATTACCACCGTGTGGTGCCTCAGTCTTGTCTTTTCTGGTTTCTGTGGGCGAGAGAGAAAGTACGGCGTAAGAGATCTGCGTAATAAGGAGTTCGAAGCAATTTGGCCTAAGTGCTATATACGACAATGTTGGCACACTCTTCGACAATATTGTACAATCAACAGTTTTCTGCACGCTAAGTAGCCAGGAAGAGATTTCAATACGAAAATTTTGAAAGTATTTTTGAATGTTCATAATAGTGATCTAATAATTTGGAGCGTGAAATGAAAGTGCAATTTCGAATTTAGGTTGCCAACGGTTGTCTGCACTCAGTGTCTGGATATTTTTGGAGTGACTTATATTTAGGATTAGTTAGCCATTAATACGACACATTACCAAGTAGTTTACAAGGTGATTACCAGTAAGTAAACGGTAAACATACGCTACAAAGTCTTCATTTAAACTAAAGATAAACAAAATTTCTCTCTTAAAAAACATTTAATAAGCTCTCAGTACACAAAAAAAAAAAAAATTTTACATTTTCATTGTAATTATTTTTAAATAGCTCTTCTGCTGCTTTGAATGCTTTGCAAGCCATTTGATATTTGTGTGCTACTGCGTGATTCCCTTCCTGCCACTCAGCGAATGGGTGCAACCCTGACCAGCAATTATGATTATCGCCGAGACCGCAGCTGACCAGCATATAACTTCTCATTTATCACTTTCAGATTGTGTTGTGGTTAAACAGTGAAGGGAAGGTTGTGAGTAAGGGAGAAATTTTATTAACTGATTGTGTGAGCTGGTTGCCATAAATGTCACGACAATGTGTTGCATCAATCACTTAACACATACACACACACGGATACAGAATTTGAGGTTTCTCTAGTTAAATTGCACTATTAAATACATACATATGTACGTACGTATGACAGCAATGAGGAGTTGTTGGAGAGTTAAGTTACAAGACTTTCCCATGAAAACTGTTTAATATATTTTATATGTGTGTAAAACCACGTCAGTGCCACCAGCTAAGAGCTGATTACAGATGGAAATCAAAATGGAATTGTAATAACCATTTCTACAAACTCTCAGCACCTCATTTTCGTTCATATATACTAAAGGCTGATCCACTTCGAGGTTCGCTAATTTTTAAAAGAAAAAAAACACGGAAACTTATTGTCATCGTCTACTTCTCAGGTGGTCCATCCGTTGAGTGCAATTCTCGATGACTCGTTCGAGCATTTCGACAGGGAATTGGCGAATGACACGCGAGATATTTCGCTCCAAGGCCTGAATCGAAGCGGGATTGTCCGCCTAGACTTAGACTTTACATATCCCCACTGGCAAAAGTCCAACCGTATGATATGACACCATCTTGGTGGCCAATCGACTGGCTCACGTGAAGTTATCTACTCACAGAAGTGTGCTCTCAATAAATTCATGGCTTGATGCGATGTGTGGGAGGTGGCGGCGTCTTGTTGAAACCAAATGTCGCCAAGATCACATGCTTCAATTTCTGGCATCAAACAGTCGGTTATCATAGTGCGATAAAGGTCGCCATTGACGGGTACGTTCTTAACGGCATCTGTTTTGAAGAAATACGTACCGATGATTCCAGCGGCCCACAAACCGCAAAAAACTGTTATTTTTCTGGATGAAATGACAACTCTTGAATCTTTTCGGATTGCTCTTCACACAGACGTATATGCCTAAATAGACCATATATTCTTTAAAAGGCCTCCGAATTTTCCATCTGTGAAATTTCGCATGACAAAACTTTTCAAAAATCTGAAGTTCGAATGAATTTATAATTTGCGACATTTAACCTTCTATTTACACCAAATTAAGTGAAATTTTCGCACATTCAATTAAGAAAAGGCTGGAGATACTAAAACCAAATCTGCACTGACGCAGAAATTTCTAATTTGAACAGGATTTAAGTACTGATTTCAAACTTTTCTGCGGATTCTCATTTTCCGCCTAATTAACTTGATGAAAGAATTCAAATCTCTAAATAAAATTTGCGGTCACATGTTGTAGAGAGTCTACCCCGTGCATGTGTGTTCGTGTTTTGTGTACCTTTGTGTGAATTTGCTTGGAAAATCGCCTGGATTTATACGAAATTCTTCAGCCGGCAAGACCCTCAGTAGGAGTTTCGACATTTGCCTTGACATCACTTGCTGAGTTCACTTAAAGGGATGGGTGTGCAAGTGTGTGTGTGTGTGTGTGTAGAAATAGAATAAGAAAACAAAAAGTCTAAGCGTGTCTCCTTCTCTGATGTCCGCATGTCAACTGTTGTCCCAATGGTTTCATACGTCAGCGAGCACGTCCAGAGCCGGCGAAGGAAGAATGAATGAAAATGCTAATTTTCTGCTTTTCTCCCGCGGCTGCGGGTAAATAAGCGTTGTGCGGCTGCTTTATTTACTTTTGATTGCATAAGAAATTAATTTAGAAAAAATGTTGATTTTACAGATAATTTAATGGCATAATTATAATGCGAACTTAATCGCGCAGCTTTCGGTTTAAGCCTCTTACAAGGAACGTGCCAAGCTGAGAGATAAATTTTGGTAGGGATACCAGCCCTTCAGTTTTTATATGTGCATATGTATGTTTGTATTACATATATACATACAAATGTGACGTATTTATGGCTGAAGCTTCATGGCATTTCCATATTTTTCGCAGCGTCTACCCTCCACCCACGGAAATTTCGCCATCCACTCCTTTGCCCCCTTTTGTTGAATCTCAGCGCAGATCCCAACCTTTTTATATGCGAATTCGCAAGTAAATTCTAAATTGATGAATATGATGCAATGCGTCATGTACTTTTTGGTGGGCACATTTTTAGGCGCAACAGCACCGGGTCGGCATTGTTCGCGGTTCGGCTGCTTTGCAAGTGTTTTCTTTTCATTGCGCCAACAAACTATTCATTTTGCGGTTTGTTTAGCCGAGCAATACAATAACAAAACAGAAAATGCCGAATAAGATAAAGAGTGATAGAATGCAAAATTAATTTGTATTCTTCAAATAGCTTTTACTTTGGCTGCCGCACGCAGGTTCATGCCGTCATTGTTAGTTTTCTGTGAAATTTGCCTGCGGCATTTACATTAAAAGATTGTGGATTTTTTCACCGGATTATGTAAATTTAGTGATGCTCCCTTTCAGATATTTCCACTCAACGCAAGGCAAACAATTTCCTGCAAGACTTTCGATTGGACGCCAGCATTTGAGTATCCCAAATGACTGAAGGTCACATATGTCGTGATTGTCATGCATATGGCATAGCAAGCAAGACATCACTGATTGATTTTTGCCGTCTAACACGTTACGATATCCAGATATTCACCATGCGCACAAATTTTGGCAAAGACACGTGAAAAAGACACGTGACACACACTACCTCTTTGGAGATTTGCAGCTGCTTCTGACAGCACGACAAAGAGCTGCTTTTATGCCGCTATGTCTGAATTTGGTATCCCCGCGAAGCTAATATGGCTGTGTAAGCTGACGTTGAGCAATACCAAAAGCTCCGTCAGGATACCAAACGAGGTTTCAGACAAGGTGACTCCCTTTCTTGCCACTTCCTCAATCTACACTTTGGGAAAATAAGTCGAGCTGCAGTGTTAAATAGAGAAAGTACAATCTTCTAATTAGTGTGCAGCTGCTGGCGTACGCCGATGACATCGATATCATTGGCCTCAACCCCCGCGTAGTTAGTTCTGCATTCTCCAGACTGTATGAAGAAGTAAATGGGTCTGGCAGTGAACAAGGGCAAGAAAAAATAAACAAACAGTCGTCGGTCTCGCGACTTGGCACCCACGTCACTGTTGACAGTCTTAACTCCGAAGTCGTAGATAATTTCGTCTATCTTGGAACCAACAACAACGTCAGCCTCGAAATCCAACGCAGAATAACTCTTGCCAACAGCTACTTCGGACCAAGTAGGCAACTGAGAAGTAAAGTCACCTCTCGACAAGCCAAGAGCAAACTCTACAAGTAACTCATCATCCCCGTCCTGATGTAGATGCAGAGGCATGGATGGTAAGAACCTCTGAAAAGTTTTGCGGAAGATTTATGGACTTTGCGCATTGCCAATGGAGAATATACCAAATGATGGAATGATGAACTATATGAGTTATACGACCACATTGACATAGTTCAGCGAACTAAGAGACAGCGGCTACGTTGTATAGGTCATATCGTCCGAATGGATGAAAACACTCCAGCTTTGAAGGTTCTCGATTCAGTATCTACCGGGGGAAGCCGAAGAAGACCTTCACTGTGTGGAAAAGACTAGTTGGAGTAGAACCTTGCTGCACTTGGTATCTCGAATTGGCGCCAAGCAGCGAAAAGAAAGAGCGACTGGCGCGCTGTTGTTAACTCGGCTATAACCTCGAACGCGGTGTCTACGCTAATGAAGAAGAATAATACAACAAGATATATAAAATTATTCTGAATTCAGATGCCATTAAAAAAAAATGATCGAGTCAAATAGTATATTCCACCTAAATATCTGGCCATTAAAACGATGATAAGACCATCATTGCCTATAACAAAAACCATCCGGAACAATATTAGAAAAACTTAAAAATGTTATCGCCCCCAAAGGACGGCTTATTTCGACTACACCGTGTGGAATGCAAATGACTTTCTGGCAATCTAAAAAAAATTAGTATAATAAAGCTAAAGTGCCGCGAAAGAGCAACAAAACGCTAACCAATGACAGATTGGCAGCAAATTGCCGCAATAAACAAGCTTACACGCCTTGGCAGTTCTAACTGGCCTCAGCTTGATTTGCATTTAATAAAAACGGCCATCAATTTGCTTTGACGTTCGTCAATTTCCTGCAAGAGATGGATCGCTTGACAGATAATGGACAGTACATGTCAAGGCAAAAGAGCAATAAAATATGGTATGTCCTCCAACTCGAGATGGCAGTTACGTAAGAATCGCATATCAAAGATTTCTCTCCCTCTCGATGTTGCTGAACTCGCTAAGCTAACGGTAAAAAGTATTCAGCTAACGCACGCTTGCAGGAAGTGATTGGGATAATTGCAAATTGAACAATAACAAATGTCACGAAAAATGCCTCGAAGTTTGCCTAAAGCCCAATAAGCTAACAAGCAAGCATGAGAATATGTTTAAAAAAAGGCTGTTTTCTCTCATGTCGATTTCATTTATTATACAAGTTCAGTCACTGGTATGCAGATAAATATTTTGCCACAGTCGCCAACGTCAGCACATTGCGCCGCCGATTTGCGTAAACGTTAATTGATGTCACACTCACCTACATGCCGCTCTGCAAGCAGCGGCGGCGCGGCAGTAAGCGAGAAGAAAAATAAATGCGAAAACAGCCGCTCGCCCATGGCAGACACTCAATAAACAGCTTCGACATTCCTCGTACGCACTGCGGTCTTCTTGGACCGCACAAATACACCTTCGAGCGCACGAAAATATTTCAAAGCGAATTAATTTCGGCAACAAAGCAACTATCGCTAATCGAAGATAAATAAATAGAAACAGCAGCGAATTGAGAAATATTTAGCAACGGCGCAGGGGCTAAAAGCGTGAACGGACGGGAAAATATGCGAGCCGACGCCAAAGAATTTCAATAAGTATTAGGCGATCGAGTATATTAAAATTCTGAAATTCTATGGCTGCCTATTTGAGCGCTTGTGCGCATATTAGCCTGGGAGCGCTGTAGAATTAAATTTTTTTGGGTTTGAAAAATTTTTAGTGAGATTGGCACATGTTCTTTAAATTAATTATGTTTGAAAAGTGTGATTAAAAATTAAGTATTAGTTGACATAATAAGATAATCCAATTACATTCATACATATATCCACACCTAATATGCGAAATAACGTAACAGCACTTTTCATAAGTTTACAGACGAAGAAAAAACGATATAATATAAATTACTTATATTTAAAACAATTTGAGTTTTGGTTATAAAATGGTTATAAATTGGTTATAAGTTGGTTATAAATTGCTTATAGGTTGGTTATAAGTCGGTTATAAATGGCTTATATGTTGGTTACGTATTGGTTATTTCTGACAGCGGCAGCTGAAAATTTTATGCTACATGTATTTAGTGAATCGTAAGCAATAAAAAACTCAATTTCGGTTTTTTTTTGAGGATACGTTATTGTGTATTTTATGTGACGATATGCAGAGTTGCCACTTGATTTCGTTAAAAAAAAGTATTTTATTTATAAAATACAGTTGAAAAGAAAACTGATATTTACAGAAGTTAATTTGGAAAGTTGAAAAATTTGCTTTAATGCCAACAAACTCAATAAAAGGGTTGCCATACAATTTTTAATCAAAATTTTTATTTTTAGTTTTTTGTTTTTAATTTCTCATCATTTTATTAACGTTGATACAAGCCATAAACAGCCAATGATTAATATAATTTTTTTATATACTTTGCACCTCCCTAATGTGCAGTCGTTTGTACCTTTGAAATTCTTTTGCTGTGTCTTTAGCGCCTTCTTAGTTACTTTGGCTCATTTCCAATTTTCACCAAATTTTTTTTCGGGCGTTGGAATGTACTGAACGCTAGCTAGCTATAGGAAACGATTGAAAAGGGTCTCGCGCTATGAGCAACCACCCGTGATAAGTGACGTCATAAGCGCCTACAGTCACTAGTGTTAACAGCTAAATATGCGGCATAAAAATAAACAGCAGCTAACAGCTAACGGTAATACAATCGGACAAGTTCATGGCATGCCCTTGCATCTATTTTGTGCGGCACAGCGGTTGCCAAGTACCTCGAGCATATTGTGAGCATGACGGCTCACACACATTCACACGAACGATCATTATAAACGCGAGTTGCGAAAATAAATGACGAGTTTTTACTTAATGAATGCAAACAACACGTGTTCCCCAGGAAGTTTACAATAAACAATTACTCAAGTGGTGGATTAACAGCACACAAGCGGTGCAGTGGTGAGTTGGTAATATGCTGATGTGGCACCAGACGTTTGCTGTACGTGGCAGCTGCAGAGTTGGAGGCGCAGTGCTGTAAACACTGCAGATTTCACTATACTAGAGAGGCACAAGTCAGACAGTTTGGTTGGTTTTAAAGGTACCGAGGGGAGGTTAATTAGAAGTTCGCTTCGGTGCTTTGAAGCGATATCAAAATTTGTGTCGTCTTGTTAGCACTGCGCGCTTCAAACAATAATTAACCGGTTCATCGGTTATCTGGTTCTACATTTGAGTCACGACTTTACAGGCTGCAACTAAAATGGCTCTAATCATAAACGCTAACAAAGTACAGTATAGATATACCCTGTAGCTTACTGACTTCCAGCAACAGTATACCAAAATGTATATTAAATGTGGATATCGACTATCTTCGCAATCAATTGAGTCGACTGTAGACATTTTGTGTCTGTTATCGCTTACTTTCAGCCCTTGTTATAGCATCTAGAAATATCAATACGGCCAAATAGACCTCCTTATTGACTGTCTGTCCCTCTGGAACAAATTTAAATGCACCAAGTCAATAATTTCGAAAAAAAAACAATGAGGATCGCCTTGATTTTTGAGCGGCTTTAGTGTCGTCCCTTCCGATGATTGTTGACTTGGACGTGAAGAAAGTACGAGTAAACGGCTCAAAATTTGCTAATAGTTTCATTAGCAGGAATACCCTCTACCCCTGTATTTCCGGAAAGGTTCAACGCAATCTATTACTTGCAACTAATTGGAGGCAAAACTTCGCCCGCATAATCTCACTTAGACACTACTTAGTTACACCTCTGGCTATCCGTAAACAACACGAACAAGAATTGTTCAAAACTAAACTGAAACTAAAATCAAAATGCTGATGCTGTTAATGCAATTATTTACGCACACATACAACTACAAATCACTGCAGAGGCTGAACGAAAGTTAGGCAACAACAATAACAAATCAAACACAAACATAAACTGTAATCAAATGATAGTAGAACTCCAATTAAACGCAGCGAAAATTAAACCGGCAATGCTTTGTTATTGTTTATAAATGTATGTATGTATGTACAAGTATATACATAAGTATGTTTAGATTGCAGGTCTGGCATACATATGTGTGCGTGTTTTGCAATCGAAGACAGACAGAGGAAGGCTTTTCGGCAAGCAAGTTGCTGAAAGCGCGGAGAAAACATGGTAGATAAACAAAACAGGCAATAACAGTTAAGCATACTTTTAGGCGCCCGAAAATGATATGTATACAAAACTCTTCTCTTTACCAAGATAGTCGGTTGTTTGGTAAGCAACTTTTGCAATTTAAAATGACATTATCATTGGATGCGGCTTTTCACTACTTGAGGGTAATGACTTACTTGCGGAATTTCGAATATTACAAATAAGAAATATACATATGTATATAAATGAATATGTGTATGTCTAAATATATATCGTCATCTAAAATGCAAAACAACGTATCATCGAAAAAAAATAGAAATTGAGTTCTTTATTGCTTACGATTCATTATATGATATTACAATAATATATATAAAATTTTAGGCTTCCGCTATCCAATAATATAACTAATATATAACCACAATATGAGTGTATAATAACCAATACATAACCATTTTATAACCAAAACTCAAATTTTGTTTCATATGAGTGGTTGATTTTGTATCGTTTTTCCTTCGCCTGTAAACTTGTAAAAAGGCATTTTTCGTTATTTTGCATTTTAGCTGACGAAAGCTAACGACGAATATTCTGAAATATTTTGCTGCACAAAGCGCGGCGCTTTAATATTTAAAATGCGTGTTGACATTTGGTTTTTTGTGTTAAAAAATTCAAAATCTAGTTAACGCGCAGCCATTTAACGTAATGCTGACAGCTGGTTGTGCAACATAATTAGGGGCACAAAAGGGAAGTGCAATGCTAACGAGCATGAACGCGAGCACAGTGCCAGCTGGAAAAACAAAGGCAGGAGCAAGCTCAAGTTTCACTAAGAGTGCTAATAAGACAATAGAAAAAGAGAGTTATGCTTTCAAATGAGTAAAGAGTGGAGCTAAAATGTATTATTTGAGCATGAAGACAGTGGCAGAAGTTTAATAGCAAATTTTCTCTATAAAATACCGCCCTTAGTCGCACGCAAATCAACTCAAGTGCTATTGGTGACCAATTCCTAGAGGGCTCTGCGCTTTTTTGCTGGACTAGGGGTTTGTTTTGGCTTGTGGTTGCATGCGAACAGCGCTGAAGTGTTGCTGAACAAAAATTGTCTGCATTTAATTAATTTTTAACTTTGTTGCAACACATTTAAACACATAAATAAATGAATGCGCGCGGACGCGTTGGCCATAAACTCGTCACGACCGCAAAAGTAAACAAACAGTGCAAATGTTTAATTGAGTTGTAACCGGAAAGGGGTGTGTGTATGGAAGTGTGTGTGTGTGTGTGTGGTTAGTGGGCGAAAAAGTGCTCACACATTAGAGATGTGAGCAATTTACCTTTACAGAGGCGGATTTTAATAGACAATCGGTGAAAATAGAGTTTCAGATTTGCTGTGCTCGCAGAAATTATGTTTTTTTTGAAAACCGAGTTACAATTACAAAAAATTAAGGATATATCGTCAAATAATGTTGTCTAAAGTATTTTGCTGTGCATTTATTTCAATCAAAATAAAGAAATAAAACAAGAAATCAAGTTATAAAGCGAGGCACAAGTGTCACACTTACATACATACACACACGCACACATATACATATGCATACACATTCATAAGCATATGAGGCATCAAAGCAGGTATAATTAATGCACCATTAAACGATTATAAAAATAAATTATGCGGCAAATAACCTTTGCTGCTGTCTTCTTGCAATTTTTCATGCGCCGATGCTTTCTTTTTATCGAAATTAATTTCCACACTTGAAGGCAGCACGAGCATTTGCAAAGTGCGCTTAATGCTGCCACGTTGTTGCATTGAATAAATGTGCGGTACTTACAAATGTCACTCATACGCCATGCACGCCGAAACGAGTACCACTCTATATCAACAGCAACAACAACAACAAAATATAAATAAACAACAACAACAACAAAATTAAAAAAACAACAACAACAAAAAATATAAAAACAACAACCACAATATATGTAAAAACAACAACAACAACGAAATATAAAAACCAACAACAAAATATAAAGGCAGCAGCAACAAAATATAAAAACAACAACAACCATCAACGACTACACAAAACGCGCTTCAATCAATTTTACTTGCCACAAGAGCGGGAGCGGGAGCGGCGGCGGGGTGCGGTGGAGCAACGCTGTTTGCAGCGATTTCCCTGCGCCGCAAAAATTACATTAATTACAATTTTAAATTGCCCCGCTCCTCATTTCACTCGCACGCACACACATACACACCCGAACTGCGTTTGGCCGATTGAATTTTTGCTTTTGCCAGCGAATGATTGCACTTGTGGGCGTTATGTAATAAATGGTGTTATAAATTATTTTCAATTTGTTTATCAGATTTCATTAAAATTAACTGCCAACGCACGGACACACACACACCCGCACCCATATGCTCGTGCATAAGCTCGCTGGTGCGGAAGAGGCATAATTAGCCGATATTACTGTCAATTCATTGCAATAATTAATTAACTAGTAAATTTCGCGTGCTTACGCAATTAATTCAGAACATTGTTGCTCACAGCCACACACACACATACACATGTGCACATTACATATATTGTCGTTTACGGAATGGCATTTTTGTACAGTTAGTTAGTTCTAAAATTGAATTATGCGTAAAAACTGAAACGGGAGCCACTCACAGGCTTTATAGCGGTAAATAAAGAAACAAGAGCCTTGAATAAAAGACCCCTCTTTCGATAACGGCAAAAGCAAACACAAAGGGACTATGATTTAAGGCCATGTACTTGGAATGTCCGGTACATAAATTAAGAAGGTGTCGATACCCAGCTGGTTGATGACCTCGTAAAAGTAAAGGCTGACATTAGCGCCGCTCAAAAAATACGATGGATTAGACGAGGTCGGAGACGAGTATGTCTTATTGACATTTACTACAGTGCCCATATAAAGGTGCGCAAATTTGGTGTGGAGTTCGTGGTGAGAGCATTGATTCAGTCTTCGAGCCCTGGCATTCACTCCGGTGGATGAGCGTCCACAATCCGCATCAAAGCGAAGCTCTTCAACATATCGCTGCATTGCGTCCACGCCCGGATGAAAGAAAAGGACAATGTGACCAAAGATGTCTTCTATGAGCGCTTTGAACGCACCACACCTGTGAGAACTGCCCCCGGCACGATGTAAGAATTGTATTTGGCGATTGTATACAGAAGGCATCTTTGTTACAACAGTCGGACAATTCAGCGAAACCTCTTCAAATCTAATACGGCTGATCGACTTCGCAAGAGCCCAAAATATGGTTGCCTGTAGTACTAGAATCCGACACAAGAAAATTCTTCAAGATACATGGATGTCTCCGGATCGAAAAGTTCGAAACCAAATCGACAATGTTATAATAGATGGAAGACATGTATCCGGTGTCCTTGATATGCGTACGTTCCGAGGACCTAACATTGACTCGGACCACTATCTTTTTGTTTCATACGAGTACTTCTTGCACCGATATTAATTATTAAATTCTTTGATAAATTCCATTTCTTTCCAAGGCTTTGAGAGGAGATAAGATTCGCATGTATTATAACTGTACAACTGTCGTAATTATGTTTGTATTACAGTGCGCTGCATGTGTTATAATCTTCTAATTTTATAGCACACTTATCCTTATATTTATGCTTTTCAAAACCCAATCTGCGAAATTTTGAATTCACAAAGCACCACAAGTATGTGTCACGCAGCCAAACATATGTATGTCAGTATGCGTTAGTAAGGAAAATCTCGAAATTTCTCAACTGCGTGTTGCGATGAATACACGCATATATTGTCATGTGCTCATTAAGGTGCACACCTATTGGCAATGCCTAATGTAGATGAGTTTTGAGAACATAAAAAAAGCGGCTGATGAAATATTTCCAAATTCGTTTGTATGACAGCTTTAGCTTATAGTGGTCCGAACTGAACAATTTCTTCGCAGATTGTAGCATTGCTTTGGAGAATTAGAAACGTCAAATTTCGTGCAGGTATCTCGTCAAATGTAAAAGTTTTCCATACAAACACTTGATTATGATTGGTCAGTTTGTATGGCAGCTATATGCTATAGTGATCCGAAATCGACGGTTCTGACAAATGAGCAGCGTCTTGGGAAGTAAATAACTTGTGAAAAACTTCATTTCGATAACTCAAAAACTGCGCGACTAGTACGCGACCATTTATTTATAGCAGCGTCTTGGGAAGTAAATAACTTGTGAAAAACTTCATTTCGATAACTAAAAAACTGCGCGACTAGTACGCGACCATTTATTTATAGGGTCTGCGACGTCTTCTACGAATGCCACGACATCTATTGACAAAATACGAAAAGACTTTTTCGACTACCCATATATCATAAATAGAGATTTTTAGCTAGATAATGAATGCCCTCCGATTGTTAAATAAAACACAAATAATTGTAACATAACAAACTAGGAGACTTAAAAAAACAATTTTTTTTTTTAATTTTTAAACTTAAAAGAACATCCCTAATAGTCTGCTTATAACATTGGAAACTATACTGCTACCTATGTATGCACCATATATGCTACATAAGATCCAAAAATTTCGATTGACCCAAAACCCAAATAAACAAAATAGATTTTTAAATAGTATAAACACAAATAGCGTATACCATACATACATACATATGTATATAGTGTATATATTTATGTAATTTATTTGTTTATCGCATATTTAATTTTTGTTCTTCGGTTTTCGCAATAAAAATTCCTAATCCGCACTGCCATTAAATATATTTCAATTAATGGGCGACATTTTGCCAAAAAATTTATGAGCGAGCACACACACACGCATATACATAGAGCTGAGTGTGTGCACGTATGTGTGCTGCAATGAGCTGTTGCATATGCTAAATACCAAAAGGCTGACAAAGAAGAATTTAGCAAGTGAGAAGCGGGCGGCGAATACTTTATACAATTGGCATACCGTTAATTAAAGTGACAAAACGACGCTGCATTCGGCCGAAGAATGCGTCGCCAGTGTTTTGGCGTGCTCAACATGCGAAATATCACACACACATGGTGGGCACATGTGTCAGAAACAGGCATGCCGAGATTGTATAGGGAAACCTGAGCTATTTTCTGCGAAAATTCTGAATCACCGTTATTCTTGATATTATTGACCACACCGCCACTGTTGACGAGAGCTTGTTGAAGTATGACAAAGGAAAATATTAAAAAAAATTATATATTTTTTTTACAGCTACGACACGAAAGCGATGAGAGACACCCTTGCTATTAAAGATAAATAATTCTATTTGAAAACATTCTAAAATATCGCTTTCGCATTTCACTACACGCTGGTCGCATGCACAACTGAGCAGCACATCGCTGCTTGCACTGGCTGTGACTTTTGGCCCCACATTGCCCCAGGGAGCGCAGCCACGCCACCATTTTTGCGGCTGTGTTGGTTGGTGCTGGTGAAATTTCAGTTGATCGCGCTGAAACTCGACGCGCGTGGCCTCAAATGGTGGCTGGTAACTGATGTCGCTGAAATTGGATTAGCGGCATTAATGTGACGGCAGCCGACGGGTGTGCGTGTGTGTATGTGTGGGTGGTGCATAAAACTTTACACGCGTCTGCTTCAGCGGTGCCCATACATACTTAAATGAGTTACAGCCAAAAATTTGCAATTCGAAACTTTGTGTGACGCACATAAATTGAAAATGTCCGTTAGAAATGTAATTCAAGCGGATTTTGTCGCACTTAATTGCCTGGGATCGCATATTGGCGACAAATTGCGCGGTTTTGTAGGCGTGGAGCCGAACAACCGGACCTACATATGTTAGCGAAGATTATGTGGCATGTGGCATGTATGAGTTGCCAGCATACAGCGGATAACGGGAATATATGAAATGCTAATACGCGTTGGTAGCGGCGCCAATTATTTCTGCATTACGGTAATTACATTTGGCAGCTGTAATTTCGCATAAATTGAAACGAAATTAAACGAATTGCCATGATCGTTAATATTTGAACACACGACGCTCTCGTTCTAATGCGCGTAAATTCAACCACATATTTGGACCAAGCCGAAACTTATTTGTTTAATTCTTGTGTATTTCGTGTATGTGGGGAAATTTGAAAATATTAATTGTGGATATTTTATGAAGTAAATTAAAAGCATTTCCTTTTTATGCTTCAAACGCTTGAACAGCCAAATTTTATTGTTTTCAGTTTTGTGTTCTGAAATGGCAATTACTTATATTAATATACATACATATATGTATGTATACATATTATTATTAGTTTACTACACAAAACCCAAAATGTGGGGTAAAACGGACGACACCAAAAACTTATAACACACCAGTCTTGGTTAAAGTAACTCCTCCTCAACGATGGTTTTTGTGAACATCTGAATGAGCCAAAGGCCGCTAGGTGTCGCTGTAACCATAGTGTCTTAGAAAGATCTATTTACAATAAGATTTCGTTGTATTTGGAAAAAAATCGATTTGGTAGGCAATAAAAAACTGAGTAATAAATCGAATATTTTGCTTGGCGTCAAGTGGAGATTACAAGTGTAGTCAGGTCCTTCTTCACCTGGTCTTTCCAACGGAGTGGAGGTCTTCCTCTTCCTCTGTTTCCCCCGGCGGGTACTACGTCGAATACTTTCAGAGCCAGAGTGCTTTCGTCCATTCGAAAGAAATGGCCTAGCCAGTGTAGCCGCTGTCTTTTAATTCGTTAAAATATGTTAATATCTTTCTATCGAGAATTCGCAACGCCGACTCCTCAGATGTTTTCATCGTCCATGCCTCTGCACCATATAGCAGAACGGGGATGATGAGTGACTTGTAGAATTTGGCCTTTGTTTGTCGAGAAGACTTTACTTCTCTATAGTTTACTCAGTCCGTAGTAGCACCTGTTGACAAGAGTTACTCTGCGTTGGATTTCGAGGATGTTGTTGTTGTTGCTGTCGACTTCGTAGTCCTAAATGTCAGCAGTGACGTGGGAGCCAAGTCGCGAGTGTGACGACCGTTTGTTTGATGAGAGGAGATATTTCGCCTTGCTCTCGTCCACAACAAGATCCATTTGCTTCGCTCCTTTATTCAGTCGGGAAAAAGCACAATTAACCGCGCTGGTATTGAGGTCAATGATATCTATGAGATCGGCATACGCCAGCAGCTTAACACTCTTATAGAAAATGGTACCTTTTCTATTTAGTTCTGCAGCTCGAAGTATTTTGAAGAAGTCGCACGATAGGAAGTCGCCTTGTCTGAAACCTCGTTTGGTCTCCCGATCTTCCTGATCCTGACAAAGCTTTTGTTATTGCTCAATTTCAGTTTACACAGCCGTCTTAGTTTTGTGGCGATACCAAATTCAGACATTGCGGCATAAAGGCAACTGCTTTTCGTGCTAACAAAAGCAGATTTGAAATTGACGAAGAGGTGGTGTGTGTGGATCCTTTTTTCACGTGTCTTTTCAAAATATTCACGGTCAGTTGTAGATTTCCCAGGCCTAAAGCCACGCTGATAAGGTTCAATGTGTTTTTTGACGGTGGGCTTCAGTCTTTGTCACAGTACGCTCGATAGAACCTTATATGCGATGTTGAGAAGACTAATCCCACGGTGGTTGGCCCAGATTGTGGGTCATCTCTTTTTGTGCTTTAGGCAGAGCTCACTAAAATTTCAATCGTCCGGTACTTAGTAGGTTACATTCTTAATAAAAGCCTAGCTGTGCTGGTATTGTGTATACCTTTGCTACTTTCTTTTGGGGATAAAAATAATATTTTCTTGCTTTTCAAAGCAAGAGTTTGTTGAACAAAAATTTACCCTTTGAAAGGACAATGGAAATTTCTAGTTCTTCCTATCACCCAAACTTTCACCAAACTTTAATTACTCTCTAACACTTATCTGAAACAATCTAACTGTAATTTATGTAACAATTCCAGCAGTAAATACTCAAATTTCTTAATTACTCGCTATAAAATGTTATTTTATGATCGTTTCCGAGCTTTATCTAGATTCCGCTGGCAATAAATTTCAGCACAGAGAAACACTAATTGCTACTAAAATGAAAAATGAACTACAGAATACGCGAAGTGCCCAACAACCAGCACGCAAAAACTATATTTAACCATAAATACCTTTAAGCGAACACTTGATGGCTCTGTGGTGCGTCGGCATACCGAAGATTCCTCAACTAAATATAGTATACTAATTGAAACAAAACAAACGCACGCATCCATCTACGCCCACTATTTTCCCCCGTTAACTTGTGAGATTACCTACGTCAAACTCACCTGCGCCTGCTCACGATTTTCCATAAACAAAAGCCGAAGCGAACTCAATAAAAATTGGAAAACGATAAAAAATGAAGACGTGCACTAAACATAGCGGTAAACTGGTCGTTATGTGTGGCAATGAAATTTCTAGAATGCAAAACAGCAAATACCAAGCGCCAACGTGGGGCGTTGGTTGGGTGCGCAGGGGCGCCGAAGACCGCGCGGCTCCGAAATGGGCCATCAAAAACCAATTAACTCTGCTGCTCCTAAAGAATTTTGCAAATTTTAATACTCGGAGCTAGCTGCTAGCGGATCTTCCCTGCTGCCGGAGCTCGTCGCATGCTCTGAATCTGCTCAAGCATTTACAAATTCGAACCACGCACTCGCTGCGCCTAATTGGTAGCATCAGACACATCGCACTTTAAAGCTGTTTGTTTATTATTAATCACTTTGTGTTCGGTTTGTATTTTGACGCAGCAGACGAGTAAACAAACGAATGTAAACATTACTATTTCGGAATTTGCGCCGCACAGGTACGACTGTGGATATTTTTAATTTGCTCTGAAGTATTTCGGGTCTCTGGGTTGGCGTGGTAGGTGAGCGGGCGGCAAGTGGGTGTATTGCGAACTTGATTTTGTGGACTGTTCAGCCGTAAGCATTACAAAATATTTCTAATTGTGTACTTCTTGTTTATTTCTGCGATTAAATTCCAATTAGCAAATCAGGCTGGCGTTGCCGGAGATTTTACAACGCAATTTCATCGTAATAACCTTTGCATGGCCTGAGTATAATTTTAAATGAATTTGCATTCCAAGAAAAACCTCTTTATGCACTAATCAATTCCTAAATGTTTAAAACTTTTGGAAAAAGTCAACGCTTGCAAGGCAAACTTTGATTTAGTTATCCAGAATTATAATTCGGGGTTATCTGCTTTGGTAAGTTATTTGAAACCGAAAGGGGAGTGCGAAGCTTGAACTTTTTATGGGCCAATTGATGCTTAATCTTGTTATTATGTTTATTTTGTAATATCATGCTATGAGAAACTAATTTTTGAACAATTTCTAAACTCAATGTTTGCTCGAAGAGTAGCGTGAAAATCTACCATCACAGCACTAAAAATATTTTTCACCTCTCTACTTTACGATCGATGAGCTTTCATGCCAATTTTAGAAATTAATAAATTACGAAATATTTTGCCAAAAATACGCGCTAGTGCCAACGGTAGCAAGGCATCAAGCCCACGCATGCCACTAGACACATTTGGCTGTTTTCACTCTGCATTGCAGCACTGAAAGATTCATTCATTGATGATTAGTAAAAATAAATTGAGTATGTGTGTGTGTCTGTATGTTTACTTTGCCACTACTCATGATCTTCTTTTTGAGCGCTGCAGTGGTGACAGCGGTGGCACAGCTGTGATGCTAAACGTTCACTGGCACTTACTGATGTGATTAATTATGCGATAATTAGCCTTCAAAGGCAGACGAGAACTGCGTAATTGTGCGACTGCGTGCAATCCACTCGCACAAAAGACTATACATACATAAATGAATATTATATAATATAATGTACTCTCTTGAGGCAAAGTCAGAGAAGAGGCAGCTGCTGACTCCATCTACTACCCCAACACACATAATGGCTGCGGTTAAATATTTTTCCAACTCCGTGCTCTTTTTTATACTCATGCAACATGTTGCTCACCTAACGGTTGTACGAATCACCTAAAACTTATCGAGATAGATATAAGGTTATATATGTATATGTATATAAAAACTTATACTGACAGTGTGAAATCTGAAGTTAACTCCCCATATAACGGTACTGATCAAAACCACTAAAAGCACTATAAAACAATATCCAATTACGCCAGAGATATTAAATTAATCCACAGAGATGGTATTAGAGAGCTTTATAGGAGCCGGCACCGCCTACAATTCCATTTAATTCTTTCACTTTCCAGTTCCCAAACCGAGAAGTGATTAATATAACGGATACAATTTTGCAAAAATAATTATTTTTAAGTAAGCTACCTTATGACCAAAATTGTCCAAATCCAAAGAAAACTGTTCAAGATTTTAGAACTTCCGGATGACTTTATGCTGCATATATCGGCCAATATGTGAGTTATCTCAATGAAAATGAGAGAACGCATTTTACTCACAAAAGTGCATCTTTGTGCTCACAGGAGTTGAAATTTCGTGAAAGCTTGACGTAGCCCCCATAAAACTAATTTCAGGATTTTTGAACATCCGGCTGCCTTTACTCCATATGATTGTTGATTTTAGGTGAGGTACCTTAATAAAACCCAGGGGACGATACTACCTCAACTCTCACATACTACATATAATGTGTTTTTGTTTTTTATCTTATGCCAAATAGCATAGCCTTTCCTTACTTGTTTTTGATTTTATTTTATTTATTTATTTATTTTTGTTTTTTAATTTTGTTTAATATTTTTTGTTTCTTTATTTTTGTTAATATTAATAAATATGACAGTAAGATTTAGAAGAGAATTAGTTGACGTAAAATCAGCGTCAAAGGGGATTAGCAACTTTTTTTGCCAGAAACACTTCAAGGCATTGTGACGCACTGTTTTTATTATTTTTTAGCAGCAGTCTGGTTGAATACTTTTATATAATCCGTAAAAAAGCTGCTTGAATGTCGATGTTGACACTCGTCAGGGGAATCTGAGCAACATTAAGAATTCCTAAAGGCATAAGTTTCAAATTTTGATCGTTTGGAAAACGTTAGAGCTACGGAGGCTGCTATGTATATTTCTGGCCTAGGCAACACTAAGTGTTGCCAGGTGCAACCAGACATTTCCATTGAAAAATTTGACATTTTTTAGCATAACATCACTCAGAACGTTTTGTCATTTAATCGTGAATTGTTTTATTTACAGGGAATGAATTTTTTAACATCTCGGCCAAAAAATGGAATTACCTCGTGAACATTTTCGTGCGATCATTTTTCACAACTTTCGACGTGGATTATCACGACAAGAGTGCATCGATGAACTAAAATCTTTGTATGGCTATGAAGCACCATCCTATAGCACTGTGAAAACTGGTACAACGAATTCAATCGTGGCCGACGCTCGCTCAAAGATGAATTCCGTGAAGGTCGTCCAAAAACAGCTGTTGTGCCAGAAAACATCGATGCCGTACGTGAACTGATAATGCAAGACCGTCATGTAACATACCTTCAGATAGAGGCATGCCTATGCATTTCTCCCACCAGCATACATTCGATATTGCATGAACACCTGGCCGTAAAAAAGGTTTGTTCTCGTTGGATCCCGCACAATTTGACAATCGCTCAAAAAAGGCTCGTGTGGATTGGTGTAAAGAAATGCTGAAAAAATACGATCGCGGTGCTTCAAAAGACGTTTATAAGATCGTCACAGGTGACGAATCATGGATCTATGCGTATGAGCCCGAAACAAAACAGCAATCGACCGTGTGGGTCTTCTAAGACGAGCCAAATCCAACGAAAGTTGTTCGTGGAAGAAGCACTTCGAAGCAAATGGTCGCCTGTTTCTTCGGCAAAACTGGTCATGAGGCGACTGTTCCGCTTGAGCAACGTAGGACGGTCAATTCTGAGTGGTACACCACCATTTGTTTGCCTGAAGTCTTCGGAGAAATTCGAAAAACGAACAAGAGAAGACGAATCATTGTGCACCATGACAATGCGAGCTCTCACACATCGGCTCAAACCAGCGCCTTTTTGACCGGCCAAAAGGTCGAATTGATGGGTCATCCGCCGTACAGCCCTGACTTGGCACCCAATGGCTTCTTTTTATTCCCACACATCAAGAAAATAATGCGTGGTCAACGATTTTCGTCGCCAGAAGATGCTGTTGAAGCATTCAAAAACCATGTTTTGGAGGTGTCTCAATCGGAGTGGAAAAAGTGCTTCGAAAATTGATTTGAGCGAATGCAAAAGTGTATAAATCTTGATGGAGAATATTTTGAAAAACAATAAATCCATTTTCGTTGATAAATATTCCTATTTTCATTATTAGGCCAGAAATATATATAGCAGCCCTCGTAAAGGGATTTAAATGTAATTACCAGCACGAGAAGTGAAATATTTAATTATTACCTAAAATTCGAGAATCACTTTTTTTAGTTTTTTCGGCTTCATAATATTTCTAAGTTCATACATATAGTTATAGCTTGAGTTTAGCTTCATATATTATAACTAATAATCCATCAAACTATTTCGAATATGATTTGCAATACAAAGCGCCATAATAATATAATACCTGCCTTAGCAAGACCTACAGTAAAATACCCCTTTAGTTATACATTTTACCTCAAGGTGTAAATAATGCGGAATACATCATAATCACATACCTGAAAGTAAAAGAAAAAAATACTGATTACAATAAATTCATTACATTAACACTGCTAATGCTTAAATGCTAATCCTTATTATATTTTTACACTTTCACATTAGACAGTCGAGGCAACAGCAATGCTTGTCAGTTGGCAAAATGAAAGCCAATATGGCAATGGTAAATCGTATAAAAGAATGCCAACGAAAAAGTTTCTTTATACATAAAGTAGAAAAACACAAAAGCAAAGTAAAAGAAACATAGTAAAAACGAACAGCGGATAATAAATAAGCACACACAATAAAAAGTCAAATACTAAGAAACTACACTCACACAAAGGCCACATGCACTCACGTACACGTACACTAACATGGAGAGGCATTTATTTGACATTTAAGAGGGTAAGTGCCTTGGCATTCCCTCAAATGGATCAACACACATTGTGTGCATACGTGTGTGTGTGTTAGTATGGCCTTACTGTTGTCTAAATATACAGCGAGTGGCGGAGCGAACACAGGCGACAGGCGAGTCAAAGGACAGGGAGGAGCGACAAGCGGACCAACATGTCCAAATGGGATTTATATGTTGCAACACAGTGGAAGTGTCCTTTTATTTCCAGCGAAAAGGGCAAAACCAACACATGTACAACACACACAAGCACACGCGCTTGGTTATGACTGCGTAATGTCAGGCAGGGCTATGCGCCTAAATGTAGGCAACGCCGTGTAGGCACTCGCAAACTTTTCTCTATTTTCATTTACAACATAAAATGACGTTGATGCTGTGACCTAATCAACAAATGACGACGCACGTCCCTACACAGCCTGCGCATTTGAATACATACATATACTCGTATGGGTGTGTAATGGCGTGATGTGTGTTGACCTGTGTTAGAAGTGTGTGTGTGTGTGGATGGAAGCGCTCGAAAAGGACGTTTATTGTATTCTTAGATAAGCTGGAAACTATCCGTAGGCGGTTGTGGGTGTATGCGCACGCCTGTGAACTTCAGAGTCATAAATGTCATTCACCGATCTACCCTTACTATCGCCGAACCCTGACCGGGCGGTTGCACCATCACATTGCACGCTCCAATGACATTGTATTGTGATTTGCAGCCAAATAATTTAAATTTCAACAAAAATATTTTGAGTTTTGCTACTCTCTAGTGACTTGCTGATTGCTGTAGAACAACACGGTGGCTGAGTCACCACTAACAAAGTGTCGCTTATGATTTTTTGTTTTTTTTACAATGCCAACATGTACGTGCCAAGGGTGCGGATTGGCCCTTAACCCTTTAACAAATACAACCTAGGGGAACAATTAAGTTCGTGCGATTTCTCATATTTTTATGTTTGCTTTCTTTTATCAGCGCATTAATGTTGAAGGTTAGTCGCACATGAGCTTTGATATATTGAGGCTAGCAGCTTAGAGCAACTTCAACGCGGTTCCAGGTTTTTGGCATACTACAATCACTACTAGTACTAACTAGTACTTCTAGATTGAAAATCTACAAAAGTTTTGGGACCCTTAAAGGGGAATGCTACTGCTGTTAGACGATTGACTTTAAGGAGGCGCTTGACTACCTAAGCTGGGATCGAATGGTGCAACGGCGGGAGGAGCTTGGCTGTTCAGAAATTACTCTTTGGCGAAGTTACTTTTCGGACAGAAAGGATTGTTCAGTCGGCATGAATGGGAGTGTGGAGTTTGGAGTGGTTCGTGGCTGCCCGCAGGGTACCATCTATGGTCCATATATTTTGAACCTTATGATGGACTCTCTGCTCGGGAAGCTCGAGTGACTCTGTAAGTGTCGCGCGTATGCGGACTACCTTCATCTTATGGTCGAAGTTCGCTCGCGGGTGCCGAAAACTCCTCTCAATTCAGCGTTGTATGATGCTTGCCTGTTTGCTTGTATGTACATATGTCGCACTGTTGTTGTTGTTTTAACGGAGTATCAATCCCCGCTGGGATGGCAAGGGTTATACATGTTGTCGTCGACGTCATCTAGCGGGAGGCTCAAGAAACGTGCTGTTTCGACGGGGTCGGACCAAAGGGAAAGAGGTGTTAGAGGAGTGCCATTGGCAGGGCATGCAAAGAGGTGGCCAGTGTTATGCGGAGACACATTGCATGCAAGACATATACATATTGCATATGTCTGGGTCTATTCTGGATAAGTAGGAATTTCACCTGCTACAGTATCAAGAACGAAGCTACTCTTCGGCGAACTAACACCGTTTGGATCGGTAAATGTATGTCGCACCGTCTCAACGGATGCTATGCAGGTTTTGTTAGGTGCAGCCCCTCTTGACCTGATTGTCATACAGCGTGCTGTTGCGTTCAGGTTAAGAAGAGTCTTGAGTGTATCATTGCGGCGGAATGACTGGATTTCCAATGATGATGTGGAGAGGGAGGGATATCTAGGGAGCAGGATAGAGGATCTAGATGATAAGGTGAGATGTAGGTAGCAAGACCGTTGGGAAAATACTCCCAACGGTTGAGTGACTTATAAGTACATCGAGACGTTGGGTTTGTTGAGGGTAACCCAGACTTCAGACTGGTCTTCACTTGACTTCAGACTTGTCTGGGTTTTCTGCTTACGGGGCATGGCCATCTGAATGCATTTGTGCATCAAAGGCACCTATCTGTTAGGTCGGGTTGATTTTGTGGGGCTGGAGTAAAGTACTGAGTGTATACTCGTATAATTGCAGAATGCTTGATGTATTCGGACATTAGGAATCTGGATGGTATAGGTATTAGCTGGATTGATAGACGTTTACATGTTAGCGGTGTGTTCTTCACTGGTCGGAATCCCGAACAGTTAGGGTCGCTTGTAGGCGGCGACGGCTTTTAAATGAGAATTAAGGTTAGCTTTTTGTGTGAATGGTGTGTTTGTGTAATGTGTGTATGGGATCCAACTCCTAGTCACTAGTTGAGAGCAGTGTGAAAGCTCAACTGGTAGTAGTATCGACTACCAGGTTTGACCGCAGACTTAATTCTGGTACCATGGGGAGCAGGAACCCCTGGAATTCGCTCCAACCTGCTCATGCGCACTGGCCTTTCGGGGAGTATCGTGGTTGTTGTGGTTAAAACCCGAATGCGGGAAGAACTAACACTTTGTTAGTTTAATGTGGAAATTTCTCATTTTTTCTTGGAACTATTTACGTTTTAATGTACAATCAATAAAAGTTCGAAAATGTATGATTTCATTAATTTATTTTTTTTATTAGAATGATATGCGCATTTTCCGCATGCTGAAGATTCAGCACAAGGTCACCGCAAAACTTTTCTAGGACAATCGGTATACAATAAAGTACATAAGAAGAGACACTTATACATATGTATGTATGTAAGTAGTTGTATGCAAATATTTTTTACCAGTTTTTACATACACGCGTAAATTTATATGGATGTGTGCCGTTGTCGTATGTTTTTCAGTTGTTGTCTGCGCCAAAAATCAGCAAAACATGAATGCACAACAATAAAAAGAACAATAGAGAAAGTAGAAACGTCGCGTCTGTGGAAAGGAAACTATCAAGGTCGTACAAGACTTGGTAATAAAATGAGAATGAAACCTTTTAATTTATGATGACAATTTCGCCGCTCTCACACACAAACACACATGCATATGGCATTTATACGCAGTAAATTTCTCGGAGGAAAATAAAAAAATAATAATAAATATTTCAGGCATATATATGTACACTTTAGCATATATATGTGAGTATATATGTATATATATATATTTTTTTTTTGAGTCTCTATGGAAATTTTCAATAGCGAACAATTTAAAATTTTTCAATTTTGGTCTGAGCTTTCTTTATACATGTTTATCACACTGGCTGAAAATGAAATGAGCGCGGTTTATCAATCATCTCATTTATTGTCAGACTTGCTTTCTAACATAAAAAAATTAGGTTTTTTTTCCTCTTTAAGAGAAAATTTGCTAATTGAAATAAGACTGATAGAGATGGAGCCAAAAGTCAAGGCTGCAAACTGTAACTCAAACATGTTAAGGGATGAGTTGTATTGCTTACAAAAACAAAAGCATCTAAAATATTTATTACAAAAACAAAAATATCTAACACATCTAAAACCATGAAATATCTCAGTAATGAGCAAATTGTGAAATGTCGCTCAAAGAAGCCGAAGCACAACCCAATTATAATAGCAAAAACGATAAAATTTCGCTCAAATTAACGCGAAGGCATAATAAATGATAGAAATAGGAAATAACGATACAACACGAATATGTATTGGGCGCATGTACACGAAAACTGGCGACGAATAACACAGCCATGAGTCAAAAGAAAATTTTTAGCGGCCGACCAACGCTCAATTTAGGTATTTTGGGCGTCGGAATGCCCACACACACATGACAATTTTTTTATCGCTGTGGCTACAAAGTATTTAATTTGAAAATCGCAAAATATATCATTCAACACTTGACGCTTCGGTATAAACACATTCGTTTTGTGTATATGAACATAATTATATCTTAATTTGATTAACATGTCGTTTGATTGAGAAGAGCAGCTTCTACGACGCAATACCCGAATAGCTCGGCTGGTGCTCGTAAAAATAGAAATCAAATTAGTTTAAAATAAACACATTTTTAGGTGATTTAATGATATAAGAAATACAATTTAATTCCTTATTTTTAGATTGTTTATGCAACAACAATATGAGCAGCTTATAAGGGCAGCTGTTGAAGAGATCAGACCTGCTCAACAACAACAATAATTGTATACTTTAAGAAACAAATACCATATGAATCAGAAACATGTAAGCACTCATTAAATTTTGACTCTGCAAAGGTCGAAATAAACCTCAGTTTTATCAGTCTTTGTGTAGCGACTAAAAACTGCATGGTGAATTCCATGAAAAGGTTCTTTAATTTCAGACAAACGAAAAAACAGTTACATTAAGCGTCCATGTTGTACATGTCCTCCCATTGTCTTTGTATTGAAAAAAAAAATGGAAATTTTCGTAGAAGTCTGACAAGGTCACTTGTATCTTAAAACCTTTTGAAAACATTGTCAAATAAAAAGTTTTCTCCACAAAGAGTTGATTTTGGTCGAGACATCCTTTACAGATCCGATATCGACAGCTAATTGGGGAAAAATTTCAGAACGGTGGACCTAGCTCGCATATAGTATATACAAAAAGACAGCCAGACATAACTACGCAGATTTTTTATATATAACTGTATATTTTCTTCTTTTATCAGCTCCTTACGTACAGCTGCAAATGATACCATTGCTTTACAATGAGGAGTTCCATGTCGCAGTGGAGAGAAAACTGACTGCCTACCTCGCAACGTTATAATCGACCACAATACGTGTGGAATGGGATAGATACTGAGAGCTGAAGAGCGAGACGCATTTGCAGAAAAAAAAGAGAGAGACCAAAATGCGTGAGTATGAAGAGCTTGATAAGCTGGCCGTCAGGAGTAATGGTCGAAAATTCTACGAAAAGATGCGGCGACTAGTAGAAGGTTTCAATATCGGAGCATATTCTTATAGAACCCCCAGAGGTGATCTAGCGATGATGTCCAGCGCATACTGAAATTATGGGAAAACACTTCTCCAGCCTGCTCAATGGCAGTGACAGCTGACCAGGAGATGGTAAAAACGATTCACCAATTAATGACGATGGAGCAGACGTTCCATTGCCCGACCAAGAAGAAGTTTGAATGATAATTACCCGTCTGAAGAACAATAAAGCGCGGGGTCCGATGGATTGCCGAGCGAGCTATTCAAATACGGTGGCGAAAAATTGATAAGATACATGCATAAGCTTTTCAGTATATGTAATATGGTGGGACGAAGGCATCTACAATGATTGGAATTTAAGTATGCTCGGCCCAATCCACAAAAAAGGAGATTGTGGGGTCTATCTGCGCGCCAACTACCGTTGGATAAGCCTCAGAAAAAACTACTTCCATACGTGTGACTTTTTCAAATGGGTTTAGTAGTGAACTAGAGCAAGATGTAACAAAAACCAAAATCTACAAGTCACTCATCATTCAGAGATGAAGCTTGGACGTTGACAGCACCTGATGAGTCGACGATACGAGTTTTCGAGGGAAAGGTTCTGCGTTAGATTGGTGGTCCTTTGCGCATTATCAACGGCAATAACAGGTGGAGAAGGAGCTGGATACACTTAGAATCGCCAATAAAGAAGAAGATGAAATTTTTACCCAGACATTTTCGATTAAATTTTGAGACTAGTGTATGATTTAAGCATTCCAGCTGGGCGGGGTTTGACAACCTTAGTGTTGCAATCTGGTTACTATTTGTGTTGCTTACAGTAACTTAAAATATTCATCTCGACATAAAAAGTGGTATTAAATCGCGAACATTTTCGCTCGACCATTTTTACAACTTTCGAGGTGATTAACTCAGCAACCGTGCATCGATGAACTCAATTCAATTTTCGAAGCTCAATCAGGTACCATCGTATATCTGCGCAACAACTAAAAAATATAAACTCATATATGTATGTTTGTAATATAGTAATTAATGTTCCGCACCAACGGCTTCCACCTAAACAAGCTCCATTCAGAATAATTATATAAAAATCTCGTTATATACAAATTCAAAGCATTTTCCCATAATAAATAATACGGTGAAAATTATGAAAGATTACTTTCCAAAATTTTTTACGAAATGCACAAACGCACATATGCACACATGCATACAAATATATATTCATATATGTATATAGTATCCGAAGACCGCATATATGCACAAATATCATTAATAAAATAAAAAAAAAGTAATTTCACAAATAGAAAATGAATATTTCAACAATTTCGCCTCATAATTTCGCGAGTCAGTCATGAAGGCAAGAATAGACAAAGATGAATGCGGCATATATGATTTAGTCATAATTCAAGCACAAAAAGTATGAAAAATGGCAAGCGAGAAATGTGACGTCACGCGCACTTGTTGGCCAGGCCAGCAGCCAGCTGACTGGCAGGCAGGGTGGCTATGGGTCCGTCAGTGCCACCCGAGCGCTGACTGACACACCGAGCGCCGCAGCAATGCTCCGCATGACTGGCAAGGCAGGCGCTCAGGGAAACACACGAGCAAGGCGGCGCAGTGAGTCAGCGGACCGACGCCGCGTCAGCCAGCAAGCTGTACCCACTTGTCAGCGGCAGCGTCTCGCTACGGCTGTGTGAATGTGTGTACGAAGAATGCTGAGCGCAGCAAGAATTCGTAAATATGTTTACTGAAATTAAAAATTTTTATTTTTAGACGACACTCACACAGCGAAAGTAAGCGTAGAAGGCGAGGGTAGCACCCACAAACGCACAGATTCCGACGCACAGCCGAGACGTTCGAGGCGTTTAAGAAAACTAATTTAAGTGGTTTGCTCTTTTTGCTTCGCGCGGCATTCACATTCAGTTCCGTGAAGGTGAAGTTCATTAAAATATTGCGCCAAGCCACGCGGAGAGTGAATGAGCGCGCGCTCGTGTGTGTGTGTGTGAGTGCATGTAATAGGTAAACAGTTTGTATTTGCCTCCGGAGGATGTGCAACACTGTGTGTGGGGCGGGGGCGGCGGTGGCGGTGCGAGGTGAAGGTCGCCCGTTTTGAGTGCGTTCAATCACCGCAGCGGAATGTTTGCCTTCAATTTTATGGAGCCGAACGAATTTTACAGCATTTACACTGTGAATTTACAATTTAGATTTGGAAATGCGCCTGGCCCAGGCAAACGAGCGCCAAATGTAAACAAATCAATGAAAACGTTAACTATCGGTCAGCAGCGCGTTGGTGTATGTATGTGTGTGTTGTTATTTTTATTGTAGGCTCACTTGCTGCCAACGGATGCACAGCCACCAACACTACACCAGAGTTTTTGCACATGGCATTTTTAGGTGAGTGTGTGTGTGTGTGCTCGTGATTTGTTTGCTAAATAATATTAGTTTTTCGTTGTTGTTGTTGTTGGCATTTTCATGCAGTAAATCGCATTTGAATGGCCAGTAAATGGAAAAAGGAAGGCGAGCGCCAACTGCGACCTTTTCAACGTGATTGATGAGGACTCTTCTTGCGGGCGCAGCAGCCGCGTCGAGCAAATATTTGTTTTTCTGCAGTGATTTCAATTGCTTTCGTTGCTCATTGCCCTTTGCCCATTTTCTCATTGGCATTTGTGGTGAATTTGGTGCTTCTTTATTTATTTTGATTTTTGCAGCGATTTGATTACTCTCGCCAACCACTTTGCATAATTGACGACCCTTATGCTGGCGCTCGGCGTGCCTATAGAGCATCCTTAGTATTCACATACCAAATGATTTAATGCAGCGCCGCTTTGCCAGTCTTCTCTGCTATAGTTCATCGGTATGCCGATTACTGCCGTTTTGAGCATCCGCATCAGCGAAGCGTTGGAAGGAAATTGTGCAA
Organism: Bactrocera tryoni; assembly: GCF_016617805.1. NCBI lineage: Eukaryota > Metazoa > Arthropoda > Insecta > Diptera > Tephritidae > Bactrocera > Bactrocera tryoni. The sequence continues at coordinate 7,755,122 of NC_052503.1, read as the reverse complement.
TGACGTCATTTATAGCCAGCATGTATGGGTGAATGGGTCTTCTCTTTCGAGCTTTCAAATTAATTACGGCACAAAACGCGGCACAAAAGGGTGCAATGTAAGGCTGGGCACACATTAAAGCGGTGCATAGAAGTGATAGAATAAAAGTATGTGTACATTCGAGGGACTGAGCACTTTTAGCATTATTATATTCCTACATATCAAAGGGTGTAAAGTGCGGTTGAATCATCTTGTCAGTTTCTCCTTTATTACCTGGCTTTTGCCAGACTGAGTTTGGAATATTTCGGCAGAAAAACGTTTGGAGTACCTAGCGAAGTGCCTGGCATTGATACCAACCGCCTTAAAAAATGGCGAGCTCAAAACGATACATCGATCTAAGATGTAATGCACTTCAAGGTGCTTTTGGGTTACACAAACGACAAATATAGTATGTTGAAGCGAGATCCATCAATTTTGGATCAAACCTATCTAACCTATCCATACAGAACAAATGGGATTTTAGCAGCTTCGCTTACGCTCCACTCCACTGTGCTTTGAGCTGAATGCGAAGAATGGAGCTAAAGACTGCTTAGGAATAGACGAATGACTTATTCAACCATTCAGTGGAAAAAAATCAGTTTCCTATGCCATATATAATTTTTTGTTTGATGATTTTTAAGGAGTTGCATGGCTTTACGGGTTTCAATTCTACAACACCTCTAGAATATTGTTCTAAATTTTCAAGTTGAATCCAGTAACAGTTTCGGAGATACAGCCTTGAGAACTTGTGCTAGGCTAGCTAGGCAAGTGCGCCGTCTTTAAACCCATTTTTCTCGAAACTGTGTTTTTAAAGTCGATAGGTCAGATTTCTCGAGAACTATGCAACCGATCTTCATGAAAGTTTACACAGGTCTTAGAGACTTGTACGAAGGAGTTATTTTCGATTACAATTATTTGAAAAGAAAAATGTCTCGAAATTTTCAACTAAATTTAAATTTTTTTGTAAAATGTTTGCCAAAATTCCAATTTTCAGATTTTTTCTTTCGTCTAAGTTCTAAGTTAAGGTTTTAACTAAACACGTATTTTTCACTTTATATGTTCTTGTAAGGAGTTATGCTGCCAACGCGGGCGAATTTTTTTTTCCGAGTGGTCACCGGAAATGGCGTCGCGAGGGCCGCGTTTAAAATATTTTTTTCCAAAAATTTCAGAATTTTTTTTTGTTAATAGTGTATGTTTGTAACAATAAAAAATTCTAATAAAATATTTAATTTCTTATATGAGAAAAAAAATTGTTGAAAAAATGCTGTTTTTACCGGAGGAATCCCAGGTAACCCCTTAAAGGTATAGAAACAGGAGGCTTGGAGTATACTATTTCCAGAAAAGTCGTTCAATCTAGCCAAAAAAACACGGATTTTTCGTTCCAAATTGCTAACTAATCAGCAAAGATCATTGACTTGTTCTACACTTACGAGCTGTAATCTAACGGAGGGCACGCTCTGGCCATCCTGACAGTCGAACTTATTTATTTTATGATTCGTTGACCAATCATTCGCGAGATCTATAGAGTGGGGCAACCGTCTACCAAAATCATTTAGTAATTGATATCGATGTGGTGAACCCAAAAGTCAACAAATGTAGCACGCAGCATTGACGGTGACGAAAGCTCCAACTTTACTTTTAGAAACGTATTGAGCTGTAGTGTCTGCGGCCTGCTAACCGTAGCAGACATGCAATATTTCTACCTGAAAAGAGTTTATATAGAAGCTTCAGTAGATATCGCTCACAAATCTGACACGCTTGCTTCTCTCTATGAATGCCTCAAGGCATTACGAAAATTACGACAAGATTCGCACATGCAAATGCCACCAATTAACTTTTATTACACAAAACAAATGCCACTGAAAATGCAATTTACTGATTAAATATGAATACGAGCAGATATTCGGAAAATTAAGTTGCACATAAATCAAATGGGCGGAGCAAAAAGGCAAATGATTTCAATTTAGATGCATTTAGTTTGCTTGAAGGTGCGGGCGAACGGAGAAATATCTATGAATGGACAAACGGGCAAACGGAGTTTGTGGCCAAGTTCGATAATAAAGCTTGGCCGAGAAATTGTGGCTCCTAATCACGTTAGACACGCTCAATCAGCCCGCACGACAAACAAACACACACACACGCACACTGAGCATGTGTGACATGACTGACATGCGAGCGTAGTGTGCGCCGATAAATTACGCAACGCTGGCTGGGATCTCCGTCCGGCAAACATGCAAATCGAGGAGGAAATATTGCAACACAATTTCCGTTATGCAACTCTGCACGTCTCTTATGTGTGCTTACGTCGGTGCGTGCGTGCTTTTGTCGGTGTGTGTGTGCTTTTTTCGGTGTGTGTGCGTGCATGTGCGACCGAAAGGAAATAGCCGGAAGAGCATCGCCGACATGCGTTAAAGCCTCGTACGCGTTATCACAACAACACGTGCAGTGACTTCGGTAAACATGTCGAAGCGACAACACACGCATCCACACGCCGAGCGCTGTGCTCTCGAGTATGGCTGGCATGGCTGGTCAACGTGCGTTGCAACAAAAACGTGGCATAAATTAAGGCGCAGAGCCGATTCGAGCAACCTGATGACAGGTTAACTGCATTAAGTGCTGGGCTTATGTGATCTCCAGAGATGCAGGTATGAATATAAATCTGACAGCTGTTGTTGGCACGAAAGGAGAAGGCAGAGAGTACGCACAACCGACATTTCAATTGAGTCGCGGCTGAATGTATCGGTGGCAAATGCGGAGCAGCATTTCGCTGCCAGCAATTCATTTCACGGAGCAGCAATTTCACCAGCCGCAAGCAATGCAGGCGGATGCAGACAACATCAATATATTTTTATACTAAAATTCAAAGAGTAAACAATTTTCAATAATTTGCATGAAAAGATGTCGAAATAATTTTATTTATGACGTCGGTTGGGTGAAATTTTTCCTTTACACTATAAGGTTGCAGCCAATGGATGAGGTCCATAACTCAAATAAATAAACACTTTTTTGAAGAAAATTCAAACTAGTCGATCTCTGCTTAAAAATTCCCATAGCATTTCATCTAACGCCAAAAAGTTGTCAGATTTTCAGTATTTGAAACCCAAAGTAATGCTCAAATCCAAAATTATGCTCGAATACTACCGTTCTGCTATGCACGTAAGGATTTTCGTAAGTAATTAATCTGCATTCGTATTAAAATATGAGTATACGCCTCTTTTTCACCGCCAGCACCATCAACCCGCCCTAATAAATTAGCAAAACATGGACTTTTACGAGCCTTGTTCATCTGTCATGTTTTATCTATTTTATTTATATTTCAACACACTCACACATTTATGTAGCAACTGATTGACGCAGCGCAAAAAGGAAATATCGAGTATTTGTTATATTTCGCTATGCATTGGTATGCCTCATGTCTGCCAAAATACGAAACACAGAAATATGAAGGATGGAACACAATCAAAAAACATGAAATATTGAAAATAAAATTAAGTAAATAAACACAGAATGACACAACACACTTGACAGATTTCAGCAGAAAGTGAAATCTTTATCTGAGTTGTTTATTTTTATATTTTTATGTATATATAAACTGACACATATGAGGGATCGTTGTCTCAAGGTCATGAGGAATAGCAATTCAAGTTTAACTGTGAAGCAAATATGTTTCTTCATCACAAAATCCACTCATAGATATTTAAGTGTGTATGTAAGTCACGGTCTAATGGCAAAATGTGATGGATTTCTACAATGAATAGAACTGCAAAGGAAAAACCAATAAGTTTTGCACAACATCTAGCCGTTACTAAGTTATAACGTATTTAACTGTATAAAAATTAGGTCTTTGACACCTCAGGAATAACTCAAATTTATATTGAAGATATTATGATTATATAGTACATATGTATATCCTGGCCATTACTTGATTATAAGGTTTCATCTATTCAAGGTTTCCCTACTTTTTTAAAGAAAAACCACAGAAACCTCAAATCTAATGAGGAATGCTTATTATCATTCGAAAGAACATTCTTTGTCATTTATTTTTTGAAGATTATGTCTTTCAAACATTCGCCACGACTACGGCTCAGATGTTCCATTCGTTGAGTACATTTTTCGAAGACTCGTTCGAACATTTTGACTGGTAGCTGGCGAATGACACGTGTGATGGTTTTGCTCTAAAGCCTGAATCGAAGCGGGATTGTCCGCATAATCTTTAAATTATGCATATCCCCACAGGGAAAAGTCTAACGTCGAAGTGTTATCTCAATAAATACATTCATTAGTGCGATGTGCGGGAAGTGGCGCCGTTTTGTTGATTTGTTGAGATCACGAGCTTCAATTTCGGCCATCAAATTGTCGGTTGTCATGACGCGATATTTGCAGTTACGTTAACACCGGCATCGTTTTTAATGGAATATGGACCGATGACTCCACGAAAACAAGTTTTTTTCTGGATGAAATGGCAGCTGTTGAATCTCTTCAGGTTACCCATCGTCCCAAATGCGGAAATTTTGCTTGTTTACATACCCATTAAGCCAGTAATGGGCATCGGATATTCTTGGAACCTTTCAAGAGCCCATAGAGCGAGCTATGTCGTTTGGGATGATTGAGCGCACAAGCACAAGCTTTCAACTGAAGATCTCGACTTAAAATGCGACAAGTCGTTCCATACGTCAGTCCGAGTTGCGGCGAATCGACCCTCCACGGTCTTTGTGTACACTCGCAGCTGCTATATTTTTTTCACTGCGTGCTGGACGTGAACTATTTGATAGAATGTTATACAACAATGAATGTTGGTTCTCAAGATGGGCGATGGTGTTGTGGAAAAGAATGAACGAAGAAGAATGCTTCGGAGGCCGAAAGGCCTGTTTAGTGTGATTTCAAAGGGATCGTTTATTTTCAGCTTTGCCCGACAATACCACAATTAGTTCTGATGTAGTATATTCTGATCTGCTCGATTTGAGTGATGTACTCGAACAGAAGAGGTCATAACTGATCAATAGAAAAGGTGTAGTGGTCCACCAGGATAATGTGAGACTTCATACAAGTCTGATAATTCCCCAAAAGCGCTTTGGGCTTGAACCTTGTGCTACTACATCCACCATATTGGAATGTGAACAGCTTCACCTCAAATTAGGACGTCAAAACCGTCTTAAAGTAGTTTTTTTCGTTTTCAAGGATCACAACCAATAACTGGACCGAAACGTGGCAGAGATACTGGATTAAAATGGAAATTGTGTTCAAATTGCACCAAAAACGCCAAATTACTAGATGACCAACTCAACACCATTTTTTGAAGACATAAAGCACAAATCGACACATTTCGCTCGGCATTTTGCGAAAAAGGCCCTACGCCTTCGAATTCACAAGCAGCCCATGAGTTCGAGAACAAAGGACTGCAGCACACATTTGCCATATGCATACTTATGTACTTGTACATATGTATCTACTATGGGGTATCCATGTAGTGATAACTGTTTACATCGTTTTCATTATGACAGCCAATCTCGGAGTAACCCCAAGCGATTAATGAAGAAAGAATATGGGGCGCGTGTGGCCTATATTACACACATATACGCGCACACACACACACACACACAACGCACCATTAAGCATGTATTAGAACATAGTCCAGCCCGTGTACAAGCACATGCTCGTATTTCATTTATTCATGCGGCCAAAGTCAAGTCATTCATGCATTCGCCAACGCGCTGAAGCTGTGCTGCGTTTGTTTGCTCAGCGCCAAGCAGAGACGAAGCAAATTATTTCGCTGCTGTCAACTCAAGGCGGCGACGGCGGCGGCGGCTATTCAAGCACTCTACATAAGTGCAGCAACAGCAACAACAAAGCTGCCAACATCCATTACTTTCGGAAAGTCATTTTCAAGCGCAGCTTGTTCTGGCAACTCCGCTCCTTCATTTTCCACGACAGCTGTTGGCGTTACGCAACCAACCACGCGGTACATGTGTTTGCGCGTGTGTGTGTGTTCATTATTGGCTTTTCGTTAGTTGAAAGGCGCGCATGCACTGTGCAATCGGATTAAAAATTAAAACAGTCCTTGCTGAAAATGCACGACAACAAAGAGACTACTGCTGACAGGCACTGCGCGTATGTATGTGTGTGTGTGTGTGTTTGTGTATTGTTATCTTCGGGCGTGCACATAGTCGTACAGAAATTGTTTCTTATTAAAAATGCAAAAAAGTATGCCACTGAAGATGCATGTGTGTGTGTGTGTGTCTGTGTGAATGAGCTTGTGTCTGTGGCGGCTGAAAGGCGCAGGAGAAGACACTGTGTGGCGGTGCAACACACACATATGCACGGCAACTTATGACATGTCGGCGCGCCAGTGACAGCTGTGTATTCTAAATTTAATTAGGCTGCAAACAAAGCCCTACTCTTTATATATGTATGTGTGTGTGTGTGTTTCAGAAAGCGCTGATTGAAGTGAGTTTGCGTTTATATATGAATAATAGCTTAGCTGCTGGCGTAATGAACAAATCATAAGTCTCTTTAGATTTTCTATTAGAAATTACTTTCTGGATTTATACTTTGGGCAAAATTTCTAACTTCTTTGAAGAAAGTGAATGCTTCTTTAAGCAGTTATGATGAAATGTCGATTTTTTTCTTCTTGATAACCGCCTACTGCTAGAATTATTCCATTTTTCCTTCACGCCGAAAAGTATGCTACATTTTTCGAAACATGTTTTTACAAGACTTGCCAGAGAAGAGAAAACAAGGTAATTTTATGGAATTTTTTCAAACTTTAACAAAATAAAATTTAAAAAAATCATTCGTCCCTTCCCTTCCGTCAACAATGCCAACCCTAATTATATGTTATAATAAATTTCCGCGAAATTCATACACTTGCCGCCTCTTTAATTCCTTAACCAAGAACACTCACCACAACTCGCCGCATGACGCCGTCATCTTTTGACACCCTCAAGCGTGAACTTTTCTACGAAATCACTTAAGTGTTCGGGTTAATATTGATAGTCAGCATGCGGTGTGAAGCTGTGCTAACGGAATAAAGTGGGTTAAGTGAAATCATACTTAATAATTAATACCGTTAACTGTTCGACTTTCGTATAGTACAAAAGTTAAGGCTAAAAAGGTTATAATGTTGCTATTGAGGGATTAATAAGAAAAATAATTAATAAGTTAAAATCTTGGAACAAAATTTTTAGGGAATAACGAAGTATTTTGTGGTCAATATAGTTTTATCTGTTGAAGTAATTAAATTTTTAACAAGAAAAAACATTAACTTTATATGCACAGAAAAGCCTCTTCATAAATATAAAATATTTCAAAGGAGCCTGAGTTCGAACACTTAGTTTGTATGGCAGCTATATGCTATAATGGTCCGATCAGAACAGTTTCTTCGGAGATGGCACCATTGCTTTAAGTATTACTACATGCCGAATTTCGTGAAGATATCTCGTCAAATAGAAAAGTTTTCCATACAAGCACTTGATTCCGACCGTTCAGTTTGTATGGCAGCTATATGCTAAAGTCATCCGATTCAAACATTTTCTTAGGAGATTGCACATATGCCTTAGACAGTGACACACACCAAATTTCGTGCAAATATCTCGTCTAATGAAAAAGTTTTCCATACAAGTACTTGCTTTCGATCGTTCAGTTTGTATGGCAGCTATATGCTATAGTGATCCGATATCAACTATTCTGACAAATGAGCAGCTTCTAGAGGAGAAAAGGACATGCGAAAAATTTTAGATGGTTATCTCAAAAACTGAAGGACTAGTTCGCATAAATACAGACAGATGGACATGGCTAGATCCCCTAAGCTCATCATGCTGATCATTTATATACCCTGTTCAGGGTGAAAAAGAGAAAGAAAAATTAGTTTGTGAAATCTTGAATGTCCCCTCATACCAGCATAACTGTTTCATTTTATTTTTTGTCAGTCTACTACTACTTCTTCTGGGATTATAGAGGCAAATTTGAACTATAAATTCAAATAAGCGAAACACCTCCTTTTGGCCCGCTTAATAACTACCTGGTCTCGTTTGCAGTTCATTTGGAAATTCACTTTATTTACCCAGAGACATTTACATTTTTATTCATTCATGGCTGCATTCAAAAATCTGCATCGCAATTGCGGCAAGGCTTTTTTCATGCCACGCACACACTGCGCCTTTCGGAATTCGCTTTATACTTTCGAAAATTCTAACCAAAGAAACTATGCGATACCCACGGATACACGGCACGTAGTCTCTACATACGTGTGTGTGTAGGTGCATGTGTTAAGAATGGACCCTTTGGAGAAATTCCCTGACGTTGGTATAAAGTGCGGCAAACAAAGAGAGATGGAAGGAAAAAGTTGGCCGCAAGCGAAATGCATAAATTATTATGGCACAATAACAGCGATGAATGGCAGAGTCGCAGTTGTGAGTGGGCTGATGGCAGCGGATCTCGCTGCTGACTGCCGACTGCCCCGCCACGCTGCGGCTCTTCGTTAAAACCACTGAGATGGGTCGGGGTGTGTAGCAGAGAGTGGGCAGTTGTCGCTCATATACGAGTATTTGTAAAATGCCCACCGACCGAGCTCCGTTGTTGGTCTGCCACCTTGTAGCGCCACATTGCCGACGCTCTGTCTGCGAGATAGCGGCATTTCAGAGGCAACCTGTTTTGTGTGTGCTCATGCTGCTGCAACGCTTCCTGTAGCCTCGCCGTAGCCGCAACGTGGCCCTGACAGTGGCAATAAGAGTTGTGGCATATTTTGCTATCGGCCGCGCAAATGCGGCATTTGCTTGCGCAACAGAAAAACAAAAGCAAAAACAAAATGACAAAATAGCAAATACTCTGCGGGCATTTAGGGAGGGAGAGGAGGGTGCAAGCGGCGTTTTGCACAGTTCGCAATGCAGGGCAACAGGCAACTGGCGGCTGCTGCTTGTCGTTAGGGTCCTTCTCGCTTTTGCTTTTGTTTCTGCTTTCATTTAGCAATATCTCGTAAATGTATGCCGTGCGATGTGCGCTTCGTTTGCACTTAATGACAGTCGGCATGCCGAGCTGCTGTCTGTCCTCTTTATTTCCGCAATTTTATTTCAAATTTTCAATGCTGCAGCCATCAGCAGTGGCGGCCTCAAACTTGTCTTAACGTCATCATAATGTTTATGCATCATCATTATGTTGTTGCAATAGCGCAGCCCTCGCTATTGTTGTTGCTGTGGGCTGTGGCGTTGTCGCCGCTATTGTGTTGTTGCTGCTGTTGCAGCTTTTGGTCATGGTCAAGGCTGTCAAGTGGTGTTCGCAGTGGATGATGGCTTTTTCATAGCGTGCTTTCCTTCGGTGTCGCTCTTCTTTAATTGATGCTGAAAGTTTGTGTGGCTCGGGGCGAGTTGAGGTGTAGATTATTGCGGTTGGCCCACGATTCTCAGTTGAATCTTAGACCGTTGCAAAGCTGTCGCGAGCAATTCTAATTCTTAAAGCAGATCCCTAATATTTTGGGTCTAGAAGTAAATCTGTTTTCGAATACAGGTTTTGGAGAATACCGAAGTTCGCGCTTTGAAGATTCAATACTGTTGCTCTTTTTCTTCAATGGCACTACACAAAACTTCGTCAGTTGCCTCTCGAAGTCACGCCAGTTGTATGTCCCAAGTGCAGACAGGCATCTTGGGCTTTCATTGTATGCACGGACGCCCTTGCTTCTGTTTTATACACACGGATCTCGAATCGGAGCTGCTTTTCGTTGAAGCACCATTTTTCATGCGGATTGGACTTTTATACGCTTAACTAGAACCATGCCACTTTAGAGCTCATAAAATGGTTCCACTTTCTAAGATATTCATAGCTCCCGCGGACGGTTCCAAAGATTTTACAGAGGATAGTTCTCTCGAATGCTCCAAATGCTTTCTCGTCTCGGTTCGTAATGCTTCAGAACAGAGATCTCTCGAATGTTCCAAATGCTTTCTCGTCTCGGTTCGTAATACTTCAGAACAGAGGAGAGTTCTTTCGAATACTCCAAATGCTTTTTGCTAAACATTATGTAACGAACCTAAAATTTTCACGTCATGAGGGTATAAAGCTGCACCAATGATTGTTGTCTTTAAAAAGTGATGTTAAAAACGGTAAAAGTTTTTGTGCCACATTCTTGCCACAAAAACGTCGGAGATATTTGTAGAATTATGGTATTATAAAGTATTTTATAAGATAATAAAAAGCATAAATAAGCGAATGGAATGAACAGTAAAAGGAGTCAAAAGCTATAAAATACATAAAACCTGCATAAAAGGATTTACGCACACACACCAACACACGAGAGATGTCCTACGCAAAAATGCAATAAAAACACTCGAGTGGAAGCAGATGTTGTCTAAGCCCCAACGCACCCGCACACATGGCTGCAACAGTGGCAACACCACCGCCAACATAGAAGTGAACCAAAAAATTATTTGTACCGAACAACAACAACGACATTACAACACCAAAAGGGGGAAACGAGATCTATAAATTATTGTGTACAGCTGACAGTTGTCAGTTGGCAGATAGCGAAGGCGAGCAGCGCGAAATATTTCTGCTACATGCATTAAAGCTTTACAACGCCTAAGGGTATGCTAACGCAGTTGCGACAACTACAAGGGCGTCAAGTGTGTACACGCCCATTCTGAGTTTGGCGGAAATGTGTACACAACTGAAAGCATAAATAAATAAATAAACAAAACTCTTGCAGCAATAAACGGAGCAAAGCGGGCAAGACGAAAAAGAGGAAGCTGTTAAATTGCAAATGTCAAAAAATTAAGTGGAAAACGCTAAAGTAGCAGCCGCATAATTTTTAATGCAGCGGGGCAATAAGTAAAGAAAGTTCTGTTTAAAAGGAAAACACATTAAAACGTGACATTTTACGCGGTGAAATTATTACTTACTGACTAGTAAAAAGAGCTTGCAAATTACAAAGCATACTTTCAGGCAAAAGACGACGAAGTAGCTGTTTAGTGCTTTTACTTTCGTGCTCTTTGGAATGATATTCCTCCAAGCGTTCAGCATATTTTCTGTTATAACAGCTTCTCATTGTTTTATTTGCATTTTTGCTGCTTAAAAATTGAGAACTATTTAAAGTGAGAAAGGAAAAGGAAAGCAAAGAGAAATATTATATGACAAAAAAGTTCCCGAAAACTGCAAATAAAACGAAAAATATTTAATAATTCATCCATGTTTATTTTGACGCCTTGAAAGTAATCCCTACCAGATGTGATACCACTTTTTGGGATGACCTTCAGGAATTCAATGAATTTTGTTTTATCTTTTCGATCGACTGAAAACGGGTTCCACTGAACGACAATTTCAATTAGAGGAACAAGAAAAAATCACACGCAGCTAAATCTGGTGCATACGGTGGTTGGTCGATAGTATTCATTGCATTTTTGGCTTTAAAGTCGTTCACAATCGTCGTGTAAAATCCCTAAATTGTTCTTTCACTATTCACAAACGCCTCAATACTGCCAAATAGACTTCATTATTGATCGTCCGACCCTCAAGCACAAATTCATGATGCACCAAATCTCGAATATCGAAAAAAAAAGCAATGAGCAATGATTTTTGAGCGACTCTGTCATGAAATTTTTGGTTTTGGCACATTTTTTCCTTCATTCCGATGAATGTTGGATAAAGCATGTTCAAAGAGACCTGTACCGTACTATTTTTCAAAAAAAATCAGTTTTATCGGGACGAGTCGAGCAAGAACGCGTTTCATACCACAAATATCAACTAAAATCATACGAACCCACTCGCAAGAGATCTCGTGCTCTCTTGCCATCTCTCTAATACCTGTCTGACGAATTTTAAGCACATTATCCTTTACATTTTTAATATTTTCATAGGTGAGGAATTCGAAAGTCGTCCAGAACGAGTCATGTCTTCAACGATCTCTCGACCGAAGGCATTGTACCACTCGCAGGCTTGTGCTTTTGAATCACAGTATATAATCCATGCCCAATTCCGGGAAAATATCTTGTCAAATAAAATGTGTTCCATAGAAGAACTTTTTCGGATCGTTCAGTTCCTCTGACAGTGATCCGATATCGGCGGTGCCAGAAAAAGGGCAGGTTCTTGCGGAGAAAAGAATATGTACATAATACAGATTGATATCTCAAAACTTGAAGGACTAGTTTGCGTATATGCGAACAGACGGACATGTCTCCGAGGTTTATTTGTTGGATATACAAATTTCGTTTTAAACTTAATTAACCTTGCTCAAGCCTTCAAATTCCGGTCTTATCATTCAGCAAACACGCTGTTGCTTTTATTTTTTCGCATGAAACTAAAAGGCAAAAATAACTTAAACAACAAATAGTGGCATCCCTACACCGTATGTCCATACATATGCATGAGTGTATAAATTTTTTTGTTGGTCACGCCCTTGTCATCAGCGCTAGTTTAAACAGAGCTGTCATCACTTTAAGCGGCAATGTGTGCAGTGCTCTCCGCACAGCGCCAAAGTTGCTGGTCGGTCGCTGAAAAAAACACTATCGCAAACTTTCAGGCGCACCAACAATGCGCGCACACAATAACGGCACTCCATGCTGGTGTAAGAGATCTCTCTGGCGTCAGTTTTAATGCAATACAATGGTCACATGCTCTGATTTTTTGCTCCACGCCGAAACTTTGACAATACACCACAGCGCAGCAAAAACCGAATTGTTCTCGTTACATAAGGCACTTACCAACTACTTTGTCGTGCTGAATGCCAACAGCAAACAAAGCTTTTCAGCGGTAAGCGCTGAAAATATACAGAACTTCAGTGGAAAACGAGAAACATATATATTTTCGACGAAATGTATGGAAAAAATTTCAACTGACCCGAAGGAAATTGTGACGACACGAGTTTGCGAGATCACCAATTCTATAATATTCTTAGTGTTCGATTTGCGCACAAAGCAGCGAGAAACATGAACTTTCATACAAGAAACAGGAATAAACTGCGAAGTAGATGGTGCTCCAAAGACACGACGCATGTGACAAAGACGCTGCTTTCCTACATGGCAGCATGCGAGTGTGCGAGTGTAGGTGTAAAAGCACACACCAAAACATACTAACATACAAATCCGAACAATGGCGCGCACACACGAGCAACTCAATATTTTTTGAGTCAATTCCCGGGTTTTTACTTGCGATACCGTTTTTGCGGTTCTATTATTCCACTCCCGCAACAAAAGCTCGGATTTACATTTGATTTTGAACTTTTGAAAAGTGAAGCTTAATTTTCCCCCACACACACACTCACACCCACACTGTTTTTGCATTGTTGTTTTTGTTGTTGTTGTTGGCCACACGTGTTTGACAGGCAGTTTGTGGTTAGCGAACAACGACTATTCAATTCCATGATTTTATTGCCAGCAAAGCGCCCTCGGTGCGCCCGAATTTATGTGCGACCTTCAGTTGCAGTGCGGGTCCCGGGTGCGGGCGGCGCCGTGCAGCATGTTCCAAGCGCGCTCGTGTGCAATATTAAAATGAATTTCATGTTGCATAAAATATTCACACACACGCACATACACACTCACACACACATGCGGGCACGTTGAACGCGACATATTTAAAGGGTTTGTTGCTGTTATTGTTATGCAAATAATGTTGAGGCTTTTCTTTGAAATACAAAACCGTTTGGCCAATTACTGCGGTCACGTGAATTATTTACCGTTTTAAAAATGCATTTATTTTGATGATTCCTCAAATGGGATGCACAATAAAAACTAGGCCAATTAACGGTATTTACTTTAGCGCCTGCAAATACAACTTAACACGCTTGCAAACAATAAATTTTTAATTTTTTTCCGGTTGCGCAAAAAAAAAATGATTTTAGCGTAGTCGAAAAAGTTTTTTCGTATTTTGTCAATGGATGGCGCTGCAGTCGCATATCTCCAGTGCTACCAATCACATTGTGTCATACCATATATTGTTGGAAAGGTGAGAGTTTAAGCTTCACTCAACCAAAAAAAATTAAATTCGGGGAAGTTGAAAAAAAGTTTCAGCGGTTCAAAAATGAGTGAAAATAATGAATAAAGTTGAAAGAAAGAAAGAAAGTCACGCAAGCCACCAATGAAATTTGTGAAGTTTATGGAGACGATGCTGTATCAGTTCGTGTAGCACAACAATGGTACGCTCGCTTCCGTTCTTTCGTTTTATAGGTCTTTCGCTGACTCGGCCTATAAACTGGTTCGCCGGAACTAAAATTTTAAACTCGTTTTTCTTGAAACTGACTTCAAAAATTAGCTGAAATTTACATCTACCAGAATATCCCCTTAGGACTTCACGGGTTCCACAAATAGATCATCCATTCTCATCGACAGGTCGATTCGTATTGTCTCTAACCGCTGCCAAAATGGATCACATCGTAAACGCACTCTTCCTCACACACGAAAAAAAGACTAGTGATCCAGAACATACTCTAAGATTTCCGCAAGTCCCCAAGTTTACCCACGAAGAGCTGCACGTAGCCACAGGCAAGCTCAAGGCCAGCAAATCACACGGCCCGGACGGGATCCCTGCAGAAATCCTGAAAACAAACGTTGCACAGCCAGCGGCTAGTACTATTGAATATTGTACCAAGCCTGCCTCGAAGCCGGAATATTTCCTTCACCCTGGAAAAAGCAACGGCTAGTGTTAATCAGTAAGGAAAAAGGAGATTCCAACTTGCCATCAGCAAACCGTCCACTATGCATGCTTGACACAGCGGAAAAGCTCTATGAAAGGCTACTTAAACCCAGACTCGAAGCGGCTGCCAACGAAGCTGAAGTACTCTCTCTTAGTCAACACGAGTTTAGACCCGGCAGATCAATTCTAGGAGCTATAAAATGCGTAATTGATAATTACATAGAATAGTGTTGCTGGCGACTTAGGCGACCGAAACGCCTTAAACAGCGCTAGATGGCTGGAAATGATCGACTGGTCTCCAGACTAACTTTCTGGATACAAATCCAGCATGCCGCAGGGAAGGCAGTGAAAATTAGTTGACCTACAGACATACGGAAGGAAAACGCTGTGTTCACTAAGGAAAGACACGATACTCATATGGCAACGAAGATGGGAAAATGAAAATCGCGGCAGGTGGACGGTCAAATTAATAAAAGACCTAAACTTACGGATAAACAGTAAATTCCGAGAAGTCGGCTTTTACACTCAGCTGTTTCCACAAGAAAAGTACCTTCAGGAACTATTCAAAAACAAAAAACAAAAAAGCAAGTCATCTATTTTTTTATTTTATTCTAAGGATATCTACATATTACTCAACATCTATTGCCAAACTCTAAGTATCCCTCTTTCACTTTTTTCGAAATTATTTCCATGTTTTTCTTAGATATTTATATTTGCGCTTCTCTCTTTATTCGTGCTCATTTTTAGTCAATTAATGTTTTTTCTAAAAAAACTCTTCTGTGAAATCCACAGGATCTTCAAACCACAATTTTTTCGGAATTAAGCTTTGCTCTGTCATTATTTGCACTTTTCTCCACTTTGTGCTTGTTCGCATCAAAGCTCAGCTAGCAAAGAAAGAAAAGTTTTGCTTGCAAAAATGAACGACGCAGCCATGACGAATCGCAGATGTAAGATCATCAATCTATTTCATAAAACACACGCGCGCACACACACACCCACATACTCACATGCAGACAAGCTCGTAAAATGCGAATCATTGTAACTGTTTGCAACTGCTTGTATGTGTTTGAGGGGTCGGAGGGGGGGAGCGGTTTGCAGAAGCGTGACTCTTTAGAAAAATGCTGACCAAAATCTCCAAATACACACACGCACACACGAAGCAGTGCTCGCATTGACACACACATGCATAATTTTCGATTAATAGCCTGTGAAGCATGGCGAGTATTATACACACACCCACACATATGTACAAGCAAGCAAGTGTGGGTGTGTGTGAGTTTTATTACCGCCATGTGCTTATTTATTTGTGACTTGTGGCCGGCGAGTGATGTCGGTTAATTAAATTCCACTGTAATGCCACATAAAACGGCCATAAAGCCACCGTCCACATAAATAAGTACAAAGAAAGCTTCAACGTGTTGGCTTAACGGTTATGTTTATTTCTTAGTCAGAAATTGTGGGCGCATGTAACATTAGCTTGACATAGGCATAAGCATGTTTCCCTTTCTTCATATGGAACTATAAGGTAAAGCCAAACACGAAAGATGGAGAAAGCGTCAAACTGACTCCTTGAAACTCGTTTTTGAATCACCAACAGCCAGCTTGAGGCCCAGCTTTCATTACTGGATAATATTCGACTGAATAGACCACGTCCAGCAAGCGGTGAAGAAAATAATACCCGTAGTTGAGAGTGTACAGAAAGACGGTGAAGAGTCGTTTCGACACCGTTCGCAGGAACTCGGACTTAACCAAAGGGAATGACTTGGCGCGTTCCACGTCGAGATCTTAAATTGAAAGCATACAAAAGACAGCTTGCACAAGAACTGAAGCCCCTAGACCTTCCCAACCGAGATCGTCTCCCTCTACGGGGTCTTGAAAAGTTCCAAGATAATCCCACGTTTTCGAGGCAAATTTTGTTTAGCAATGATACCTATTTCTGGCTCAATGGGTATGTAAACAAGCAAAATTCTTGTACTTGGGACGAAGAGCAACTTGAAGATATTCAAGAGCTGCCATTTATCAAGAAAAAACAACGTTTTGGTGTGGTTTGTTATGATTCCATCGACCAATATTTCTTAAAACAGCAAAGCGGTGAGAACAAAACCGTCAATGGCGACCGTTAGCGCGCCATGATAACCGACTATTTGATGCCTCATGATCTCGGTAACATTTGGTTCCAACAATACGACACCACTTTCCGCAACCAATGGAATTATTGAGAGAGCACTTCGGTGAGCAGAAAATTTCACGTTTTGGGCTGGTCGATTGGCCGCCAAGATCGTGTGATATCACACCGTTAAAGTTTTTCCTGTAGGGATATGTAAAATCTAAACCCTGCTTCAATTGAGGCCTTAGAGCAAAACATCATGCGTGTCAGTCGCCAGTTACCAGTCGAAATACTCGAACGAATCATGGAAAATCAAACTCAACCATCTGAAACGTAGCCGCGGCCAACATTTCCAAAAGATAATCTTCAAACAAAAGCCAAAGAATGTTCTTTCGAATGATAGTAAACATTCTCCATTAAATTTGAAGTGTCTGTGTTTTTTCTTCAAAAAAGTAGGGAACCTCGAAATGGATCACCCTTCACTTATATAATAACCCAAGTGATAATAACACATTTGAGTGGCACTTTATTTATTTCTTATTCACGCTTTCCTGCGTTAAAAACAGCAACAACAAAAACAAATAACAGTAATCAAAACAATGGCTCCAGCTATGATTTTTATCACATATAATATTTATAAATTATTTACTCACACTCAATTATTTACTCATAAGAAATGTTAGTTTGTGTAAAAGTAAGAAGCCTTCAACTCGACCCCACACACACGCAACTTTTGGTTAAGTTGAAAAACTTTGAGGTTATGTCTGTTTTATGGCAGAAATAAATTAGACATTATGTTTACAATAAAACACTCACTTGTTATAACGGTAAATGGTTGGAGTTTGTGGCCAAGTCCATAAACAAGAATTGCGAAAATTCGCCAAAACGATACTCGAAACACTTCGTACGGCTGACTAACGGTTTTGATTACAAATCGAAGGAAATGGTACAAATCAGTAAATAAACTAGCCACACACATGCACACAATGCTACACGCATAAACACACAAACAAACACTTTTGGGATGCCATGTCGCAAGTGAAAGTTCGGAAGACTCTAAAAGTTGCCGAACTTTGCAAATAAATTTTTCATTGAGTGGCACGAGCTGGACTTGCAATTGTTGAAATGTCGGTGGAGTTCGTTTCAAGCACGAATACAAGCGAAAATGTTTGCTGGTAGGAATTTGATTTGGCTACACTGCAGGGAAAGTAAAAGTCGCTGCCGTTAATTAAACGAAATGAGGAATTTTAGTATATTTTTTATTTTTTTCCATATTTTTAGATTCCAGTTAAAGCAGAGTTTAAGAAATAAGAAATTTAAATTTGTAGTATTTTTTACAAAATCGACCTTTAATTTCGAATAACCGCCATTTTATGACTTTTTTTTTGAGTTTTCTGCTTATTGAGTTTACGACATTCAATAATAAAGAAACCATCTTTGTTTCGTTCTATCTTTTTCGGACGAAATCATGGTGACGAGTATACTGTCTTTCTTCCCTCTACTTCAAGGACACATAATGAAAATATGATAATAATGATTTTTTTTAAATAATTTTCTTTACGCTTCAAATATAAATAAATAAGGGATAAAACGTGAATAGTAAAATAACCAAAGGCTTTCTTTTATCAAGAGGCAAAAACGACCGAATTTTGGGGGTTATATGAGTTTACGGGTATCAAAAAATATAAATTTTTATTGTCTTATTCAATTCTACAACACCTCTAGAATATTGTCCTAAATTTTCAAGTTAATCCGAGTTATTGTTTCGGAGATACAGCCTTGAGAACTCGTGCGCCGTGCACCGTGTTTTTGAAGTCGGTTGGCAAGGTTTCTCGAGAACTACTCAAATCTTCATGAAATTTTACACAGGTCTTTGAGTTACAATTCTTAAAGACTTAGATGAAGAATTTTTTTCGATTACAACTTTTTGAAAAAAAAAAAATTGTAGCAAAATTTTCACTGAAACTTTCATAGTCAATTTTAATAAAAGATTGGGTAGTCGAAAAATTAATTTCGTATTTTGTCAAGAGTTGTCTTTGCAGTCATATATCTCCAGTACTACCAATCAGGTAGTTTCTAAGCTTCTTTTAGCAAAAAAATTAAATTCGGGAAGGTTGAAAAAAAGTAACAGCTGTTGAAAAATGAGTAAAAATATTGATGAAATTCGCTATATTTTGAAATTTTTGTATATAAAAAGGAAGTATCAGTCCGTGTAGCACAACAATAGTTCGCTCACCTCCGTTCTGGAAATTTCGAAATATCGGTTGGCACTTATGAAAGTCTTACTGATGGAATAATGTCTCTAGCAGAAAAATGGCAAAAAGTGGTCGACCAAAATAGTATATATTTGTTTATTTGTTTATTATTATAAATATAAAAAAAATAAGTTGAAGTTTGATTAGAACTACGAAAAGACTTTTTCGACTACCCAATATTTCATTTTTTTTTTTTTTTTTTGAGAAACAATTTTGAAAAAAGTTTGTTTTTTACCCTTAGAAAACCATTTAGGTTTTCTTCGATTTAATAGCAACTTACCCACATTAAAGCAGTTTTCATACTTCGGAATTTGAAAATGGTTCGTTTCACTTACCTAAAAAGAGAGGAGATTTATTTAAAATTATTTTCAAAAGTGGAAATATGTATTTGATAATATTTACAACAACAGCATAGAATTACTTATGAGCCAAAAATAATAATCTCCAATAAGAAGATAAAACGCATAAAAACACCAAAAAGGTAAAAGAAGATCAATGCAAGGTAGAAACCCCAAAAACTGCAATATAGGCGCTGAAGACTGACCAAACTGTAAACCGTTAACCAATAAGACAGCGCGATCAGATAATCAAAAAGAGTCTGCGGATTACCTCAGCCACTGGCACTTTTGTCGGGTGGCCGTAAAGCTGATGCGCCAGCCGTACAGTCAGAAAGGCAGGCAGTATGACAAAGATAAACGAAAACAGAAAATATTTAAAACCAGCCATCAATCAAATGCTGTTTCGCATTGTCATTCTTTACTCTACACACACGCTGCCTTTATTCATAACATATTTTAAGAATCATATGCATGAGTTTCTTATGTAATTTTCAAGTGGCTCATATTTTAACGCGTCCTGACAATGATGAGCGGCATTTATCAAACAAAAGTTAGACACAATGTGCGCAAAAAGCCTACAAATGCACACACACATATCTCGACACATTTATTATATGCCTGCTGGCACACATGCACATACATAGGCGGTATGTAGACACTCGTCTGTTAAGTAAGGACCACTCCATGCCATTATGCGCGCTGATTTACGTCGCTTAGGCGACAAATGCAAATCCTCAAAATTTTACGCCGCTTAGAGGAGCACACAAGTGTATTTGCGAGAGAAGTGCGAGCCAAGCGGAAAGCTGAAGGCGTACACTTTACCCGCTTGCCTAGGTTTGTCGGTGTGTGCATGAGCCCTTTTACCGCAATTGCCACTTTGCGCGCACTCAATTCACGTGATTCTGCATAATTCGGTTTTTGTGAAAATTTCGGCAGCTGCAAAGTGATTTATACACACCCCGCAGAGAAATGAACACTCACTTAAATGCCACACCGTGTTGCGTGCTGGCGAGCTTCATCGCTTTGGATGAAAAGCGCCAGTTTATTTAGAGCCGCCTGTTGACGGTGTTAGTGCTGCAACATTTTCCCGAATTTTTGTCTAAATTTAAGGAAAGATATTAAGTGAGGCTACGTCAGCTTTGCTGGTTTCCTGTTTAAGAATTCACTCCTTCAAATGAGTGCCAAATGTCCCCATATCCTACTGGGTTGCTTCACGTCATGCACTCATAAGCATGTGTGTTTGAGAGACTCGTATAAGTCTGTGTGACGCTTACTTCCACACGCCATTAGCTCATTAAAGCTAGAAGGCTAATATTTGCCGAGTAGAAAACTACACAAATTAGCAGCTAAAGTGATTTTTTCACACACACACACTTACACACACTGCCACTCGTTCATTGGAATTTGCCCGCATTATTTAACTTCCCTATTTGACACCAAAACTGCTCCAACGCCCCGGCGGCCACTTGAAGCACTCGAAATTAGTTCAAGGCGAATGCGAAAAAGGCTGAGCGAAGAATGGCAGTGATGCATTCTTGAATAGCAGCCGAGGCCACATGCAGGAAAGTTGGTGTGAGAGGAAAAATGGCTGTAGTCCCTTTATTTTTGAGAAAATTTGATTTGGATTATTGTCGATTTTCTGAAACTGAGCAACTGATCAAGCGTGTTGAAGATCAAAAATTGGTCGCAAAAGCCGGCATTGACGCCACGAAAGGTTATGTTGAGTGTTTGGTGGGATTTGCAAGGAATCATCCACTATGAGCTTGCTCCAGCCTGGTCGAACGATTGATTATACATTTTACTGTCAACAACTTATGAGAACTTAAGCAAGCAATCGAAAAAAAAACGACCAGAACTGATCAACAGAAAGGGCTTCGTGTTCCATCAGGACAACGCTGCTAAAACACACACATTTTTGATGATTTGGCAAAAACTGGGAGAGCTTGGCTGGGAAGTTTTGATGCATCCATCATATAGTCCTGACCTTGCAGCATCGGACTACCATTTGCTTCGGTCAATGCAGAACTTCCTTAATGGAGTAAAGTTAGCTTCAAGAGAAGTCTGTGAAAATTACTTGTCGCAGTTTTCCGCCGAGAAAAAAGAAAAGTTTTACACTGATGGAATAATGTCTCTAGGGATAAATGGCAAAAAGTGATCGACCAATAAGGTGCATATGTATTTGGTTCTTTGAAGTTCATTATAAATATGAAAAAATAAGTTGAAGTTTGATTAGAAATACGAAAAGACTTTTTCGACTACCCAATATTTATTGAGGAGGTTAACGTTATGACAGAAATCCGTTAGTATATGTGACCTGGTCTACGGAAAGGGCGCTTAGGTGTCAAAAAAAAAGGAGAACAATTAATGAGATAACGAGAAACTGACGATTATTTCTAACAGCTTTTCCCAGAAAACTAGTTTTCGCACTTTAGCTCCCTTTTCGTAGACCAGGTCACATATTTTATTACAGTCTAAGAATTAGCCAAGCTTTCAGGTAATTTTCAAATCAATATTTTGTGAAAATTTAAACAGAAGATTGAACGTGTTCCTGACTACCTAAATCAATGCCTTGTCAAAGATAACTAATTCGTTGGAGTTTATGAGGGATTACGCACGATCCAATGACGAGATAAACAAACTTTATATATTTTTTTCTGCTTGCAACAAATCAAATTTTCGTTAAAAAAAGTTGATTAATCTCGTCTAAAATTCAGTGCCGTGTTTTTTTGGTCCCATGGAAATCAGTATAAATCTACTCACAAACAGAAAATTTTGCGTTATAATTTTCAAATTTAAAGCTACAGAGTCCACATCAAAAACGTTGCCACCCAAAAATTCTGGATTATTTGAAATACACGCATACAAACGCTTGTGAGCACCGGTGACTCGCTTCAGCTCCCCGAAATACATACAACGGGAGCGAGTGCGCGCATTTAGCAGAAATATGCAAATCCAACCGGAAAGTAAACATGCTGTTGAGCGATAGCTAAGCGCCAAATCGGGAAAACAAAGCTGAGGGCAAATTCAAAAATGAAAATAAATAGAATACGAAGCATGTTTCGAAAATCAGGGCAACAATAACAACAACAACAATGGCGATAATAGAAAACAAGGCAACAGAAGCACCTGGAATTCCAAACGAAAAAGTGGAGTATACCTGTTAGCCTCAGGTTAGGATACGGGAGGAGAGAAAAAAAGCAGCAAACGGTGTATTGATCGAAATCGAAACAATGTCAATCACGGCAACCAGAGAGAGGGCTGGCTCGAAAGCTAAACGTGCGTGTAGACTTCATGGCAGCACACTCCCACACATACATATGCATATTTATTAGTAAATGGAGATGCATAGTTTGCATTTTTGCACAAACGCTTGCAACAAATTTATACAACGAGGCCCATCAGCACACAAACATAAACACATGCTCGCGACGACGGGCAACGATGGAGCTGCCATGTGCCAAGCTTCGGGCTTCAAGCTGCGTGCGCCACCTGTCACTGTCACTGCCAAGCAAAGCTGAAACTTGTTGAAATAAATTGCATTAATTTGCGTGTGGCTGCCATGAAATTCATCAGACGAGCGCGAGAAATCCGCAAGGAGGGAGCACAGAAAGCACAGCCAAAAACAACACAAACAACAACTGCAACTGCACACCATTAAGGAACCGTTGGCATAACGAATGGCCAGCCACAAGTAACTCAATTTAGCAGCGTTCACCAGCAGAAGCGGCAGCAGCATCGGCAACAATAACAACAAATAGTCGAACAAATTGGAAACGAAGCGAAAGGCGGGCCACGGCACCCTCGTAACGGCTAAAAGTGGCTGGCAATAATGCGAAAATGCAGCAAAGCTGCTTAACTGATTACGTGAATACATAAAGCGGTCATTATCGGCATGATGTGGGGAAGTATGGCCAACGTGTGACGCAGCGAGGGAAGTGAGAAGTGGAGATGCACTTTTTTTTGAGATTTGAGTAATTTGAGTATTCATGAATTTTTACCGAAAGTTAATATTGTGTAACCCTGGCGAATTCGGCTAGTAACGGTAAAAAGAATTTAAGAATTTATGAGAGCATCTGGTAAGTAAATTGTGGAGCGAAAAGAATTAGAGCTCCAGTTAAGAGCAAAAAATGGATAGTACACAAATGCCAAGGATCCGATTTCTAGACTTTAGTTATGTTGGTTTTGGAGGATATTTCGAAACAGAAACACTAATATTTTTATATCGTCACCTGAAATGCGAAACAACGTATCATCAAAAAATTCTAAATTGAGAGTTTTATTGCTTACGATTCACTACATACATGTAGCATAAAATGTCCAGCTGCCGCTGTCAGATATAACCAATATATAACCATTTTATAACCAATACATAACCATTTTATAACCAATTCATAACCAATTTATAAGCAATATATAACCATGTTATAACCAATATATAACCAATTTATAAGCAATATATAACCATTCTATAAACAATATATATCCAATTTATAAACAATATATGTATGTATAACCAATTTTTAAGCAATATATAACCATTTTATAACCATTATATAACCAATATATAACCATTTTATAACCAATATATAACCATTTTATAACCAAAACTCAAATTTTGTTTCAATATGAGTGGTTTTTATTATACATATTTGCCTTTAAAGTTATGAAATGTGGTGTTACGTTACTTTGCATTGTAGGTGGCGATATTAAACATGTTGGAACTACCTATAGCATTATGTGGTCTATCATGAGTGATCCAAGCCAAATAATTTTCCCCAAAAATAAGAACAAAGTTATTGTACCGCTAACATATAGTGTTTTTTCTGCTAATGCTTTTTTGTTTTTGTGTTTGCTCTATACACCTTCCACTATTTTCTAGTAGTATGTTAATAAAGTACAGAAGTAATTACCGACTCGGGGTCTCTCTTCACTCTTCTCCAGCATTTTGCAACGTTGAACGCGCTTGTGGCCAGCGAGAGCAAAGTATAATGGCATTTAAATAAAAGTGTCAAGTTCCATTTAAGAAACTTTAGCATATTTACATATTTCCAATCAAAACTTCCATACCCACACACACACACGCATACATTTGCATACGCACATACAGTGCACCCAAGCGAGGAGCTGCTTGCCACGTGCCACATGCATCACTGCGAGCGCACGCAAACAGTTTTTACATGCTCATGTCCTTCCTGAAGGTGCGAAACTGCAAAGGAGAAAGGCAACCGCAAAAAAGAACTACGTGGAACCGGAATTGGCTCATACATATCAATGGAATTCACAATTTCCAAACGAAATATGAGCACAGCAAGTATGTATGTAGACACATGCACACACACACGCATTTAAGGCATCGAGGTTCGCATGTGCACTCTGCACACATGACCGTATAGGAGGCGAAGAATGTGCAGAATGAAAGCAAAAAATCTCAGCGGCACAAAAATGGCAATATCAAAGTCTTAGCAGAGAAATATGAAAATATACTGGCAATAATAAGTTGCACGTAGCATGTATGCATGTACGCGTGTGTGCTCATCTGCTGAGGGTCTATGATGGCCGGAAGTAATACGCGGATCTGCCGTAGAGCTGGTCTTCTTAGGTTCTTATGTGGGATTCGCTTTGAGCCACCAAATCAGCCAAAGGATTTGACTTCTGTATTTGTGCTCGCAGCAAATTTATGCATACATACAAATACACGTACAAATATGGGTCTGGGTAATACGACGGCGCATTAAAGGCCGATATCGACGAGTTGTGCAACCGCTTTTTAAAGTCAGAAAACAAACAGCAAGCTTGTGGATATCCTTACGAATGTGTTAGAGCTTTGTCAGTGGCTTCCTCTTGCTGTGTGTTTGAGTGTGTGTATATGAGTATATATGTATGTTGCTACTATATTGGAAATCGAAAGGGAAGCAGATGCCAATTGTGCAAACAAATATTTGCTAGACTGCTTTGACACACATACATACTCTCATGTAGACACAGCACTGCACTTTGCTTGCTTGGCGTGACATCGAGGAGCTCATATTCGCACCGCCTTTGCGCTTCCTTGCGGCTCTATTGCTTACTTTCTCTGCATTTTTCTGGGCTCACCACAGGAATTCCACTGAGCAGCTATCGTCAAACAGATTGTGGAGGAAATTTAAAAGGCATTTCAAAGTGAAATATTTACAGACTCACACACACATTCATACATGATTTGTTGAGATAGTGCAACGGCGCTGGTTTGAATGTGATTGGAAGGAGAAGGAAGAATCCGACGATGGAAAAATAATAACCGTAAGTTGTTTAAAGTGTGATTTGATGATTTTAGTTGACATCCCTTTACACCATTTCTCTCTCTGAATTGAATTCAGCAATTTTTATATAACAAATTATTAATCAATAAGCGATTATAATCCATATTATAAGTAAAAACTATAGTAACGGTAAATTGATGGCTCAACAAGATCTGAAATTATTCAGTCTGCAGACCTCAAGTCCTTATGCTTCATTCAGCTGTGTATCCTTCAGTCGCCAGGAATATTATTTACTTACATAAATATATAAATACTACTATGAGCAATAAATAATAAGACTCTGTTCAAAAGTTTCAAATTCTTAATTTATTATTCAAACTTTATGTCGTCCCTTACAAAGTAATCCCTCTTGGCCTCAATACCCTGGTGCCAACGTTTTTTTCCAATCCTCGAAACAGTTGCTTAAGTCAATTGCCAGAATAGCCTTCAATGCGCGTAGCGACTCACTTCTAATGTCTTCAATTGACTCAAAACGGTTTCGACGGAGCGGTCGTTTGAGTTTGCTGAATAGCCAGAACTCACACGGAACTCAATCAGGCGAATACGGCACGAACTTGATTGAAAATTTGGCGGAAAGCTCAGGTAGAATCAATGCAGTATGCGATAACACTCAAATAGTATTCCATGTGCGGGTAGTTCAGTCGGGTCTACGTAACCGGAATTTTTTATTCGGTCAAGGACTGTCAACTCGGTATAACAATAACAACAATTAGATTCCTTGTTGATAGTTTGGTAGGTCGGAAGGAATTCGGAGTATACCACACCTCGGTAATCGAAGAAAACTCAACATAACCTAGATTTTTGACCTGCTGTGAGGTGGTTTTTTCGGTTTCGGCTCACCTTTGCGACGACATTCGACCAATTGATCACCTGTTCCCGGGCTGAAAGCATAAATCCAAGAGTCATCGCCAGTAATAATAAGTTTCATGACATTCTGGTAGTCAGAAAGCACTGTTTCACAAACGCACCAATCGTGCTCTAACTTTTCTAAGTCCAAAAAAATCTTTCAAAATGGTTTGCACTGATCCATCCGATATTTCAACGATATAAGATCTCTGCCTGTTACTCTTCAATTCTCAGGCACCAATTCCTCTATTTTATTGACGAGTTGACCATCAGTTGATGTTGTTGGCCGTCCTGGACGTGATTCGTCAACGAGTTCTGGAGTGTCTTTGAATAATTTGTACCAATCAAAAACCCTTGCACGCGACAAACAATTGTCATCGAAAGCTTTTTCACACAAAATTTAATGGAACTTCTTTGTTGAATGATTTCACTCATCGTAAAAATCGCCATGAACTTTGTGTACTACAGAAAGACAAGCGTTTACTAAACACTAATAACTATTTAGATGCGACATTTGGTACAGATGTCACCGACTGTCATATCAACCTATAATAAGCTTTAAATTAAAAAGTCTTACTATTTTTTGCCCACAGTAGTATATAAATATTTAATGACGCGTTTAATGGGGCTCCAGCATAACGGAGGTTGCCTGCGGCGCGTCAAGTTTTGTATCAATCTAATCTGAAGGAATTATTACACGCACGCACACACACACACACATACACTTTTGGTTGTCTTGATATCTCAATAATTGCGAATGCTTGATTATATTTGCTTATCTCGTAGGCGTTTGCCTTATATTCCCAACTAATAATTGTATTTGCTCAAATATTCATATATACACATGTATGTGAGTGTATGTGCAAATATTTATATTTGTTCAGTGGCTGATAGACAGCTTCCAATTTCAATTTAGTCAACTGTTCGTCGGGATTATTGCTGATGTGCCAGCTTCGAAGAAAGCAATTGTGTGGGAATTTAGTAGCATTGTTGTTGTAATGACGGGCAATATACAATGGTGTTGCGACAATGCGTTTGATTTTGGCTGAAATCATATTTGTTAGCTATGTTTGAGTGTAAATAAGTGGAATATCGAATTAGTGACGCAGCCAACAAATTGAGTTATTCGTTCGGAAAATGGAGTACATCGCACTACATAGACTGGAATAACAGTGAGATAAGTGAAATAATTGAGCTTGAAGAATATCCTTAGTGCGATGGGATTTTAGGTAAAATTACTATAAATTTAATGCAAAATGCTTCTGTCTCAATAAGAATTATTAATGAGCCATGTGAAATATGCCGTCACTAATTGTAAGACTATTGGTTTAATGGGCTTTATGCCATATTTTCGAATCATAATAAATCAAAATAAAGAAGTATTGATATCAGAATAGGAAGCTCATGGTAATGACTTGGATTCCAGCGATTCATTATTCATACTAACAAATCAAGGCTTTATCGCCGAAACTATTACTCGGATCAACTTGAGAATCTACGGCAATATTCCAGAGATGTTATAAAATATAATATAATTCAAAAAAAAGAATATATTGTTTGAAGCCGTGAAACCCTTGTAACCCCGTAAAGGCGCTTTCGCTACTTTAAAGCAAACGATAATCACCACCAATGTCCATTTAACTCACGCGGCGCACACTCTAACCAAACTCACCTAGCATACGCCGCATGCCCAGCACCTTGCCGCCGGGTGACGGCTTCAGTCCAGACGGCTTCACTGCTGTTGCACCACCACCCGTTGCGCCCAGCTTGGCTTGGCTGGCTTGGTTGGCTGTAGTTGCTGTCTTTACGCTTAGTTTTGCGCCTGCTGCTGGGCCTGCGGCCACCTTGCTGCTGGCGCCGGCGCACGAACGCTTGTAGCCGGCCGAGAGGAATGCCGGTGGCGGTGTTATAGGCGGCGCCGGCAATGCAATGTCCTCGATGGGTGATGTGGCCGTCGACGCGGTGGCCGAAGAGCACACCGAGGCGGGCATGCTGATGGAGGCGCCATGCGCAAGCCCCGGTGTGGCTGAGTTGGCTGTAGCGGCGGCCGCTGCTGTGGCGGCCAACTCGAGATGATGCTTGTCGCAGCGGCGACGTCGTCGTATATTCGGTGCAATCGTCTTCATTTTGTTTGTTGCTGCATTTGTGGCGCCGATGCCATTACAACTCGACGCGCCAGCGCTGGTGGAGAGGTTGGTGAGGCTGCTGCTTTTACTGAGGCCGCCGCAGCCGTCCTTGGAGTTGATGCGTAGGTAGTGTACGCGAAATATGCGCACGGGCTTCTTCTGCTGTTGCTGTTGCTGCTGCTGCTGTTGCTCCGCTTGCTGTGCTGGCGGCTGCTGTTGTAGCAACAGCGCCGTGTCGTCCGGTTGTAGGTGCCGTGATCGCGTCTGTTGGAAACGTTTACGTTGCTGTGTCGCCAATAGTTGTGGGTATTGTTCGCCGATGTTGTAGTGCAACATTTAGTGTATGTGTCGGTCTGTGCTGGGGGGTTGCAAGGTGGTTGTTCTGGCTTCGCAATGTCTCGCACTCAAATTGCTTTTTAAAATGTTTTTTTTTTCTTGCTTTTGCTTATTTTAGTGTCTGCTATTTAAAAATCTTTAATCACTCAGCGTTCGCCGGGGGAGTAAAATTCACAAAAATATCCGTTTAGTTGTTGTTTTTGCTTGTCTTAAACTGTGTCCTTACGTCGTACGTTGCTTAAAATGCTGTGTGTGTTGAAAAATAGTAACTTTGCCTACTTGCTTAAGAGATATTTGATCTGGAAGCGTTGCGTTTGTTGCTCTGTTGCACGTCGATACCTGCTTAACGGTTGCCTTTTGGTTTTCCTCCTCGGTTTTTTGATTAATTGTGACTTTCTTCAATTGTGTGTATGTGTATATATTTTATTTCTAACAACTTTAACAAGATTTATTTGTATATATGTATTTGTATATATATATTTATTTAATTAACAACACTTATACAGTTAACGGACACTTTAACATTTGGGTTTGTGGGATTTCAAAATTATTTTTGTTTTTACTTTTTTTGCTTTTGCTTTTGTTATTTAATCGCTAATAAAATTTGCTTTCCAGTTGCTTGCACGTCGCGGTGCGCTCTACCACGCCAGCGTGTAGAGTTGAGCCTTAGCGAGCGTGTGCGGTTTCAAAGCCTTTAAAATGAGCGTTCTTGTTAACCTTCTGGCCGCCCACAAAATTTTTCACTTTTGTTATAATTTTTTTTTATTTTCTAAAAGTACCACAATTACTTGTTATTTCACTTAAGTTTATACAGTTGTTATTGTTTTTTGTTACGTAGTTACTACAGTTTAAGCTGGGAAATAAATCGAAATATTTATTTTATTTTCCAAATATTTAAAGCTCGGTAAAGTCTCTTATTATTATTTCCGTCACACTTGACTGCTTGCACTTTGATGAGGCCTCGAAATATAAAGAGACAAGCGCACTATGAGATCACATGACTTGAACTTTTGTGAGATCACAAGAGGTATGCTAGTCGAGAGGCATGAAATTCAGTTAATTTTGTCATAAGAAGAGACAGTCAATATTTTTACTAAAAAGTTTTTCGTCTGCTACTTGTTTCAAGGTAAAAAAAAATTTATTTTTCAAAAGTGGATTGAGCAATTTTATTCGGACCTTTTGTACATTATTGAGCACTCAATGCATATTTAAGAAATAAATTCGAAAAAAAAGTATTTTTGTTTTACTTTGAAACCCTAACCCCCACTCCCCTCAACATTACAAAAATTAAAAAAAAAAACAAAATAATAATAATAAAGCAAATAAAGAAGGGCTAAGTACGGGTGCAACCGCACATTTTATACTTTTGTAACTTGCAGCAATCAAAGCTAGGGAATTTCCTTAAGATGTAAAACGACAACCAGAGGATCGAAAACCAAAAATTGTATATACATATACCATATATAACCCATACACTAACCGACATACATATGTATGCGTCATAAGGTTTGCTAGAAAAAGGAAAATCATTATATGTAGTATATGGGAGTTGGGGTAGTATTAACTTTATCAAGCCACATACTAAAAAAAATGTTGGATCCATTAAGGTACCTCACATACAATCAACAATCGTATGGAGTCAAGGGGCTACAATCGACAATCGTAAAAAAAGGGGCTAGGTAAAATTTTCGGCACAAAGATACACTATCTTCACTAAAACATGTTCTATAATTTTCAATGGAATCACTCACATATTACCGATATATGCGGTACAAACTCGCCCGGAAGTTCGAAAATCTTTGTATTAGGCATATGGCGGCTCAGGGAAATATTGATCCAATTCAATACAATCCATTTTCGATAGACAGAGATACTATTATCAGTAAAGGATTCTGTCTGAATTTCAATTATATATGTACATACATATGTATTATGGCCACCTACGAACTCGTACTTTCCTTTTACTAACGAACGCGCGTCCCGCGTTTCATCAAGAAATCTCAATTTTTACAGTTTGCACAGACGAACAGACAGACAGTCACCCGGAATTCAAATCGTCTCTTCAAATTGATCATTTGTCTAAGACTACAGTAAAGTTTAAAAAATAAAATATGTTTCACAAAATGGTGACTGCCTGGAAAAAAATTGATTACCACTTTTTTTGACTGTTCCGAATTAAAAAAAAAATTAAATATTAATATTAATTAAAAAAAATAAATATTTAAATTTGGGCATTTTAATAGTTCCAGACATACGACAGGCCACACAGTGTTGCCAATGGTTTCAGAAATCTGTTGGCTATTGCTGCTGATACCAAACTGGATTTCAAGGAAGCTACTGCTATCAAGGAGCAAGTTTGTTGCTGGTTCTGCTGTCTCTGCTCCAGCTGCTGGTGCTGGCACTGCAAGCGAAAAGCAGGAATAAGCCAAATGTGCGTTTCGGTCTCTTCGACTAAACAGCTCAACACTAAAGAAAAATAAAAATTTCAGTTAAATCGGTACAGTAGAGCCTGAGAAATCATTGGTAACGTTAGTGTCGTGAAAATGACAGTTTCGAGAAAAACGCGCTTTGAGTTTCAGTGCCGGAGAAACAATTTGCCTACCGGGTCAGACAAATACCTACAGTTCTGAAAATAATTTGAATTTCAAAAAGTACTCTTGTAGACATACATACATATGTACGTATTCTTGAAAAGTTAAAAAAAAAATAAATAAATGAAATTATTATTTCTAGACCAGAATTAATTAATATAGTTGTGACGATTTAGTAAATCAAAGGACACCTCATTGCACTTAAACACGAAGCAATGCGAAATTCAAACATTTTTTAAACTCACTAAATAATAACAGTACAAATTTGGAATGCCTTGCAAGCTTCAGCAAATGGTAAAGAAAGTATTATTTAATACTCATAAGCAGATTACGACTAGCGGCTTAAGTGGCTGACCTCGTTTAATGTGGTTCTATGGTAGTCTAATGTACGGCAGTGGCGAGCAAAAATGTAAAGAAGAATGTGGATCACAGCTCAACACCCAACTATACCGACCAAAAACGACAACATTTCAAGCAACTTCAATTTTATGAGCGCATTTCGGGCAATTGGTATTCATACCCCGACACACAGCGCGCTATAAAAATGAAAAATAAGTGAAGCTGAAAAGTAGAGAATTTAGAGAATTTTATGCGGCCTCTAAGTGTGAGTAATTGTACACTTGCGAGCATAGTACTTCCATAACATTACCGCCAAGTGGCAGTAAGTGCTCAACTCGGGAAAGAAATTAACTCAGCATATTTAAAATGGGGCAAGTGTGACCGCAACGGGTGAGGGGGCCGGTCAAGAAGGGCGGCGGAAGCAAGCTAAAAAGCGGAAATCATCAAATATCCGGCTAAGCTTTCAATGCTGTCAGCACTAAAGTGGCACAAATTTGCGCAGCAGCCACAGCCATTTCGTGCAAGAAATGTTAGAAATGCCAAAAACAACAAAGATTTCAACCAAATTTCTATAAGCAACTTAAGCGAATGAAATTTGGAAAAAGCTAAATGAGTGCTGCTGACCGATGGCGTGGAATGAGCTGGCGACTGCACGCTGACTACTCAACATCTAAGCAGAATAAAGTTAGCATAAGGTAGCAGATGCAAATGCGCACACATATGTACATGATATATACATGTATATGTGTGTGTGTGTGGATAAATACATTTTAATAAAGAATTCCAACTCAGAAACAAAGTTGGTGATGCCTTCGTCTCATGAGCATTGCTAGCGAGATGGCTTAAAGCTAAAGTTTTGCTTTGCACACGTAACGGTAACTACAGTGTTTTGCCAGTCATGCATTGAAATGCCATTTTCAAGTTCGGCACCCACCCGCCGCCGTGGCCAACGCCGGCCAGCCACTCAAATTAGTTGAAAGTCGTAGGTGAACAAAAGTGGAAATACACGAAGGTCAAATAACGGCGCGGATGCAGCGCCTAGCGCCCAATCTCCACGTGCGCACATATACGAGTTGAACTGCTCGTGGGAGTTGCTGATGGATAGACATGGCGTATACGTGACGTGCGTACTTGACGAAATGAGCGAGTGTTGCCGCATGGCAAGCAACTCGTTGTATGGGTGAGGTGGGGGTTTCATCGATGGGATCAAGTGGCATACCAGGAAAAATGTGTGCTTAATGAGAAGAGAACGTTAATTAAAGGAAGTTGGTGTGAATTGAAAATATAAGGAAGATGACGAGCTGTATACAAATGAAGCGCAGAACGATGCTTTGCTTGGCGAAATATTGCATTTGCGTGCTTGCAGTTGTTCAACAAGCAATCGTTAGTAATTTATATGGCACACAGAAATTGGTTTTCTCAAATTTTGATACGAAAAGGGTTTTCATAAGAACAAAGCTGGATTTCGTCCAACTTGAAGCACTACAATTGTCGCACTGTATATCGCATACAAGCAAGAACCCAAGCAAGCACGTTAAAAAAAATGTGATACATCTTTCTTATGGACTTTATTATTTTCCACCCAAATTCACGTAGAAAATTTCCCACATTCCTTGGTGTAGAACATCAATATTAATAAACTGAGTTGCGACGTTGTCCAATTACAGCTGTCAGCGAACAGATGTACCTACAACTGACAGCCACAATCATCGCCTGCAATCGGGCGTGAAATAGACAACGACAACAAGAGCAAACACAGACACGCGGCGCAACAGCAATAAGATCGATGACGAC
The DNA here is from genome assembly GCF_016617805.1 of Bactrocera tryoni. Taxonomy (NCBI): domain Eukaryota; kingdom Metazoa; phylum Arthropoda; class Insecta; order Diptera; family Tephritidae; genus Bactrocera; species Bactrocera tryoni. The sequence goes on along the minus strand of NC_052503.1, from coordinate 7,721,466 downwards.
AGTTGCAGCTGGGCTGTTGCCGCTGCCCCGCCCCTAGACGCTGCCGCTGCCTCGCTTGTAACACGGTACATGAATATTTCAGTGCAGATTTTGACTGATGATTGGCGGCAGGCGAGCTATGAGCAAAATAAGAAAACAGAATATTGAACAACAACACAGAAATGTAAAAAAAAAAAACAAAAAAAAGACATGCACAAAGGACCAACAAACAGCAACAGCGTGGCAGCCATTTTCAGTTGTGTGCGCTTAAAACGAATGAAGAGGCATGAAATCGATTTTGTTGGGCACCTGTTCGTTACATAACAATCCGCTGCAGCCTACACGTACTGAACATATTTTTACAGTTGTATCTGCACTTATGGCTTGTCGCCGGAAATGGTACCAACACTTCCGTTGCCGCGCACATGTAGTTAAGGGTCAAACATAGGCATGTATGCACGTACATATATATGTGTGGTAGTTGTTGCCGAAAAACGCCGCCAACAGTAAAATATTTACGGTCAACATTTTCATGTTCGCTCATCAATTATCAAAGAGACAGGCAAACATTGGCGAAATATGTGGCAATTTCTTATGTAATATGCACACATGTGAGCATTTAACTACATGTGTGGTTTAACTGTAACGATAGCGGAACTACCGCTACATCAACACAATTGCCGAACAAATATTGCTTTAAAAAATTCATTAAAAGCCATAAAAAATTGCAAAACGCAGAGAATTTTGTTTAGTGGGTGCGCGACTTGGCTAAATACGCCCAAAGGTAGGCAACGTATTATATCAAATATCTTGCAACTTTTAGACATGAAAAGTCAGGCCTTTCGTATTTTCAAAAATTGCCAAAAATAACAACAAAAAATAAGTTAAAATCTATTAATAGAATATGCCATAGCTTTTATCTCACATTATCACTTTGTCTATGCTTTGACATTTTAAATTAAGCCGCCAACTCTGAGCTAATTAGGCAAGCCACGTGACGGCAGCTACAAGGCCGACACTGTGGGCTTACATGAGTCGAACGTGTTTATGTTGTACGCAAGCCAATGAAGCATTTTCCTTGAAATTTTCTTTACTTCACGTTATTTCACGGCGCTTCGTTACATATTTCGTGCATAAAATATTCAATACGTACACACGTGGCGCCCGAAACTGTGCTAAGAGGTACTGTCTGGCTCGATGAGCGAAATGAAGCGCAAACAAGCCAGTAGACATAAGCGGGTCCAAGTTTCCGAAGAAAGCAAAAAGAAGAAAGTTAAAAATCGATGTTAAAAACGTTTCAGCTTCCTAGCGCTTCAGCTTTTCTTTTGGCTACAAAAAGCAGGAAAAGTTGAAGGCATTCAGCATGCTTGGCAAGCTCCACAGCGAAGGAAAATTGTATAGAATCTCAGTAGGAAATTAATTAACAAATGTCGTGTCTAATGAAGCAAAAGGTGCTCTTCAAGCACTGTCATGAATTATTTTCGCAACAAAGTTAAAAGCGAAAATTCACCTTCGTTAACCGCGAGGAAAAAATGCTTTTTCTAACATTCTCGAAACGCAGCAATCAATCCGCATTGTGTAGGCCCCACTGCACTTTCAATAGGCGACGAGCTTTTCTAGTGGTCGCCGACAACACGCGCTGACATTCAACGCGGCCGATCAAGGGTAAAAGCCAGTCAGCCTGCCATAATCGAAAAGAAAAATGAAAAGAACCAGCCTCGGTGAAAAAAATTGTTAATGAGCAGCAGAAGCAGCGGCAGCGCAGCAAAGTAGAAAGTAATGCAGAAGAAGCGTTTGCATGCTTCGCCCCGATGCCGCCGAAACATCAAGGACAAAAAGACACATTTTTGTGGCTTTCAACGCAAGTCTTGTGAAAGGCGAGGAATTCAGCGCTGTGAGTGTCAGGGTTCTAGTGGGATAAGCGCTGAAAAAGTAGGCGCTGCAGGAGGATAATGCGAGCACAGTAAATGGAACCTGCTACCTAATGGCATAACGGCATTTTATAAACAATGTTGTGAAGGATGGTGGAGGAAGGGAACTCCACACCAAATTTCAGTACACAGACGTGAATTATGTATATAACAACGCGCAATGGCAACAGAGGTTACAGAAATATTTTGTGCCAAGTATTCCTTACAGCTGTGCAAAATTTTAACTGTAAAGTATTTGCCCCCCGCGCCCTTAACTTTCGTTCAGCCTACACGAGCGCCTTGCGCCGAGCATACCCACTTGCTGATTGCCTTGTATTTATTATGTTTAGTTGTTTCGTCTCACTGCTCTCTGCTCTAAAATGTTTAGTTGTGTAACCACACACACACACACACGACGCCAAACAAGCGCACTTTGGATTTGCGGCATGTAATGTTTGTGTGTAGAGTAAACAAAGGCTAACAAGCCAACAGCATTTAGCTCGCAAAACTCACTTGTTCCAGCATGCCAAAGTCTAATTGCTTATCAAAATGATATTTCAGCTGAACAAAAGCACTCGTTAAACTTAAGAAACTTCGAGGCAGAAAGGGATTACAAACATTTGTGGCATTTTCTGTTTTTCTGCTTTTGAGAAGTTGTGCAAATTTCAGAAAACTCGTGTCAAAATGAGTTTAAAATCCATAATGCAGTAAGAAACACACAGACGCCCACATGAATGCGTCCCGCTTTGAAAGTGTGACTTTTGAAAAGTACGAAGAAACTAAAATTTAAAAAAATAATTATTGGTAAGTCTATGAGCTGGTGGAAGGAGCTCTTTTTTTAAGAACTTTACTGACAACTACGAACGCTGCGCTGACAAACACTTGAGAATTCTGCTCTTATCAACTTACTAAATGAAACGCCATAAGATGAACATGCCAGGATTGCACCTTAAGTCTGTTAACCCGATAGTAAAATATTGGGTAGTCGAAAATGTCTTTTCATATTTATAATCAAACTTCAATTATTTTTGTTTATAATTAAAAAATAAATAAACAAATATGTACCACTTTGGTCGACCACTTTTTTTCCGCTAGAGACATTATTTCATCAGCGTAAATCGAAATTTCGAAACCTCCAGAACGGAAGCGAGCGAACCATTGTTGCGCTACACGAACTGATACAGCAACGTCTCCGTAAACTTCACACATTTCATAGCTGGCTTACGTGGCATTCTTCCCTTTTTTGTACAAAAATTTCAAAATTTCATTATTTTTACTCATTTTTGAATATCTGTAACTTTTTTTAACATTTTAATAGTTTTTTTATGATTAAATGAAGCTTAAACTCTCACCTTTCCAACACTATATGGTATGACACAATGAGATTGGTAGGCCTTGAGATATACGACTGCAACCACATCTATTGACAAAATACGAAAAGGCTTTTTCGACCACCCAATATATAACAGGTGACCTAAATTTTTCAAACACGAGCGCGAATCGAAAACATATGAAACTTCGTTTAAATCAAATCAAATCGCATATTTCTTAATTAAAAACCAACTATCAAACATGGGCGTTGAAAAATCAGCGCAATTGTGGACCATGGCGTATGAGCGACATTTACATTGAAGCAAAGGCAATGCGAATTACTTCACGATTTATGCGGGAAAGTGTTTACAAATATCAAAAGTTAAAAAAAATCACGTTTTACGACGTTTCCTTCGGGGCGTTACAAGCCTCGTGGCAAACTGAATATAGCATTTTCAAGGCATAAAACCCAGGAAATACCAAATTCCCTTAAAAAAACAATTTTTTTTTTTTGCTTCAAATTTTAGTCAACTGTTTAAGTCTTGCTGGCAACGTTGGAATAGCGGAAGGATCAGCGAAAAACTTTTTGAAAGATAATTTGGGCCTAAGAAAAGTGAATGCACGATTGGTTCCAAAATCACTCAATTTGTCGAAAAACAGCATCGCGTTAACGTCTGTGAAGTAATGCTTTTCGAATACCGGAATGTCATGAAACGTATTATTACCAGCGATTAGTCTTGGATCCATGCTTACGACCCGAAAGCAGACTATCAGTCAGCCAAATATCGTGGCAAAGATGAACGGAAGCCGAAAAAACATGTGAAAGCGGGTCGAAAATCGAGGTTGCTTCGATTATTGAGGTGTGGTGCACTCTGAATTGCTTTCGAAACTACGGCAAACTGTCGACAAGCAATAATATTGGGGCCACGGGGGTTTACTATGAGGTTGTTGATATAGATTTTTAAGAATAGCTTAAGAATTTGAAAATTATTAAAAAAGTCTTACTACTTTTTGGCCCATAGTGTCTCAAGTCAATCAAATACAAGTAGGAAATGTTGGACGCGTAGCTTTCTAATGGACCTTAGTAAAGATATTCCACATAAAACCTTTTCAAAAATGGTGTGGACTTGCGTAATAAGAACAGAACTTTAAGGGGCTACATGGGTTTACGGGTTTCAAAAAATCGTGTTTTTTTATTGTCTTAATATATTGTACAACATTTCTAGAATATTTTTCTAAATTTTCAAGTTTATCTGAGTAATAGTTTTGGAGATACAGCCTTGTTAACTTGTGCGCTCGAAGCTAGCTAGGCTCAGTGCGCCGTCTTTAAACGCGTTTTTCTCGGTTGATAAGACTTCTCGAGTACTACTCAATTTTACACAGGTCTTCGAGAAACAATTCTTAAAAAATTTCGCGAAATTTTCACTGAAATTTTAGTTTTTTTGTAAAAATGTTTGCCAAAAATCCAATTTCATTTATTTTTTCCTTCGTCCAAGTTCTAAGTTAGGGTTCTAACTAAAACACGTATTTTTTCACCTTAGATAATCGTGTAAGAAGTCATCTTGCCAATGCGGGCTCATCTTTTTTCCGAGAGCTCACCGGAAATGGCGTCGTAATGGCGGAGTTTAAAATATTTTTTTCCAAAAATCCAGAAATTCCTGGTTAATAGCGTATGCTTGTATTAATAAAAAAATTTACTAAAAAATTTCATTTTTTATATGAGAAAAAAATTGTTGTAAAAATACTGTTTTTTACCCAAGGAAACCCATGTAACCACTTAAAGGCCTAAGCAACTAAAGGCAAATGCGTGGCATTTAAGAGTCGCTGTTAATTGCGACAAGCAATTGAGTAATTCCAGCTGGCAGCTAAATATATATGTATATATGCTAGCTACCCCCTAATCCTACAAATAAAACTCTAATCCCTAGAGACACACACATTCCATGCATAATTTTGACTCAATTTTCTCTGCCTGCAATTGATTGTATTTCACTTTCAATTTGTTTTATTTTGTCGAGTGTGAATTCTCTGAATGAAAATGGCGTATGACTAGGCAGGGAAATATTCACCAATTATTGTCAAGTGGTTGTTGTGTGCGAGCACTCAGCAGTGACGGAAAATTGCGAAATTTTATTTTGGTTCAAAACTATTTATATATGCACACACACATATGTAAATATATAAACGAGAATAGAAAATTTTGTTTTTTAATAAATTTCGAATTTGGGATATTTGCTCAACAAGCTATTGGTAGTAAGAGGACTGTATACCATTTATACATCTGATTTACATATTTACATGTGTGTGTGACACGCCCGCAAGCACTTACAATAACTTTATATATTTTTTGTTGCAACTACTATTTTCTTATGCTCGCGGTGCCTTCTTTGTTTATAAGCAAATATTATTATTTTTAATTTTTTTTATTATTGTTTTTGCTTTATATATATATATATATGTTGGCTATATATGAACAATAGGAAAATAGATTAGCGCTTTTCACAAGACAACAAGCACATTGCGTTATTAAATACTATATATCTATATATATGTATGCTGTATATGTCTGTATATCAGTATTTATATTTGAAGGTAGAGTGTTTTTGCTTATTGTTGAGCTTTTTTGCTTTTCGAATACATAAACTTTGCTGATATATATGTATATATGTTTTAGTAAATATATGTTTTCTTAATTTATTTATTTATTTGTCCAACATTAGCTTTGCTGTTGCTGTTGCTGTTGCTTTTGGTTTTGGTTTAAAATATGCCGTTTAAAATATCTGGAAGTTTTATATGCAAATATTGTATGCGGAAGAATATATTTAGAAACTTCATTTGTTGCTTTAGTGCGCGAAAAAATGCGCGCTGATGTGTAAATTCGATTGTTCTTTTTGTTTTTGCCTTTTGATTTTTATTCTTGTTTTTGTTTTTGTGTTTTTTTTTTTAACTTTAGAATTGCAATATTTTTAACTTGATTTATGGTTTCTGCGTGTTTTTATTCAAAATTACAGCTATTTTTATGGTTTCGTGTGCTTTGTTGTTGTTGCTTTGCTTCTGCATTTATTTCACTTTTAGCTTTTTTTAAAATTTTTTATGTGTTGATCCGTCAGCGCGCGAAATATGTCAACGCACCCAAGCGCTTTTTGCCTTGCCACTGTTACTCACGCGCTCGTTTTGTTGTTGTTGTTGTTCGAATTTGATTTATCTCTGCTTTTACGCACGGTCGTGAAAATAACGGTGCTATGTTTACAATAAAAATGTTAGCTTGTTATTTTTAGCGCTCACAAAACACTTTATAACCCATTCACTTAAGAGTCAAGCGGACGCTAATCTGCGCTGCTTTCTTTAGAGTTCGGCGTGGAATTCACTTCACAAACGCTTAACAAACGAGTCGGTCGGGAAAAATACAGGAAAGTGTGCTTTTTAATGTTTGACTGCCTTGATCTGTAAGGCGATAACCATTATCAGTTCGCCGCCAATTTGTTCACACGCACACAAACACACACACACACTGACTGGCTGGCGCTCACTCGAGTGGTTGTATAAATTTGGTCGAACGTAGAGAAAAAACGACAACCAAATCGAAAACTAAAAGAAAACAAAATTGGCAAAACAAAAACGAATGCTTTGCGCTGCCGCTTGGACTTTCTCGGTGTGACGCGCGTTTTTCACAACAATTTTTCTAAAAACGAATAATTTTCTTTAGCTTTCATTGGACTTGGGGTCAGTCTCGCCTGAGTATTGCCAGCAAACTGATTTGCGAAAATCATTTGGTGAAGATGCTTGGCCTCAGCAGCATTTTCGTAACAGCTGCCGCGCATTGCTGGGCGGCGATGGTCGCTGGCGGTGGCGACAGCAGCGCCGGCAGTTACTGCAATTTTTCTTCTGCTTCTGCGCCAGCTTCCGATGAAAACAATGGCGTGCGCCTGTATGGGTGCCATTGTCGACATTGCGTTGAGCTGCCGCTAGTGTTGTTGCTGGCTCATTTTGTTGTGTTATTTTGCGACTAGCACCAACAGCAGCTGGATGCCAATGCCAATGCCGAATTTTGGCACTTTTTGCTCAGCGACAGCGACGGCGCGCTGCCACGCCGCGTCGTTATGCATATGTATGTGTGTGCCGGCGTTCTAATGTCGGCATCGCAAGCGTGTAAGTGAGTGGGAGCGGAAGGCTGCCGTTGGTATGTGCAAAGTGGCAACTTTGTCAACAGAGAGCAGTCAGCGAAGACAATGTTTCTTCTGATGGGCAAAATACTATAGGCACTGTGTGGAACATTTCAGTTCAATGCATAATGTATTATCCAAAATGTGTACAAAAAACAAAATATGGTTTAAAAAAAATTAAATTAAATATCAAAAAAAAAATCAAAAAATTGGAATTCATGAGTGTATCCAAGTGCAAAATAAGAAGTTATTATAAAAAAAAATAATTCAAAGAAAATTAAATGAAGAGTAATAATAGATTTTTAATACAAAAAGGTATCAAAAACTCAAAACATTTTGATTAGGAAAGAAAATGCAACAACTTATGAAAAAATACAAAAATAAGGTAAACTAAAGATAAGGATATTATGCTAATGTTGGGTAGTCGAAAAAGTCTTTTCGTATTTTGTCAATAGATGTCATTGCAGTCATATCCAGTGCTACCAATCACATTGTGTCATACCACAAAGTGCTGGAAAGGTGAGATTTTAAGCTTCATTTAGTTAAAAAAAATTAAATTCTGGGAAGTTGAAAAAAGTTACAGCTGTTCAAAAATGAGTGAAAATAATGAAGAAATTTTCTATATTTTTATACAAAAAAGGGAAGAATGCCACGCAAACCAACCCACTTGTTTATTTATTTATTATTATAAATATAAAAAAATTAGTTGAGGTTTGATTTGAAATACGAAAAGACTTTTTCGACTACCCAGTACAAGGACAGAGCCATAAATAGTGTCAAAATTCTTAGAAAATTGTTTACTTCTCAAAATTCCAATGAACCCCACTTCCGGCTGGGTGGCACACAAGCGTACATATACACACACATACTTGTGAACATATATGTATGACGCAGTGAGCATGCGCATGTTTTTGTAAACCCATTACAAGGGCATTTTAGCGGCTAACACTCGTACACGGACGGATGTAAACAAATGCCAGCACACTTTGCAGGGGAAATGCGCCGCACAGAGCTTTCGGCAAAAGCTCTGGACCACAACGCATACACATTTGCGATTTGATGGCTGCCTGCTTGTAAATAATTGCCGCTACTCACGGCTAACGGCGACTGCGCTGCCAACGCTGTGCACGACTGGCGGCCGCAACTCGTTAGACTGGCACGTGACCACTCTGGCACTGCAAGCATATGTGCGAGCACGTACTTATATAAGGCCGCTCGTGTTGCAGGCTAGCGAAAAAATTGTCAGCTCGCCGGTAGGCGGCGTCCGCCCACACGTTGCATTCGCCGAGAGCTCAGCAATCCACAGACGGCCCAGGTGCGGTTGGTCCGCCCGCCTGCATTGGTAGCCACCCACCAGTGGACGACGATGAGACATCAGTGCAATATGCACTTGCTGTGATTGTGCGGTGCATTCGTGTGCTCGTTTGCTTGTGTGGGTGCGTGTGTGTGTGTGTGTGTGTGTGTGCGTAAATAAATTACTTTTCTTTGTCCACGATGCTGGTACGACGGCACTGACTGACTGCCTGTTGCATATGACAATTTTAGAGGTTGTTGTATCGAAAATAAAAACAAACAAAAACAATAAGAACATGCAGAAGGCAGACATCGAGCTTAAATTGAGTTGCTGCATGTTTGTCAAGAGTATTGCATATTTATAGGCGCATCGACACACAGCCAATGACTTCTACTGAATGGCACTTTGGTTGAACTTTAGAAAATCGGTTGGATTTCTGCTTTTGTTCGGGTTATTGAGAATTTTAATTATAACGGCAGTGCTGCAGCCAACGCCGTCGGAAGATAAAGGCGCACCAATTTGCTTATTGCAAACTTAAACGCATTCACACAAACTTTAATGCTTCCCGTGGCGCCGTGCACATTCTAATCAGTTTTGAGAGAAGACAACCAACTGCTCTTTAGTTGGATAGGCATGGCTTAGGATTCATAGCAGTTGTTGAAGACCTTAAAACATGTTTAGAGTGTTAGGTTAGGTTATGATGTCGTTCAAGAAGCAAGTATTGAGTTGTTTCCACCTTATCTTCTTCCACACAGCTTCTGCAGATGACGTCTGGTAAGCTTCCCAATCTGACTGCATGAATGACAAGAGGAAAATGATCCGTTAGAATCCTTACAACAAGGGAGAGGCTAGCCTTATTGAGGGCAAAGAGATCTGACCAAGCTTTCGCAAAACCCATCTATTTAGTAGCAGACACACAAGAGCATACGTGAGCACCGAACCGCTCCAATTCTACAGATAGCGGTTCTAGGGTGCCTTTCCTTGCTAGCTCATTAGCTAGCTTTGCAATTTCCTGCGATTCCGATACAACTTCACCAGCCCTGAACGCACTGTTAATGAGTTCAAGGCTAGTATCACCGCTCTGCTACCTGAATGGATGGTCGCTTCTCTGAAAGAGGCTGCACTTGGAAGCAGTAAATCTATTGCTACCTTAATGGCTGCAAACTCGACTTGGAGGATATTACAATAGTCAGGAAATCTAAAGCTAGAATTGATAGAGACTTCCTGTCAGTAAAATCCCAAGCTTTACCCTATTCGTAAAGAGGCTCACTGTCCCACCCACAACTCACTCGTCGGTATTTGTCCAGAGGAGGAGCCACCAGAGTTCGGTTTGGCGACTCCATGATCCAAGTTATACGGTATGAACTCAAAGTGTGTGAGGATATCCGAGTGTTCAGATGCATGTTCTTTTAAGACCCCACGCTTTGAGCCTACCACAAACCATAACCCGACTATGGGGATCCAACTTTGTACCTCTGGCCAACTCATCGGCTCTGCAGTTGCCCGCGATTTCGCAATGAGCATACACAAACGAGTCCGATGATGAAATAGCTTGATGCCATTTCAAGTGAGGACAGACACTCTTAACTAGCTAAATGCTAACAGTAAACAAGCTCAGCGATAGTATTGCCACTCCGCTGTTTCTGATATGTGATGTATTGGAAATACTAAGGACATAGCAAGGCTAGGCTTTCATACTAATGAGCTCATTTTTGTTTGTGTTTGGTCGAATTCATTGGCACTACACTATCAATAACATCATTTCGATGGAATGTGTTTCCACTTGACTAAGGAAAAAGACAAATCTCTCGCAATTGTGACATTCCTAACAACTTGTTCGACATGTCAAAATTGGACAGCAAACTTTGACTTGGGCACTCTGACAGACACAACGACTGTCATTAAATTTCACTTAAGGACAAACGAATAAAATAATGGATAAACACTTGTAGTGAGCTATAAGGTATTGAAGATTGCGCCTTCCAGTTTAAAATATCGCCCAAAGATCTTTATTTACACAAAAAAATATTAACTTGTTGTGTGAGAAAATGCAATTATGGTATGACTATGACTGGTCTCCAACTCTTAGCGAAGAATTTTTAGAACTTCTCTTCTTTAAAGAGCGCTACTTAACATATAATCTCAAAATTTAGAAACAATTAACCCCAGAAAAAATGGTTGATAACATAACCTTTTCAGAAGCTCCAAGAGTCATCACCGCTCAAATAACGGAACATACCTTAATGTTGTTAGAGCATTGGATTAACGAACCAAATAGTTCATGTTCCCAACTTCCATGGAATTGTCCCGCAAACTTTCAGCAATTAATTTTTAATGATTTTATCACACATTTTTCGGAGAACGCAATTTCCCTCCGAGTACATATTTTTAACTAATTTCCTTTTTCAGCAGCTGACGGAATTTCTCGTAGATTATCTTTAGCATCTCGTAAGTAGTTTTGTTTGATATGGCAGCTTGATTAATTATCCTAATTATAGTATTGCAAAGGAGCACTGCACAACAAAAACAAAAAACGGAGAAAGCATAAATTAATACGAAAAAACTTTTCTCATTTGCTTGCCAGGCGGGTGACTGGTGAGCTGGCGGGCTGTCGGGCTGAGTGCGGACTTCACGCTCGGCGCCGCCAACACACGGTGGGAGCGCGCTTCATCACTCTGATTTCACATCAGCCGTGAATAATCAAGTACTTTTCGCAGGTTTTGTAGATAAGCAGTGAGCGAGCTGACAGGCAAGGACAAGCGTCCCCGAGCGCCAGGCGCTATAGATAACACATTTCTGCGCATAATAACCGTTATAATTAAGGATGCTGCATGCAAATACACACAAACACACACGCAAACGCTGGCAGACAGCAATTAGTTGAGGCAACAAAACAAATCGCGTGACCAAATAGTGGAAATGAAATATCAGCCAACAAAGCCAACAACAAAAGACGAAAGAAACAAGACGCAAAAATGAGATAATATGCACAACGCAAATCTACACGAGAAATCACAAAGCAAGAACAAAGCGAAATTGCTGTGCGCCACCCGCACACACCGCACCGGCAGTCTATCAGCGTGGCTCTCATTAAGCGGCGGTGTTGGTGGAGTGAAGACCCCATCGATGGCCACAAATGGCGTCATAACTTCTCTTCTGTTTCGGTGCTTTATTGCTGCTAATTGTCCTTGAGCACAACTGCTCCCCCTGCCAGCTCACATTCGTAACTGAAATCGCGCGTCCTTCGACTGCTGCGTCGCCTCAAGTTCATGACAAAGACGTGCACAGCAGGTACAAGGACACTTCCCTAACACACTCCGGCCAACACAAGGATAAGCCAGCAGCACAAACAGCATGCTCCTGAATATATCCGCGTGTGTTTGTGTGTGTGTGTGTGAACGTTGCTTTGCTACACAAAGGGCAACGCTGGCATCGGTTATGAGCATAGTTGCTGATTTCAAATTCTGCACCTCCTGTCAATAGCTCGCTGTGTCCTCACATTCCTCACTTGGAACTTCTCTAAATCATCTTTCACAGGTGCACAAGTTATGCAAATGCTCCCCTGCGCTGCCTCTTTTGCCCCCGGTGTCCTTTAATGTGCTTTTGCTTAAGGGCTCTCCACTCCACCTTTCTTGCTTGCCTCGTGCTGTGTGAGGTTATTAATTCCATCTTTTCATGATATTGTGTACTCTTGTGTCGTCTTTGATTGTGGGCTTTCGATTCGCAGCACGTAGACAACAGGTTTTCGATTGAGCTGCCTGTCAGGACCATGATTGGTAGTAATTTTATGTGTGAAAAGGATATGCCGTTGTCAATGCGAAATGAGTGATTGAGTTGAAGAAGGTCTTTTGATTGCACAGTCTTTGCGCATAATTGATTGCCGACTCGCTTGTCCAGCGCTAGCTTATTAATAAGCTTATGCATACATTTATGATACTTCAAATAATAAAGCATAATTTTAGGAGATTTCACTGAATTGCGCGCGAAAATGGAACATATTAACATAAATTCATTCCGATATATGGGACAGAAGGTTTTTTGTAGAAGAAGCCTGACAATAGTTGCCGAGAGAAAGTCAAACTTTTGCCATTTGCCATTAGCCTTTTAATTTAAGCCACCGTTAGATGACGCTGTTGTCAAAATAATAGTCTAATTGCGGAAACTAGTATTTGTGGAACTCAGAGAGGTCCAGTATTAAGCGAATGTAAATTTGAAATTTGGAAGCTTCGAAATTAAACAAAATATCATTTGTCGAATTCAACTGAGCAAAGTTCATTTTGTCGCAACCTTAGTGGTTCCTACAAGACACTGCCTAATAGGCATTCATGCGGTAAGCCTAAAAAATGTTGTTGGACGCTAGTTGTCAAAATGGTATGGATGAGATGAAAACAACCAGTCACTTTCTTCTCTACTGTCCAGCATTTGCAAGACTGAAGCTGCAACATCTCAGTAGCGGAAAGTGGAGTCTCAATAAATTTGTGATAGACTTTAGGGGGTATTCTGGTCTAGAAATTAAAAAAAATCGTAATTTTTTTTATATATTTTCAAAGTTTAACTATTCAAGAATATGTATACAAGAGGATTTTTCAAAATTCAAATTATTTTCGGAGATATAGGCATTTTTCTGACCCGGCAACCAAACTGGTTCGGCCGGAACTAATCGAACAAAAGACTTTGCGCGAAACGCGTTTTTCTCAAAACTGACTTTTTCGGAACGATACCCACGATTTCTCAGGTTCTACTGGACCGATTTAACTGAAATTTTTATAGAGTCTTCTTTGTAGGCTTGTCTATGGTTGGAACTATCCCATCACCAAATTTTTATTTTTATTATTATTAAAAAATTCGAAATAGTCAGAAAAAGTGATCCAAAAAACTTTTTTTTCAGGCAGTCGCCATTTTGTGAAAAAAAATTTTTCCCACTTTTCCGTTGTTCCGGCCATTGCAACATTATTCTAGATTAATAATCTTTTTTTTTTTTTATTTAAGATAACTAGGAGGGTTGAAATAATGGGTATGGTCACGTGCCCCCTTCTTCAGCTCATAATTTTTGAAATTTTTTACTTTTGTAGTTTTTAATTTTTTTCTGTACTCTTCTAAAATTAACAAATAACTAGTAAAGAAACGGATACTAAAAATATTAATTGCCTTTTTTTACGACACTTTAAAAATTACCTGAAATTCATGCTTCTAGACCAGAATACCCCCTTAAACCGCTATATCGAGTAGTAAGGGTCTGATGATATATTATATGGGAGTTTTAAGTACAAACGCGGGCCGGCGTTCTAGGCAGTTCAAATGCTAAACGTATGTATTAGGATCGACCTCTTAACCGAACCTAACCTAATCTAATCCAAGCATAGGTATGACACACACACGCAGGCTCTTCATTAATTTTCGAAAGAGAGTCATTGTTTCGATGATGCTATAAAGGTATGTATACAAACCTCGCACTCAAAATATATATTCTCTAAAATGCGAAATGGCTGGATTGCACTTCGCGATTAGACAACTGGTGGTCGTTATTGTTAAGCCTCTCCGACTAAACTCAACACCTTTTCTAATAGCTTTCATCTCTCGGCGGACAATAAGAACTCTTCTCATAGAGTTCAGCAGCCTTCCGCAGTCGACAACAACTTTAAGGTCCTTTCCTTTAACGCACACGAAGGAGGAAATCTGCCAAGAAGCTCTGCATTTAGGAGCAACACCAACGCCAACCAAACCACATAATCAGCAAGCCACTGACACTCGCCACACAGTTTAAGTTTAAAAGTTTCATTGTCTACATATAATCGAGAATAACAAAAAGTTACGATATACGTGAAGGAGCGCTGAGCTCTCTCTCTCTTATGAATGCAAGTGCTTATGCTTCCTTATTAATTGGCCTAAAATATATTGAAGTAACTAATCTGTATTATTAATAATTCAGCAATCCGCGCTAGAACCATCAGAGAAAAATGTTTAATTTGTCGCGGAGTGCAAAAACAACAAAAAAGCCAGCAGCGATTCGTAACTAAATGCCACTTTCGCTCAACGCCCAACTGCACTTGAGGCATGGACCAAGGAGATAGCAGCCTTCAAGTGGCAAATTACACAGAAAGACAAATAGCCGCGAAAACAAAACGACAAAAAATGCGGAATACATGCAACTAGCGCAAATACCAATACGCACACATGCATAAGCGCACATTATATATTTCTATTTATTTTTTCTGCCTTTCGCTGTCTTTTGTATGTGTGAAATGAACCGGAACTTAACATGCACATTAGATACATATAGATATATACATGTATGTGTTTTGTATATATATCTATGTGTGTGTGTGCGTATGTACAAGTGGGTTTTTATGGTATATAGCGGTATATGTGTATAGTCTGCAGCTGCACGTGACATGAAGCCTTGGCTGTCAATGACAGGCAGGGACGAGCTGCCAAGGAAAAAATTCCAAAAATTAACAAACAACACGAAATGAACAAATTCAAAGAAATTCACACATTCCCACTAAAATTAAATGTTTAGTGTTGTTGTGGAGAGCTAAACTTCACTTAAGCAATAATACAGCTAATATCAAGTAGTCGAAAAAGTCTTTTCGCATTTTGTCAATAGATATCGTTGCTGTCGTATATCTCCAGTGTTACCAGTCACATTGTGTCATACCATATATTGTTGGAAAGGTTAGATTTCAAGCTTCATTTAACCAAAAAAAATCAAATTCTGGGATGTTGAAAAAAAGTTACAGCTGTTCGAAAATGAGTGAAAATAATGAAGAAATTCGCTATATTTTGAAATTTATTTATAAAAAAGGGAAGAATGTCACGCAAACCACCAATGAAATTTGTGAAGTTTACGAAGACGATGCTGTTTCAGTTCGTGTAGCACAACAATGGTTCTCTCGCTTCCGTTCTGAAAATTTCGAAATTTCGATTTACACTGATGAAAGTTTTGCACTGATAGAATAATGTCTCTAGCCGAAAAATGGCAAAACGTGGTCGACCAAAATATTACATTTTTGTTCATCATTGTTTATTATAAATAAAAAAAATGAATTGAAGTGTGATTAGAAATACAAAAAGACTTTTTCGACTACCAATATAACCACTATGGAAAATTTATAGGGGAACCATAAGCAAAGTTGCTTTTTTGTACCTTTCTTTGGCTCAAATGAGAAGCAAAGCACAAAGGAAATACATTAATTTTCAACTTAAAAATAAAGGAAAGGAATTGATATTAGAAACAGATTTTAAATCACAAGCCATATTTAACACCCCGAAAATGTAGAATACATAAGAAAACCCGCAAGTCCCCAATTAAATACGAACCTTCTCTTTCCTAAAGCAGTTAAGTTCTTCCTTTGGCTCAGCAACTGTCGAGACAGCAGCTTACTTCGTTGGTTCAGCAATTTGAAACAAGAAATTCTAACTGTAATATTTCGACTTTATAGCCAAACCTAATACTGTTATGTTTACGAAAATCTTTCAAGAAAAATTAATATTTTTGCAAAGCCAACTCAAACTCTCTGAAGAGTTGTAGTTGATTGTCAACGAAATTCGCCGGAAAACTCTGAGCAGATTAGAGTGCTTACTCCAAAACTCATTTATGCCGAAAAGGCATTTAAAAAGCGCTTGGAAATAAACAAACTAGATTTAGTGCTGAAACAACTCAGAGCAGCGAATATTTGTGCGCCTTTGTGATATGCAACAAACTGGTTGCAAATTGATGTTGAACATGCACTTGTGTGTGTGTGTGTGAAAATAACAAACTTACATAATCGTCCGTTTTACAACGACACACACACACTCACATTTTCATTGCGCTGTCGCAGCGTACACACCCACCAGCTGCGCTGACGGCGCCGCCGACGCCACAGCCGCTGTCGGACTCTGGGCAGCGCACACACATATGCATTTGAGGAGAAGGCGTCAAAGCTCGCACGCACACAGGCCAAACCTGGCGCCAGTGTGTATGCAGTCGGTGTGCGCGCGCTGAGCTTTCGTTCGTTTCGTTTTCCACTGAACTTGCAACTTGCCGAAGCCTTCGACTTGAACTTCAATTTCACATGCTGACGCATATGAACGCACTTCAACGCACACGTGTAAGCTGCGTCGAAGCGGAAGTGCAAAGTGCGTGCGTATGTCTGCGTGTGTGTGTGTGTTTGCGAGGTACAGCCCGCCCTTTGGCAGCTGGTGTCCTCATATTTCGTAAGCAACCTTTGCGGAGGTCAGCCGTACGCAGCCTGCATCAAGGCTCTCTCGCACACAGCGGCCATATGTCGCTCTCTTTTACGCTCACCAACTTTGTTGGCGGCGTGCATCGCACTCGCTCGCCGTTGTCCGGCCCTCTCTTTCTGGCGCACGCTGCTGCCGTTGCATGGTGCGCTTCGCGGCGCTCAAATGCTTCTTTACCGTTGTAGGTGTAAACAAACGAAACGAACCGTTCGGTGACGCAAATAATAAAATATTCATTTGCAACATCTAATTTGACAACATTTTCGCATGTTCTCGCAACACTGCGTATGCCAGCAGCTCAGCTAGGTGGTTTTACGATTTCAGGTTACTTTGAATAATAACGGTATTTAATGATGACATGTGTGTGGGCCTCGCCGTAATTGAATGCATGAAAGCAAACGTTGATCACCCAAATTTGAACTGTCAATTACGCCCGCTATGCGGTTGCAAGTGGTGTACGGGCTTCCTGTTGCTTGCCTTGCAGAAACTTATGGTTTCTTCCTCAGCGATTTCGGTCGATTACGCAAACAGGTTGCTGCTCAGACATGCAAATCGTATCAGAGAGCGATACAATGACTTCAAGAGCTGTTGACGTTGGAAAATTTCAATTACTTAGTAATTATATACTTAGACTGACTTTTTAGAAGAGATAATACATATCGTCTCCTAAAATACAAATCAAAGTATCATCAAAGAAGTCGAAATTGAGTTTTTTATTGCTTAGGATTCACTTAATACATGTAGCAAAAATTTGTGGGATATAACCAATATATAACGAATTTATAACCAATATATAACCATTTTATAACCAATATATAACCATTTTATAACCAATATATAACCATTTTATAACTAATATATAACCATTTTGTAACCAATATATAACCATTTTGTAACCAAAACTCAAATTGTATTCAATATGAGTGGTTTCTATTATAACGTTTTCCCTTCGCCGGTAAACGTATGACAAGTGATGTTACGATATTTTGCATTTTAGGTGACGATATATACTTTGTAGAGACCCCAATTTAGCACTCAAACAGGTTGAAGTATCCCTGATTAAAAACAAAAAAAAACAAAAAGCTCAGGAGACTTTCGGAAAGATAGAAATGAAACGCGAAAAGTTACGGATAGCTACAAAGCTTGATAAAAATTTTGAAATGATATCGGTAGCTGATCATGAACTCACTTCATTCCCTCATAATTTCGATAGCTTTTTTTTTAACACATTTCATCAAATAAAAGAAGGACCTAACAGTCATCTATGCCTATGAAAAATACTACAGAATTCTCAGTAAAAATGTAAAAAGTGTTAATTACAGAGGTCGCTGCGCATTAAACTCAACAGCAGCGGCGCAAAACTTTCATTAAACTCAACAGCAAATGGTCAAATGCTTTACTTTACTAAGCGGCGTTGCGAGCTTCTGCTCCACCTCCTCCTTCTCCTCAAAGTCTAAGCAGAAAGGAAGGCGCATTAAATTTCAAGCTGTGGCTGAGCACCCATTCGCTTGTGGACACGTGCCGCTGCTTGACTTGGCCGTCACTTCTGGCAGTTGGCACAGTAACAGGGCCATTTTTACCAATCGATGCAAGCACACACTTACTCCACAAACTGTACACACATACTTGTGTCTGCTCTTCGGTTCGCCTTGGTCCTGCCCGCAGCCGCAACTTGATTTATGTAGTCGCTGCATCCGCTTTTGCCACACAACAAGGTCACAGAGATTACGATTGCTGCTGAACTAATAAAGTTGACCAAACGAAAGTGTTTATTTGCCTTGGAAAAATAATCCAATTAAGCATTTAAAATGAAAATGTGGAAGCAAAACGGAAGCGAAGATATGAATTTATGTGTCTCTGAGGCAGCGTGTTGAACCAGCGCTGAACTGTGCCACAAATCGCCTCATTGCTGGAACTTTTCTCTTCGATGCCGACAAATTAGGGATGAACTAAGCACTGAATTACAAATAATATCAAAAACGCTTTAATCATTCAGCAAAGGATTACACGACAACACCGGCCTTTGGTCTCACAAAGACTCCTTACAAGCACAAATCT
The DNA here is from genome assembly GCF_016617805.1 of Bactrocera tryoni. Taxonomy (NCBI): domain Eukaryota; kingdom Metazoa; phylum Arthropoda; class Insecta; order Diptera; family Tephritidae; genus Bactrocera; species Bactrocera tryoni. The sequence continues at coordinate 7,702,525 of NC_052503.1, read as the reverse complement.
AACTTGAAATTACAATTCTGAGCAGCTCAGCGACAGCAGCGATTTGCTGACGGCCCACACACAAGCTTTGCGGCTAATTCCATTGCTTTGCCAGGGATGATGCGGTCGTCACCTTTCAAAGGGCTATTCGCCAAAAGTGTTGCTACTCAACGTGTTTCGAAATTTCAAATAAGAATTACAAAACGTGAAAATTTAATTCTGTTGTATGTAATAATGGGCGTAATGTCGGCTTAGTTGTTAGACGATGTACGAAAATGCACCTCAGAGGATTGCGTGGGCCGCGCAGAATTGGATTTCATACTTCAAATCTGAAATGTAGTAGGATTAAATGCGTGCACCGGGAAATTTGAGTGAAGCAAACGAGCGTACAATGTAGTTAAAAGTGATGAAAGAGGTGAAAGACTTTGTGGTTCTTTGAAGCCAGTACAGACAAGAAAGAGTGTGAGCATTTTCGGAGTAGATCTTAAATAGTTTGAGGGTTATGAGATTGATGCCATATCTTTATTTGGATACGTTTTTGGAGCCTATTGTGTAGAGAGTGTGCGAGGATAGACCTACGTCCATTAAGGGAGTGGTTTTACGGGGTCGCACAATTTTAAGTAAAAGATGATCTAAAAAAGATATCAGTTTTACACACAGCACGTTAACATTTAATATTATTCTTCCAATTGTGATATATTTAACAGTAAAAGTTACATTAAGTTAATCTTGTCAGCCAATGAACCACTTTTGGTCCTTTGCGATACCAGTTGGAGTTCGGTTACTAGGACCATGAGTGGTCATCCCTCAGGATGCCTGCGCTTGGCGCGAATTTTAACAGAATCTGTGCCCTCCTTATCGATACCTCTTCCAGTGTATCATATAGTGAGGACCCCAAATGCTTACAGCATAGTCTTGCCAATGCAGGTCAAGTGCACAAGGGATGCTCCATTATTTCCCTGCTACCTTGCTTTAGACATTTCCTGTCGTCTTCTCGAACTGTCAGCCCCATTCTGCGTGTGTCGTTATTGGACAGTGATCATGTTCCTGCAGTCTCTTCTATCGAGTGCCAATTGGAATTTTGTTTACTTCAGATCTACTGTTTTATATATGACTTTTGCAGTTCTCCACGCAGGTAGCTCGTTCCATCGGGCTTTTGATTTCCCCTACCACGCTTCTTTCCAGATCGTCGTATAGGCATTGCATGGTTTTCGATCAGTGCAAAAGTCGCCGTTGGAGTATAACCCAATTAAGTAATTATTATATGGATGTAACCACTTTTGGACTGCACATTATGAGCAACGCCAACACACGCCAAGCAGCATGAATTTTCAATTTTCAATATTAAATAGCAAAATGTTACTAATTCCAGACAGCCAAGGTATATTACATAACGAACAACAACAAAATGTGTTCAGAAACACCATTCCAGCACCAACACCAGACCAAACTATGATTTAGGCCGTCACAAGTCGCACGCCAACTACTAAAACACCTCCATATACTGCAACAAAAATAACAACACCGCATGCCAGCGAAGTTGTGGTGCTTCAACGTATTTTATGGCTTTTGAGGTGAGCGAGCACAGCGCCAAAGTATAATTTCTTTCACATTGTGACATTATGCAAATGAGAGGCATGCGGCAAAGTAAATTTCATAATAAATGCCTACAAAATTCCAGCACAGGACCGCACCGCATGTACTAAGGACAAATAAACTGCCAGCAGTGTGCCAACACTAAACTATTATTCATAGTTTTACTTTCGATTTCGTTGGCTGCTGGAACGGACGCCAGCCAATGTGTATGTGTGGGTGTTTATATGTGTGTCAGCAGTTGTGTAGGTGCTTAAGCAAGCCAAATGTGAAAACAAACTCTGCGCATAGCAGAGTCACAGAGGACTTGCTCGTTTCCAGCTATTGCATGGCAGGGCCAAAGCTGAGGAACACTGATGAGATTCCGTTGGTCCTTGCAAACTCAATGACAAAATGCATCACTTTTATCTGTCTAAAGAGTCTCTCTAAAAGAAAAAGCTCTAAAGACTTAAGTAAGTAAACCGCTTGGGGATAGCTTTCGAAAAATTTGTTTTGGAGCCAGTGAGAACCAAAAATAAAATGGTTTTTAATTCCAAATCTAGAATCACGATTAAGGTAATTTAACTATTGCGCTCGGCTTCAACTTCATTTATTCAAAACCGCCATTCTCACGACCTTTTTTAAACTTGGCTGCTCTTGTGTGGACCACAATATTCCAGCTGAGCAAAAAATTTTACGTATGTATGTATGTCTTAACTACAAATATCAAGGAAGTCTAGCAGACTAAAGCCAACAACGGCTAAACCTGACCTTTCGAGAGGCGCGAAGGAAGTAGAAAAGACGCAAACTCTACCTTGAGCTTTGGGTGCATGTGTGCGGTGCAAGTATCTTTCTCCTGGCTTCTATTCACTATGCGCAAAAATTTAGAGGACAACGCCTTGAATGAAGGCGGCAAATAGTTTGCTTAAATCGTTGGCTATTTTAATGGAGAACAAGTTTCACAAATAGTTCAAGAGGAAAGGACACAGCAGAGGTGCGAGGGAGAGAGGGAAATGTGTAAACTATTTAGAGGTTGCAGTTATATGCTTAACTTTAAGGGGCAGGAAATGTAAATTTTGGAAAAATTAAAAAAATTAAAAAAAACTAAAAATAATAAAAAAATAAAATAAAAAAGAAAATAAAAAAAATAAAATAAAAATCGTAAAAGAAATAATAAAATAAAAATAAGAATAAAAAATATTAAAAAAATAAGAGAAATTAAAAATAAAATAAAGAATAAAAAGAAAAATAAAGAAAAAAAAATTAAAAATTAAAATAAAAGAGAATAAAAAAAAATTAAAAAAAACTGAAAATAAAAGCAAAAATAAAACACAAAAAAGAATAAAAAAAATTAAAAAACAAAAAAAAAAATAAAAAAATTGAAAAAAAAAAAATAAAACACAAAAAAATAAAAAAATAAAAAAAAGAAAAAATAAAAAATTTAAAAAAAAATAAAAAGGTATAAAAACAATAAATAAATAAAAAAATTTAAAAAAATATATTATGAATTGTTTCGAAATTTTAGGGGTATATTTACATTTATTATTTTTTATTTTAGAATACAAAGTAAAAAATCGATTGTGTTTAATTTCACAATAGGTATGACCCTTAGATATTTTAGAGCGTGGCAAAAATCTACAACAGCAAGAATTAATTTTTTTCCACTCTATTTTCAACTAAATATGTTTGTCTTCTCTGAAAATTTCCTCTTTCCAATGATTGATATATGCAAATCAAGTTACTGAATCGGTAAAACAACAAACCATTAACCCTGTTCAAACACACACACATATTACAACTGAGACTAAAACGGTCAGGATGAAAAAATTTAATTTGATTTACATTATCAATTTTAAGAGCCTAAACGCTCGGACATTTTGAGCTGCTTGAAATTTGGACTGACACGACCGTCTTAAAACGCACTCAACCGTCCCATGTCCGTCCGCATAATTTACTATGAACACCTGCCTGCTCAGTAGTAAGCGCGGCAGGACGAAGGATAGATAAAGGGAGATAAGAAACGCCCAAGACGGCCGCAAGCAACAGATGAAGAAGCAAACTACAAAAACAACAGCAACACTAATTGCGCCAACGATAACACCCACTAACTTTTGGGCTTTAACTACCCGAATCAGAGGCAAAGCACAAACAAGCATTTTTGCTGAATATACACAATATATATGCTAGTCTCTGTGTGAGTGTATGTGTGTTTGTGCTAAAATGAAAATCACTGCCAAACAGCTGCACACAAACGGCTGTGTGCAAGCGTGCGTGTTTGTGGCGCAAAAGGCGTCGGCTTTAAGTATCCCCATCAAATTCGCGCAAACATTCAGTTTGACGTCATTTAAGCGACATTAAGAATTTGGGAATATGACAGCAGATATGCGTCAAAATATGACTTGGCGCAAGCGATGGTTAGTGACTAAATGGGTGGCGAGCGAACACATTAAGTATGCATGTAAATATAAGTAAATTATTTTATGATGAGCTTGAGACTCAGAAATAAAAGTAAAAAAAATGTGGACAGCATTACTTTTAGCCAACACAAGGTGTACACAAAAATATATAAATTTAAATAAAATTGGCACTTCGCAGCAAGTGAAGTAACCGAGTGCTAAATTGGGTGGCAATTAGCATCTGAAGCAAACTTTTTATTTCAATTAGGACTCCCAAGAATTTTTTTTCACAGATTTTCTCGCTTGTTGTGCACCCTGTGTGAGCTTTTGCAAAAGCTTCATGTTAATACGCAGCTTTCCAAGCTTAATTTAACAGCCGCTAACAGCGCTGTAACCTAACATCGTTCGGCATATAGCGAGCTTTTATGCTCACGCTGCTTCTCCAAACACTTTCAAACCGTTAATTGATATGTCAGAACTTACCAGCAACTAATACCGTTCAATTTATTGTGGCACTTACCTGTAAAGAAGGAAAGGGAAATAAATTAGTTAAAAAGTTTTAGCAACTGTGCATGTGGTTGTCTATATGTACTTATGAGTAGTTAAGCAAGAGCTGTGCAAATATGTTTTAAGAATATTCATTTGTTTTAGAAAATGAAAAATGGCAGAAAAATTATATCTCTTGGCAACTATATTGCATTATGGTTAGTCAATTCCAATACGTTTGCTGAGGCCTTTCAATTTTAATGACGATATACAAGATACACAGTTAGTTTGGAGTAAAGTTCGAACAATTAGAGTGACGTTTACAAAACAAAATTTTAATACGTTTAAACCTTCTAAAGGCCGTAACACTCCGCAGATGGCTCTGGCAGCGAAGAGTTGAAAATAAGCACAAATTGCACAAGCTATCTAGCTGCTAAAGAAGTTATTATATTTAAGCCCATTATATGGCGATTTCAATTTATAGAAAAACCAAAGACAGGGTAGCGCATGCACTAGTTATAATACCCTTCACTAACGATACATTTTTCAACTTAAAATCCAAAATAACGTGACATCACTTTTCATAAGTTTGCAGGTGAAGGAAAGACGATATCATAGAAACCACTACTATTGAAACTAAATTTTAGTTTTGGTTATAAAATGGTTATATATTGGTTATAAAGTGGTTATATATTGGTTATAAAATGGTTATAAATTGGTTATATATTAGTTTTCTCTGACTTCTTAGCCACTAACCGCTATTCGAATCTGGGTGGGCTTCTAAACACCTGTACCACTCACTTTAGGATCTCCTTGCATAGTACTACTTCAAGGAATTTCATATAGAAAACTTGAACTCTGACAAATAATGTGCTGAGTGTTTATAAGCACGATATATAGCTACGAGAACTGTTATGAATAATCAGGCTTTAAGTTAATGTAGACATTAGTGAAAACAAACATTTGCTGGCAGCTAAGCCGACTAATTCCATATTGCGGAACAAGTTAACTGCGGAGAAAATTGCATTTACCAGCTAATAATTGAATAACTTAGAAAAAAGTTTCCACTTCGCAGTGTTGTGGCAATTGTTTGCGTTAATTCCTAATTGTTTACTGCTCACTTGGATAGCACTATCTTATCTCAGTGCGAATTACAACAGCAAGTGTTATTGGAAAGAATTCTATTGACTTTGTGTAAATTTCGCAGTCACCGCACAAGCCGTTTAGCATGTTCGTGGGGCGATCTCGGCTATGCGCGCGTAACTGGGTGGTATAGGTATGTCGAGAACCGCATCCGGGGCGCTATCAAGACACCCACCAATGTGCTGTCACTGCCGGTGGGCAATTAAATGTGCATAGAGCTCAAGCTCCAACGCCCTCATCTTCACTAAGCATGTGGGTGTGGAGCTAGTTTCAACTGAGTGTAAGTGTGCCCCTTCTGGTTCCGCCGCGTCTCTTCAATTTTGTTTTATTTTTCTTCGCGCTGAGATTCACAAGTGCGTTTCGGCAGTAAACAGCCAAGGTTAATAGCACAAGCAACAAACTCTGAGTGCCAGTTGTGTGCAGTGCAGGTTGTGTTGCCTACTTTTTTCCTTCGGCGCGTTTTAATACACTACAAAGGCACTTATGTGTGTGTGTGTGTTTGTATGTATGTATGTGGCGCATCGTGCGAGAATCCGTAGCTTGTGTTGCACTTGAGATGCTCACTCAGCCACTCAACCAGTCGCTAACTTATATTTTTATACATTTGCACCCCTCGCCGTACTTCTTTTTTCGCTTTTGTTGTTGTGGCTCTTCTGACGTCGCAATTGTCGGCTGCGTCGCCTTATCGATTTTTTGCTAACTTTGTTTGCAGTTTATTTTTAAATGTTCGCAAATTTATTTTCTCACTCACTTTTCATGCTGCGTACGTGTGCCTGTATTTGTTGTTGCTGATCCGGATCCCTTTGCACTTTGAAAGTAAGTATACGCAATGGCGGGCGCGTGTTGTACACATGGCGTATGAGTGACTTTTTTGCCTTTGATTACTAGAAATGCGTAGGATATTCATGTTTCTAAGCTTTTCAATGGCACGTGATTTAATTTTGTTTTAAGCTTTGCTGAATTAGCGCTCCTTTAAACTGATTAACTCTCAATGAATGCGATCATTTTGAAAAATTCTAGCAAAAAAATTCAATTTTCTTTAAAGAATACAAATTATAGAAAATTTTTACGGAATAGATGATCCTTTTTAACTGCTTAAGAAATATATTTTAAAAATTACAGGAATAGTAACTTATTTTTTGCGCTGCTTTTATACACTAGCATTTTTTACATATATTTTAATTATACTTTTGAATTTTTAGATGCTTGCGAAGAACAAACGGATTTTTATTTGATTTCGAACGCATGGAAGGTAATTGAAAAGAAGAAGTTTGTATAATTTTTTATCTATTTTGCATTGCTTTCACTTTGCTAGCATTGAAACTGCTGCTGGCGTTACGTATACGCCATGGCAGTAAGTACTAAATATTACTCAAACCACGCGGCGTTCGGTGCGTTCTATAAAGTCATTTTTTTTAACGGTTATCCAGCAAAGGTCTAAGGTTCTAATTTTATGCTTTTTGTATCAGAAAAAAGTGAAACAGGCTTATTGTAGATATCACATTATGCTTGTATATACTTTACTTACATTATATGTATATGAATTCCTACATCATTACTTGTACTTAGCTATATGCTTGTGGGTCCCCAACTATAAATTGCAATCAACAAGTGCAAATTAATGGCACCCCTGTGCACGCAATCGAAAACATCTCAGTGGGGAGCAGAGTAAGGACCATTGAGCGAGTAGCTATGTGCACTAAAGCGTGTTGACTTACAACAAAACAAAAAAAAATGTGTACGCGAATTATTCTATAGATTCTTCTGAACAAAATTACCCAAGATACTATGAGTCTAAAACCAGCTTCGAGCCAACTATTGTGAAGGCGAAGGTTTTTAGCGATCATACACATTTCTTCGTCATTGAGATATCCGCATGAAATGTAATGTGTAAGCGCATTTTGATATTCTTCTGATTATTTGTCGGGCAAATCGGACAACTATAACATATATCCGCCATACAGCCGATTATTCAGATTTCCTTAGCTTCGCCTTCAAATCGCTGGCTCGAAACTGGTTATATACCTATGTATGTACAGTCTCTTAGACAAAGTTATTCAGAATGATGCGTAGAACATTTCCCCCATACGCGTTTTTATAAAAAAGAACGACCCGCTCTAATGCACACCCACTTCAGTCATAAGACTGCAAAGGTATATACATACATATATAATATTATCTATAAAGCCTGCAATTACATATGGATTACTCATCTACTATGTAGATAAATCCATCTTACGATTGCTAGAATAAAACAAGGAAAAAAGGCTAACTCAATAAAACCAAAGATTAACATCGTCTAGTTTCACCACAAAGTTTATTAAATAACTTGAAAACAACTCAAAATAAATATCTCAGGGAATACATCATTTGTTATTGCACCCTGGGCCATGCTTATTTGCTATAATAACGGTACACAATGCATTCGGTACTACATAGAAACCGTTATATATGCCACAATAGCGTCCTTTGACCTCGACGAACAATAAGGGACAAATAGGGAGAGAATTCTATGAAAAACTGCATTATTGTGACCGCAGTTATGGTCACACACACACACATACACATACACACCCACAATGGCTTTGAAGGCATTCGTGCATTAAACTTTTACAATTTTATAAACTTTACAGGACATTTTGCTTTAAAATCGCCAGCGCGTGCATTTTGTCATGCACACACACGCTCACACATGACATATTGGTGAGTAAACAAGCAAGAACCGTAAATGAGCGCAGCGCGTGCCCTCGCTCATATTTATTTATTAAATTATAGTGCTTTTGTAATTTGTATGTAGGCATGTTTGGGTACATGCAACTAGTAAATAACGGTGCTGTTGCACTGTGCCCGACTTGATTGACATGAATATGCACCGTTACCTGCCGGTTCGTCGCCCGACAGCTCCACACTGATATTGGCAAATTGACAGTTTGTGTCCGTTAGATTTTTTATTAGCGTGTCGAGCGCTGCGTGCTTTCTCGTCTACATTTATGGAAAATTCAAAATTAAATCGTAAAAAAATTATTTAATTAATATTTCATTTAATTAAATTTTAAATTTAATTTAATTAAAACTATATTATTTTTATAGAATCATATATCATATAATTTTAAAAATGTATCTGATTAATTAATTTAATTACAATTTAAATTTAAAAAAACTGAAATTTAATTTAATTAATTTAATTTAATTTAATTTTAATTAAAGAATTTTTAAATTTAAAATTTAATTTAATTAATAAAATTAGAATTTATTTAAATATGAATTCAATTTTATTTTTTATAAATATGTTATATAATTATAAAAAAATTATCTAATTAATATTTAATTTAATTAATTTACTTAGAATTTCATTTAAAAAAAGTGAATTTAATTTAGCTATTTAATTTAATTTTAAGTTTAATTTAATTAAAATTATTATTTTCTAAATATCATATATGCTATATAATTAAAAAAATTAAATTGATTAAAATTTAATTTAATTAATTTAATTAGAATTGTATTTCAAAAAAGTGAATTTACATTTACTTTAATTAATTTAATTTTAAGTTTAATTTAATTAAAATTATTATTTTCTGAATATCATATGTACATATATGCTATATAATTAAAAAAAAATTAACTAATTAAAATTAAATTTAATTAATTTAATTGGAATGGTATTTAAAAAATGTGAATTTAGTTTACTCTATTTAACTAAATTTTATATACATACATATGTATGTATGTTACATAATTTTGAAAAATTTATCTAATTAAAATTTTATAAAGTGAATGTAATTAGAATTGCATTTATTTAATTAAATTTGAATTTTTATAAAAATTACTATTTTTTAATTAGTTTTTATTTTGAAAAAATTGTGTAATTATAATGGCCGCTATTTCAATAAATCAAAAAAAGCCAAAATCGAACGAATTTAAATTAATTACATGCCACAAGTTTTTTTATTTAATTAAAAAGCAACAGCAGAGACTCGCTCTCGCTTGCAAATACATTAGCAAATTTGATGTGTGTGTGTGTGTGAGTGTGTACTGTTCAATCACGATGGCATCAATTGGTGTTGTAGCTGCTGTTGCTCGAGCGCTTGCCATCAGACATTGCTGATGATGTGGGGGCGGCTTGATTGTTGCCCTCCCGCTGCTGCAACCGTTGTTGTTATTGTTGCTGTCATTCTCGTTGCGCTGCTTGAAGTAGTTGCTTCTAGTGGTGATTACACTTTTCATGCTTATCAGCCGCACAACTACCGCTATGTTACAGTTAAGTAGCGTTTCTTGTTGTAGTTGTTGCTGCGCATGATTGTAATTGTAATAGTTGTTGTTGTGACGCTGTCAACGCAATTAAGATTAACGAGGCGACACTCAAAGTCCAACAACAGCAAAAGTGAGGCAAGTGAGCAGCCAAGAAAGGGGGATCGGCTAAAATTGTGTACGAGCATACATACAAATGTACATACATACATGCAAGTATGCATCCCTGCCGGCATTACCGAACATGAAAAATGTTAGCCACAACTTTTTTAGGTTATATTATTAAGGAATCGTATATTTGTAATGTTATCTTAAGGTTTAGAAGGCAGAAACGCTGAAGGTATACGAAATGCCATTTGATAAACCTCTCAGCAATATTGCTGAAATTACTTAGAGAATAATTGAAGCAATTACAACAACAAAAACAAAAAATATTTTTCGAACGAAAAATATTGGGTAGTCGAAAAAATCTTTTCGCATTTTGTCAATAGATGTCGTTGCAGTCGTATATCTCCAGTGCTGGCAATCACTTTGTGTCATACCATATAATGTTGGAAAGCTGAGATTTCAAGCTTAATTTAACCAAAAAAAAATTTACTTCAGGAAAATTGAAAAAAAGTTACGGCTGTTCAAAAATGAGTGGAATTAATGAAGAAATTCGCTATATTTTGAAATTTTTGTATAAAAAAGGGAAGAATGCCACGCAAGCTACCAAAGAAATTTATGAAGTCTACAGAGACAATGCTGTATTAGTTCGTGTAGCACAACAATGGTTCGCTCGCTTTTGTTCTGGAAATTTTGAAATTTCGATTTACACTGATGAAAGTTTTACACTGAAGGAATAATGTCTCTAGCGGAAAAATGTCAAAAATTAAAAAATAAGTTGAAGTTTGATTAGAAATACGAAAAGACTTTTTCGAATACCCAATATTTCCCTCTAAAAGATTTCAAATTCCAAATCTCGTTGAACCGCAGGATTTCTTTTACAGTTATACCAAAAGTCAGCATAACCAATACCGTTACATGGTATATATGGTATATATTTCATGCTGACATAATTTTGAGAAAATAAATAGTGTAGAATTAGATATCTCTAGTTCGCGAATGGAATTTCCTGCAGGGCCGCTTGATACCCACGATGCGAATGTGCTAGCATGTGTAATAAATATATGGCTGGTGGATAAATTGCGCTTGCGAAGTGAAGATGATGATTAAAATATGAGTATATGCGAATGGAGATGAACAAATGGCAAAAGATAAAGGCATGGAATGCTAGAAGAAAACCGACATCTAAAATAACAAGGAAATTCCGGAATTTTACGCAAGTTATTTAGTGTAAATTTCAGCAAATACACACATACACAGACATAAGCACATATGGAAATGTCTCTAACGCCTCTATTTGCCTATATCCAGAGAACTCAGTGCAATGTCTGCAGAAATTCTTAGCTAAAACCTTTGATGGCAAGAAATTGCTGCGACGAATTGTAATAGATGCGAAATCGCATGCGAGTCAGGGCTCAGTATACACACGCACCGAAAGCAGAAGCGAAAGCAGCGAAACAAGAGAGACGCGCCGTCATGTTTTCCGGACATTACCCGGCATTTTGCTTTGCGCTCAGCCGAAAGAATAAAAACAAAACACGAAAGCGTGAAAACATGAAAACAGACAAAAGACCAAAGACGCACAAGAAAATTATAGCAACTCTTGCGCGCTCACCGCGTCTGCGCAATGACAGTGACGTCGTTTGGGAAAAGCAACAAAACTCGCGACTAACAACAACGGCACAAACAAATCGCATGCAGAGTGAAATGCGAAATGAAATCACATTCCGACGATACCGTGACGTTGAGCCTGGTGATGTATGCGTTGACGCCACACCAACACACACACATACACATACAAACACAGTTGCACTTGCGAGATATGTATGGAAATGCACTTCTAAGCATGCATAGCTATTCGAGTGTAGAGAATTGTGCGTGTGTTAGTGAAGTCAACATTCTAAGGCACTTGAAGTAAGCTCTTCTGCAACGAAATGAATTCTTGCAGGGTTATCGGAGAAAAACGTCACATCAAAACGTTAAATGCTGAGAAACTGTAGTCGAAAAATTCGAAGAAATTTTTTCACATTTCAAGTTTTATTATATATGAAGATGAAGGTTCTTTCTAGCTTTTCCTAAAAGTTGCCAAATTTACCTTTAAAGTGTAAAGAAAGGTGGAAGAATGTATTTACTCCAGCCTACGCGATTTCACAGGTAACCTATTCATTTGTTACCCGAAATTCGTCGCAATAATTAAAATTTGTTCACAAAATAGCAATTTTCAATTGATTACACCTAACCGAGAAGTTTTCAAATAGAAAGGAAGCAGTGAAAAGGTGAAAATGTAAGAAACATCTTACAAATATACAAAGAATACAAATTTCGTAAACATTGAGTGCCTTTTTATAAACTCTCGGCCAACCACAATGTGTTCATGCCACCACCTGCTCCTCCTCAGTCAGTCCATATGTAAATTTTAACCCTAATCTCTCGACATAAATAATAACAGGAAACACCCACTCCTTGCTTCGCCCATGGTCGCGCCTTAAAATATGCAGGATTAGCTTAAACACTCTCAAGAAGGCGGTAGCCGAAGAACTAACACACACGTCTGCACGAAATCAAAATCAAAAAAATAAAAAAAACTTATTTCACACGCGCCCACCATTTCGGCTTTAATGAATTTGGTATAAACTGGTAAGCGGAAGCGAGAAAAATACAAAAAAGGCAACGAAATAGAGGTTACTTTAAAGTTGCTCAGCGACGGTTGCACGAAAAATCTATAATAAGCAACCAGTAAACATAACAAACGCCTACATGATGGCATGGCCACTACAAAGCTTCCGCGACTGCACAGCAGGACATGCAAACACAGCACGGCAACTTACGGCGCACTGGACGAGCCGCTTTTACTGAGGTGCTGCGCGCAAAATTAGGCAAATGCACGAAAATGGGGGACAGCGTGGCGAATGCGACCACAAATTGGGGCGCTGGTAGCGCGCCGAGCTAGGTGTGTCCGTGTTGTTGGCGCTACAGCAGCAATCACATGTCACACGCCTGTAAGTAGGCAACATAATATTTCCATCACGTTTTTCCACACTTTTTTCGCTGGGTTTTTGTTAGCGCTCACTGCTTTTGTTTAATATTCCGTTTTAATTTGCGTGCAGCAACTAGTAAATGCATTAATGACGCATTCTCTCGCATGCCCTCATGAGTGTTTGTGTGTGTGGTTGTATGTGCTTTGCATTAACTTACCTTTTATTGGGCGAATGCAGGCGTAATTACTTTGAATGCATGGAAGGTGTGTGTGAACATGTGAGGAAGCATGGAAAATGCGTTTGTAAATAACAATGGAGAGCAAGCAAATTTTGTATGAACTATTTCGTTACGTATACGCAGTGGTACACACAGTAGGTGAACAGAAAGTGCTGAGCGCACTTACCAAACTGCTAATTAATTCTTAAAGGATGAGAAAATCGTAATTAGATGTTTTAAAACCAAATAATAAGAATTGTTTATAGAATTTTGAAAGAAATAGAGCTCCATCCAGTTCAAATCCCACTTATGTATAGTCAGAGATTAAGTTAAGAGAACACCAAATTGAATTGAGAATCCTTAAGCGCAACGTTTCGGCCAAAACTAAATGTGTTTCCTCTTGCTTTTACGCAGATTCACTTATTTTCAGCGCTTATTTTAATAAAGCATATTCGCTTTGTGTGTGGAAGTGCTCATGCAAATTCATTCAAACTGGAACGCGACTTTTACGAAACAGCTTTCAACTTGCAGCTGCGCACACAATCAACGGACATGCATTGTCCTTACAGCCCAACCGCAAGCAGACAAACACATAAGCATATATGTGTGTTTTGAAAAATACAATTATTTGCAGGCATTAATAGTAAAAAGTGCTTTACAGACAACGCATGAATGAGCAGCTGCTGCTGTTACTGTTGTTGTTGTTGCTTGGCAATTTGTGCGTGGGAACTGTGTGTGAATTTCAACAGATGCAACACTAAATGATAGCCGACATGTGTACACATATGTATGCCACACGGCAATGGTATTTTAAGACTTCACGGCTCATTTGCGTTGCCAAATGCACAACTGTTTGCTGCAAAATTATGCATTAAAATAATTGCTTGGCGGAAACGAAGGGAAGCATGCACTAAACAAAAGGAAAATTGGTTTTTATTCTTGCAAATAAAGAAATTTTATGAAAATAGCGAATAAATGGTATTTAAAAAGGACTTTTGGGTAGCATTAATCGTTAACTTCAGTTGCACTGAAGTGGCAATGCCTTTCGCAAACACAAAAAACCAGTTTCAAGACAAATTTGGTAAAGATATCTCGTTTGTATGGCAGCTGTATGCTATAGTAATCTGATTCTAATATTTTTTTGGGAGAATGCATCAATACCTTAGACAGTAACACACACCAAATTTCGCACAGATATCTCTACAAATGAAAAAGTTCTTCTTCCAACACTAGATAACAATCGTTAGGTTTGTATGGCAGCTATATGCTATAGTGGTGCGATCTGAGCAATTTCTTCGGAGATCGCACCAATTCTTTAAACAACAACACAAGCTAAATTTCGTGAAGATATCTCGTCAAATGAAAAAGTTTTCCTTACAAGCAGCTGATTCCGATCATTAACTTTGTATGGCAGCTATATGCTATATTGATCCAAATCAAAAAATGTCTTCAGAGATTGCACCAATGCCTTAGACAGTGACACACACCAAATTTCGTGCAGATATCTCATCTAATGAAAAAGTTTTCCATACAAGCACTTGATACCGATCTTTCAGTTTGTATGGCAGCTATATGCTATAGTCGTCCGATATCAGCGATTCCGACAAATGAGCAGCTTCTTGGGGAGAAAACGACAAGTGCAAAATTTCAGAACGATATCTCTAAAACTGTGGGACTAGTTCGCTTTTATACTTTTGGTTTGGTTTAAACACCTATCGCGTCCATCTTAACATACCATGTTCAGGGTATAAAGATGCAAGAAAATAGACGTAAAATATCATACCTCTTACGCACTGTAATTTGCAAAAGCATATATATTTTTTATTTTATATAAAAGTTCAATGTAGTTGTAGCAATTGGAACTGGAATTGTATGTACCTTTGAATCCTTTACCTTTGAAACAAGCGCACCCCATGATGTATCCCATCATCAGCGTGACTTGTTCTGTATGGCAGCTGCGAGCACCGACGATAGATAACCACTAGACGGAACGTCGAGCGGAACGCTGCTAATTGCTTGAAGCTTACACACTTGACGCTCTGAGGCTGATGCAAAGCGCTGCCGACGCCGGCTTCACACTCGAATGATGAGCAGAGCAGTTATAGACACAGACACAGCAATGTGTGTGCGTGTGTAAGCCGAGTTGAGGATTTTTTGTTTTATAAGCAGCTTTAATATGTTGATTATATTGTATCAAAGTTCGATTGCAATTTATGTTTTAGATTCGAGTTTGAAAAAGTTGATTTAAAAAGTATTTTTGATTTTATTAAATTTTAAGTTTAAAGTTGCGAAGAGTGGATTTATAAAGAGTTTTAATGCATTATTATTCTATGCTTATATTATTGAAGAGTAATTACGCTTTGTATATATTATTTTCTACTAATATTTTGCATTGTAAAAAGTTGTTTATTTATACCAATAAAGTTATTAACCGTTAATTATCAAAGATTATCACAATATCAATATTTATAATATTTATACAAAACGCGTGGAATAAGTAGTAGAAAAATAACTATATATTTACATATACTTATTGATCTAGTCGATATATATTTATACAATGCCGTGTAGTTTTTTATTTTATTTATTTTTTTTTTTTTTGTTTTTTTTGTTTATGTTTTTTTGACACTTATGATCTGTATAAAATGTGTTTAAGATTTAAACCTCCGCTGGCACTTGCTGCAAGTGTTTCCATATAATTTATTTGGTACACTTCACTTTATATACGACTCAGTAAATATGTAAATGTGCGATAAATTTCTGCGTAAGAAGTGATTTTGAGAAGCAAACCTGCAAGTTTATAGAAGCTTTAATTATTTTGAAATGCAAAAGTGACGGCGAGTGGTGTGCTTTGTGGCGGCTAGTTGTGGTAAAATTCATATTTCACTTATTTATTGTCGTCGGTTTAAATTTTATCGAATTCAAATTTTGTTTTTTATTAAAAAAAAATTTGTTATTTTGGTTTTTTTGTTAAAAAAAATATTACTTTATTTTTTTATTATTATAATTTGTGCTCAAATGTTGCACAGAAGTTAACAAATGTCTACAAGGATTTATAAATAAGTTTATAAAAAAAGAAGAAACGTTTACTGCGGCTATAATACCCTTCACAAATACAGAAGATGCTTTACAAGAACTTGATTCCGATAGATCAGTTTGTATGGCATCTACATATATGTAATAGTGTTGCGATCTTAACAATTTCTTCGGAGATTGCACTAATGTCTTAGACAATAACACATGCCAAATTCCGTGAGGACATCTCGTCAAATTAAAAAGTTTTCCACACAAACAGCAGATCCCGGTCGTTCAGTTTGTATGGCAGCTATATGCTATAGTGGTTCTAACTGAACAATATCTTCGGAGATTGCACCAATGTCTTAGACAATAACACATGCCCAATTTCGTGAAGATATCACGTTAAATGAAAAAGTTGTCTATACAAAAATTGCATTCAGATCACTAAGTTTGTATGGCAGCCATATGCTATAGTGGTCCTATTTCAACAAATTTTTCGTAGATTGCGTTATTGGCTTGGGCAATAATCTATGCCGAATTTCGTGAAGATATCTCGTCAAATGAAACAGTTTTTCATATAAGCACTTGATACCGACCGTTCAGTTTGTATGGCAGCTATATGCTATAGTGGTCCTATTTCAACAAATTTTTCGTAGATTGCGTTATTGGCTTGGGCAATAATCTATGCCGAATTTCGGGAAGATATCTCGTTAAATGAAAAAGTTGTCTATACAAAAATTGGATTCCAATCGCTAGGTTTGTATGGCAGCTATACGCTATAGTGTTCCAATTTCAACAATTTTTTCGTAGATCGCATTATTGGCTTAGGCAATAATCTATGCCAAATTTCGTGAAGACATCTCGTCAAATGAAAAAGTTTTTCATATAATCACTTGATCCCAATCGTTCAGTTTGTATGGCAGCTATATGCAATAGTAGTCCGATATCAACAGTTCCGACAAATGAGTAGCTGTTTAAAGAGAAAACAGCGTATGCAGAATTCCAGATCGATATCTCAAAAACTGTGTGAGCAGTGCGCGTACATGCGGATAGAAGGAAATCGGCTCAGCTCGACACGTGGATCATTTATATAAATAAATATGTTTTATAGGACCGCTGACATTTACTGCCAGGTGTTACAAACCACGTGACAAACTTAATATACCTGTGAGGGAACGAATAGACATTACATAAAATAAATTTGAGAGCATTAAAGCGCTTATGGGAGCATTGACTTTTAATGAGTAAAGAAATATTAATTGCATATTCTTCGTAATAAAAATTTAATGAAGTCCACTCAACCCCTTACTGGTTTGTACAGCAAAGCAGCGTATTAAATTTACTTTTTTTCTACGCGACGAAATTGCTTTCGCCCATAATCGCAACCGAACAAATTAAAATTCATAAGCACAACGCCGCGGAAGTCGCTCCGAATAAGGAAGTTGCGAGCGCAATGTGTTTGAGCAATGCAAACTTTCAGTCTCGGTCTGTCTCGTGCTGGATTCCATAAATGGCATTGCACGGCATAATCTAGCGCCCGCTTATGGTCAGCCGTGTACATTTCGTGGCCTATGTATGTGTGTGTGTGTGCGTGTAACAAATGCAGCTACGAAGTCGATGATAATATTTATAGAGTATATATAGAGATATGTATGTGTATAGGCGTTCAGATACGTAGGCGCATAATACTGGCAGTCACGCTGTCACGATATGCTTCGCGCAAATTATTTTTTTATGACCGCCTGCTGTTGCTGTCACTGTGTGTGTTTTTGTTTTGTTTTTTAATAACCGAGTAATTATTTAATTTATGGCTGTCACTCTTAAATATTGACGTGCGACAAACATATCAACGCAAGCGCTCAGCACACATACACAAGTACTTCGTGAAAGCTTCGATGTTATTTGTTTATAGTCGCTTGTGAGCTTGAGGGAGGAGAGAACGCTTTTACAGAATGCGAGTAAGGTCATCTCCCTAAAACTTCAGCACTACCTCACTAACTCGAGTTTATTAGCTAAATTGGAGTTTAATAAACAGGTAAAGACATCAGTCAGTTTTTACACGTCGTTTTTGGCGAATAATGAAATAATAAAAAAAAATTTCGAAAAAAAAAATTAAATTAAAAAATATATATTTTTATTATTTCAACTCAGAATTTTGGTGCAAAAACAAGAATAAAAAATAGAGAACAAAAAAACAATTAGTCGAGTACTACGAGTGTGAATAAATCTTAAATTGGAGTCCTTAAGATCCACGACACCACTGACGCTTCGAATCAAGCACAGAGTTGCCCATTCAACAATTCCACATTCGAGTCCGCCACCCAATTAAATGCATATCCAACTCACAGTACATGAGCTGTAGGAAATCGGACGCATTGCTAATTAGCCTGTTCGAAAATTGAATACATTACCTCTTGACACACACACGCACAAGTACATTGACGAATGCTTGCGTTTAACCGCCGTTTGTTTACTTTGGCAGTCAGTCAAAAGTTCCCAATCAACTGACGTGTTCTCGGCTATTTTTAAAAGCGATTCTCAAGAATTCCGTTGAAATTCATTGATGACAATAAACGAACAGCTGGCTAGCAACAACAACAAGAACAGAAATTAAAGCGGAAAACACAAAAGCAAACAAATTAAGCATAAAAGAAAGCGGAAAAGTGAAAACAACAAGTGAAACAAGCAAATCGAAATGAAACGCACACACACACATACCAATTTTCATTCATAAAAACCGTGTAATTCTTGAAAGTTTACACACGAACAACTGCATGTGCGAATTTCATAAACAAAATTGTTCAATCGAGGTGACTTGCGCACACGCACACACACACACACACAGACATGAGTGCGGCTGCAGTGCGAACGAGTGTAGCGTAGGCCGAGTTAGTGCGAGAATTGCCGTTATTTCCGGTTTTTGTTGCTGCTGATATTTTTATGGCTGTTCGCACTTGCTCTGCCACAAATGGGCAAATGCATAATGCCAACAAGAAATGACAATGTCAATGCCTCTAATGGCAACCAATTTAGACTCGTGCACCATTAAAACACACACACACACCGCCTGTGGTGGTGGTGTTGGTGGTGTGCCGAACGTGCATGAACAATTCATAAATTTGTTTAGTTTAAAGATTCATGTGTGACCTAAATGTTGTGACGCGCAGCAACAAGTCGACAAGTTGCCTCCGACGCGCTAAAGCACACACACACACACATATGTATGTAGGTATGCGTGTTTGAATTTAAAAATCGTGTTCGGCAGTTGTAGTGGCGAACAAACAATTTCTCTAACTTTTAGCGTTTCACTCTGTCACATGTGGTATACATATGCATATAAATGTGTGTGTTTGTGTTTGTGCTTTACTCCAAACTTCCGGTTTGCTGTTAGGAGACAACATTGCTGATTGTTCATGACATTCCTTGAATTTTTAGCACTGCTATTTTGGCTGTGCTTTATATTTTAGTTGATTGCTCTGATTTAATTGTTGTTTTTGCTTTAAATTAGCTCTTAAGTAGCTTTTCTGAGAAAATGAAAACATCGCAAAGTGCGGAACAGCTGTGAGTCAACTCGCTTGTTGCATACGCCAGGCAAGATAGACCTCATAGCCTCTCTTTGTACAGCTAGCTATAATGAGAATATAACTGCATCGACTTCCTCTTTGGATAATTATGGATAAACTGGGGTAGAAGAGTAGTTTGGCTTCATCTTCAAGTTAAAATAAAAAAAAAACTTTTCATAACTAAACCAAAACACGCTAACGGTTGATCTAAGAAGAGGTACTTTTTTTAATAACCTTTTTTTGACAGATCACGAGTGAGTCATGTCAAGCTTTCATATTATTTTTGTTCAGCATTGTTTAGCATTTCATCATGAAGCATCACGATCTGTACGAATATAAAATAATACTCGACCAAGTAGAGCACGTCCAGCCCCAGAGTGTAAACGAAGACTGAGAGAGTCGATTATGCGCCGTTCGCAGCAACTCAGACTGAAGTGTGGAACTAAGTTTCAAAACGATCCGACGTTTTCGAGCCAAATTTCGTTCAGACGTGAGACCTATTTCTGGCTCATAGTTATGGTAAAATTGCCACATTTGGGACGAAGAGAGCTGCCATTTCATTCTTAAAAAACAACGGTTTGGTGTGGTTTGTGGGCCGGTGGAATCATCGGTCCATATTTCTTCAAAAGTGAAAAGTGAAAGGTGAAAAGTCTCGACAAACAATCATCGCCGAAAGCCTGTTTCAACATTCTGAACGTTTCGGCACCAGAAATTTGATTCCGCACACAAAATTTAATGGAACTTCTTTGTTGAATAATTTCACTCATCGCAAAAATCGCCGAATGCACTTTATTTGCTTTAGAAAGACAAGCCTAAACTCAACACTAATGATTATTTTGATGTGACTTTTGGCACAGTTGTCACTGATAGATACAGTGCATACCAGCTTAGAAAAAAATATTTCGACGAATCGGTTTTTTCTGAGAAAAGTCTTATTATTTTATAGAATATTACCACAAACAAACAGTGAACGTTTACAAATACACTATATGATTAAAAAAAAATCAAATATTTCCCGTTTATGCCTTTTCGCCTAACAACACCTTTTTTCCACAACAACAATTTCGAGTTGAAGTCACCCAAAAATTTCGTTTCAATACTTCTTACTTGTGTTCCTTATGTTTTCTTGGCAAGTAAAATGGCAGAACAGCAATGACCGTTGGTCTCGTTAGCACCAGAATAAAACCAAAGCGAGACGAAGTAATAATTAACGCGAAGGCGAAATAATTGAAGTGGAGGAGATTCAACGAAGTAGCGACCTTTCTTTCCATACATGCAATTGGCAATACTAGTGAGCAAATCTTAATAACAATGAGAGAAAATAATGAAGGCATTGAAACATTAGAGGCAGACAAAACTAATTAAAACACACACAGCGATAAACTTCGATTTCGACCATCAGCGCCGTAAAGTACGCTAATATCATGGAAGAAGTGCCTGTAGCGGAAGCAGTCTTATGTAAAATGCTTGAAATTTCACGACAGAGTAATATTTTTATGCTGAAATTAGTAAATATGAGTAATGGATATCTGCAAATATGTGTAATATGGTATATGTAAGAATTCGATATCTAAATAAAGTTTCAGGTAAAAGCCAAAAAGCAAAATTCGGAGACGAGTTATAAATGAAAATAAAGGCAAATCGTGCACGCTAACAATTGTAATGGGCGGCGTCGGGGTGACTTTCACACCCTATTTGCCGGCCGGCATTCGAATTTCCATGACTCCGCACACCAACGCGCTAGCGGACCCAAATAGCCAAACACACGCACACAAGCCTCCACTTCACCCCCACCCCCTTTGACATACCATAACAAATAAATGGAAAGCTTCGCAAATGCTCTTCAACCGGCACTCCATGCGCTGCGCCGCGCTGGAATTCGAAAGCAACAACTAATTAAAAGGCTGATTTGCTTATACAGTGGGCAAGTGCTTACTAGAAATTACCCTCATCAGCAAGTCTGCGCCCAATTTGCACGCTCGCACATGCTTTGGGTGTGGGTGTATTTGCTCGGACACTCGTACAAACTGTTTACGGCAGGAAGATCGGCGGCCAAAAGGCATTGAGACGCACGAAATCACAGCCTAGTATTGTTTATATGATTTATTTTTAGCCACGAGTACTAACTATAGATAATTACTCAGTAAATGAAAAGTGCTTTTCGGAGAAATTGCTCAACAAATGTTTTCAAGTATAACCGTAATCAAATGACTGATTTGTTCTGCTTGATTTAGATTGATGTGGAGCACATTCATCGCTTCGTTAATTTGTGTTTTAATTAGGTGTTTTCTTTCGCAATCATAATCACCATCATTTTATTATTATTTATAGATATTTATTTTTGAAAGTATTAGTCCTTAGACACTGCGTCGGCTTTGTCTCAATTTCAGTAGAAGCAGTGAAACGGATAATTATTATGAATGTTAGATAACGTTACCTAAAATGCAAAATATAACATTACTTTGCTTAAGTTTACAAACGAATGGAAAACGTTATAATAGAAGCCACTCATCTTGAAACAAAATTTAAGTTTTGGTTATAAAATGGTTATGTATGTGTTAGAAACTGGTTATGTATTGGTTATATATTGGTTATATCTGATAGCGGGAGCTTAAAATTTTATATATGCATATACAGTGTGCGACATAACATATGCACGAACTCATGGATAATTCAATATTTGGTTAATAACAAAGCAAACTCATTTGGATTTAAATCATTTTAATTTATTTATAAAATTAATTATCTAAATTTATTCAACAAAACAAAAACAATCGAAATTATTAGTAAAAAATTAAAAAAAATTAATTTTTTATGATAAATAAAACTTTTTGTATGCGACAAAACAAATGCACATCATCTGTTAATTTAATAAAAATATTTTAATTACTAATATTTTGTGGCGTAGCCCTTATTTTTTAAAACTTCTTCACATCTGCGTGGCATGGACTCGATTAGGTTCAATAAAATATCTCCGGATATTCCATTCCATGCTATTTCCACTTGTCGAAAAAGTTCGTCTGTTTTTCTGCAGTTATCGCGATTAACCTTACGATCTACAATATCCCATAGATTTTCTATGGGATTGGGATCTGGTGATTGCGCTGGCCACTTTAAAACGTTAATCTTGTTGTGCACAAACCATTCTTTCACACATTTAGCTGTGTGTTTTGGATCGTTATCATGTTGATACCTCCATTTAAGTGGCATTTCTTCCTCTGCGTGTGGCAACATTATATTTTCCAAGATATCTTTATACATGAAACGATCCATTATACCATTAATTTTCTGAAGTGGTCCTATCCCAAACCCCGAAAAGCAGCCCCAAACCAAAACGTTTCCTCCTCCGTGTTTTATCGTTCCTTTAGTATAGCGGGGATTAAGGCGTTCACCTTTTGGTCTGCGTACTAGTCTGAATCCATCAGAACTTCTTAGATTGAATTTCGATTCATCTGAAAAAAGAACGGTTCTCCATTGGGTTGTACTCCAGTTAAGGTGCTCCTTCGAGAACTCGATCCTAGCTCGCCTATTTTTAACAGAAATAAAAGGTTTTTTTGCACTTCGGTATGTTTTTAATCCACCTTCTACAGCTCGTCTTTGAATGAATCTTACGGAAAGATTTAGCTGGTGTTGGTTTCGTACAGATCTTGCCGATGTGAAAGGATCCTTTTTTATTAACCGGATTATTGAATTATCGTCCCGTTTACTTGTTTTCCGTGGCCGACCACCTTTATAACGAACCTGAAGAACGAAAACGGCTTATAATACGCGAAATAACACTGTGATTTATTCCAAATTTCTTTGCGATTGATGTGACTGATTCACCATTATTGTAATCACTTACAATTTTTTGTTTTAATTGCACCGAGTACTTATTGTTACCCATTTTTCGTGAAATAACGACGAGAAATGACCGATGTCGCAAATAAAGAAGCTACTACTAAAAACACGTGCAAAGTTTTCAATAATTATTTATATGTTGTTCAGAAGATTGTTTTTGTTGTCTAACGGTACCAATTGTTGGTGGTATATAAAAATTTTCGAAGAATTTAAATACCAATTACTTCGTGCATTTGTTTTGTCGCGGCCAAACAACTACGCTGTTAAGTAACAAAAATTTTTTCCTGAATAATGTTTATTATTTTTTCGATTTACATATGTCTTGTATTAACATAAGAGGACTATTATTATTTTAAATTAATTACAATATTTTTAAATTTTATAAATTTTTCCGAGTTACTGAGCTTTATTATAGTAAGTACAAGTTCGTGCATATGTTTTGTCGCACACTGTATGTATGTAATATGATGTAGTGAATAGTAATCTAAATTGAGGTTTTTTTTGATAATATGTTGTTTGGCATTTTATTTTCGATATGCTCTTTCAAAAATTCATTTCAGCCATCTCTACTATCTGGTAAATAAATTTAACTGTGAAAGCAGGCAGCAAGAGAGTTGTGGTTACTACCCACTAGTCTCTTTGTGTTTGATTATTTTTTTTTTTTGTATGTGATTTCTACCAATTGCTTGTTCGATTCGCTACTCTCTAAGCATAGCCATATTCAAAAATGAACAGTGCCCACAGAAAATATTATAATTAATCTCACTAAAGTAATATAAATTACTTGACTTCATTTCTGATTGATTTGCCATTAGCTTGCTATAACATTTATTACCACAGCGAGAAGCTTATCAGCCTTAAGTGTCTTCCACTTTCACCACTTACGTGCAAAATATGCTTCGTGATATAACAGTGCATTAATATTTATTTACATATGTATATGTGTATGTAATAAGGAGTGTGTGTTTGTCCGGCAATAAGCATATGCGTGATATCAGCCAATTGACCGTTTACATTTAACCATAATTAATTAAATAAATACACAACGGCAGTAAATGCCACATTGTTGTCGGTGCAGAGCACTGGAGATGTGTGAAATCAACACTGGCTACACGAGCACATGCATACACACACACATACGCTCAGTAATTTCAATGACGACTGGCGCTTTAATTCACAAAAATGTTTAGCGAATCTGAAATGTTGGGGGAGTAAGTATGAAAAATTAGAGGAAGGCCATTTAGAGCGAATATTTTCGTTTCTTGTTTCGTATATTCAATAAAAGATTAATTAAAGTTGAGTTCGGTTGGACAAAAGTAGTATTAATTTAATAATGTTTCTTTATGCGTAGAGCGGAGGGAAGCCAGTAACAGCGGCTCAAATCTTTGGTGCTAATGTTATCATATAATTTAGGTGAGAAGCGTGGAGTGTTTGGGCGCTGAAAGAACATTGAAAATGTAAGTTGTTTTGCATATCATTTTCACTCAAAGATTTGAGCTTTCTTTCAGATTTTTTGTATGTCTTTTATAATTAAATTTCTTCATATAGTGCCAGCACATGTCATATCTTGAAGCGGATATGCTTTTCTGGACTTATTTA
Source organism: Bactrocera tryoni (assembly GCF_016617805.1). Lineage (NCBI taxonomy): Eukaryota > Metazoa > Arthropoda > Insecta > Diptera > Tephritidae > Bactrocera > Bactrocera tryoni. The sequence goes on along the minus strand of NC_052503.1, from coordinate 7,677,381 downwards.
ATTTGAGTATTGTGTTCTGCCTGCTAACATACACAGCTATAGATATGTATATGCAACAAAGCCATAAGTAAATAACAGTTATACATTTCAAAGAATATCATTTTGCAGTTAATTGAATTAAATCAAACAACAATGCAGCAATAAGCGAGTATGAAAGTGTGTATGTAAGCATGTGCGGCTGTGCATGAGTTTTTCTTTTGTTATTATTTCTATTGTTATTTCTTTGCCACAATTTAAAATTTCTTTAAAGGCGTTAAATTTACCACACAGTAATTTTTGTACGTGTGTTTATGTATCATATTTTATTTCAAAATTAAAAAAAAAACATGCCTACATACAATATACATAAATGCTCAAAGAGACTCTGAACTTAACAGCAAACACGAAAGTAAACGATGTCCAGCAATTATATCAGGCATATGGAATCCGTTACATTATCTATACGCATTTCCACAAATTGACGTTTTCCATACACACATACAAGCGTTGATTATTCACCAGATGACAAGTCTATTTATTTGGCTTTCCATTTTACGGCCTTCCCGCTAAAGTCTAGGGCAAATAAGCGAGTGAATACGACAGATTATACAAACAGCGCGGTTGAACGAGCTTTTCTAAGCTTACGGCTAGTTTATCTCAAAAAATTCGCTAATAAATCAAAGTCCACACAATCACAGCGATCTACAGTGAGACTAGTTGGGAAAAGAATACGTATTAGCAAGTTTATTAGCATAAAATCACACAAAATATCAAATTATGCAATCGAAAGTAGTTAACACATGTTCGAAATGACTTTTAGAGCAAACAAGAACGAACAAGAAAAAAAGTTTTGCGTTATGCATATTTAAGTGGAGAGAATCATGCAAGGAATATTCATTTAGAAAGTAGAATGCTGTGAGCTCGTGCTAATAAGCGGTATAAAACAATTTGTATTGAAGGCAAGCAGACTCATAAATTCTTACTTAGAACGCAGTACAGTACCTAAAATGCAAAACAGCGTGTCTCCAAAAAAAAATCGAAAATCGCTGCCAGAAATAATAACCAAAATATAACCATTTTATAACCAAAACTTAAATTTCGTTTCAATATGAGTGTATGATAACCAAAATATAACCATTTTATAACCATAACATGAGAGTCTGATAACCAATATATAACCATTTTATAACCATAATATGAGTGTATGATAACCAATATATAACCAAAACTCAAATTTTGTTCCAACATGAGTGCTTCTTTTATATAGTTTTTCCTTCGCCTGTAAACATATGAAAAGTAATGTTCTTATTTCGCATTTTAGGTGACGATATGGATATGGGTCGGCTCCAAATTTAGCGGTTTTAATGCGAGACGATGCTTCGAATAGTTTGTGCTGCTTAAGGGAGAGAAACTCAGGAATAAATGGTGTATAGTCCATCAATTCGTTGAGCAGGTTTGTGAAGATATTAGCCTGCTTACAATGTCCAAAGATGTCTCGCTCAACACTTCGTTCGAAGCACAAATAACTCTTTACAGATAACTCTATTGCAATCTATTTATTATTATAGACTTAGATGGTCGCATTATTGCCTTGCCAAACGATGAAAGTTGTAGAAGACAACTTATGCAATACCAACGGTTGGTCGGACTCTTCTTCCAAGCTCTCTTGTACGCGACCACAGCATACGGATAAAGTCAAGAAAACATATTTTAGAATGCCTCAATGGTAAGCAACATATGAACACACAAATCGAAAGTCAAAAAAAAAACAACAAAAGCAATCCATAAAACTAAAACAGTTGTTCAAGTCCTTTGTACAAATCTTTCTTTAGGGAATACAGAGAAAATTGGATTTATTTTATACTTGTGCACACACACACACACACACACACACACACTTGTGAGCAGACATATGCATGTTTGTCATCGAACGAACTCAGAGCCACTCAAATTTCCGACAGCTGACATTACCACTTCCGAAACTACGGCGAGTACAGCGAACTTGCCACAATCGCATTAAAATGACAAATTGCCATTAGAGAGGTGAAGAATCGGCGACAGGCGGACACATGTATGTATGGAGGAGTGCAGGAGTGCAGCACTCAGCACACAATTAAAATAAAAGTGAATCCATTTTACTTCGTGACACGCAGACTGGCTAGACACCGCTCGTAATTCTGTGTAATCCGGCGAATTTGACAACATTTATCTAACAGAGTTTGGCGGGGTGTGGGGTGTGTCAAAGTGCTACATGCATAAGTGCATATATATTTATAAAGTACATTCTGTAAAGGAGAAAAAAATACAGTAAAACGCGCAACCATCAAAGGTACGTGAGATTAAACTGTTCCAGTATGTTCCAGCAATGCAGTGGCATTCGCCTCAAATCAACGCGAGTAAGACCAATGAAAGTCGAAATTCCCAGCCTTCGATTCTCGTAGTTCTCTCACTGATAATTTATGAATCAAAATTAGGTCTTTAGGCGGCAAATGTAAGCTGATAAATCTAGATATCTAACTAAGTTTTATAAAAGTTGTTGTAATCAGGCAAAACTTGTTCCATGTCTTATGGATTGCGAGGTAATTTTTATCGTTTTGAATAATTGTCTTTGCATCTCCGTGTGATTGGGAATATTTTTTTCTTATTTTCTGTTATCCGGGCCTTTCAAACGTCTTCGAAAGAATTTTTTCGAACTAAGGAGAATTTTGAATAAGCATACAGTGTTTTCTGTATACAAGAAAGTTCTGCATTTTGATTTGTGTTATTTACAGTAACTTAAAATATTCTTCTTGACCAAAAAGTCGAATTAAATCTGGAACAAATTAAGAACGGTAGATGAATCTAATTCAATTTTCGACGATGAAGGTCGTAGATCACTCCAAAACAAATTTCGGGAAGGTCGACCAAAATCAGTTGTTGCTCTAAAAAAAAATAAATGCTTTGTGCAAAGTGATTTTGCAAGATCATCATGTGACCTATCGTGAGATTGAGACAATTATGGGCATTAGTGGGACCACCATACATTCAATATTGCTTTAACTTGCGGTAAAAAAATAAAATTTGTTCACGTTGAATCCCACACAATGTTTCAATCGATCAAAAAAGAGGCTCGTGTCGATCGGTCGAGAGAAATGTTACGATAGCGGTGCTGCGTCTATGACATCGTGACAGGTGATGAATCGCGGATTTACGTGTATAAGCCCGAAAGTAAACAGCAGTCGACAATATGGGTGTTTCAAGCTGACGAATCCAACAAAAGCTTGAAAAACTTCGAAACAAATGGTTGCCTGTTTTTTTTTTTTTTTTTTCGGAAAAACTGGACATGTCGCAACCATATCACTGGAACAATGCAACAAATTTACTGTTCATTCTGAGTGGCATACAAGGCCTTCAAGAAACTGGATCAATTTTCGGCACGACAATGCTACCTCTCACACATCGACTGAAGCAACTGAATAGGCGGTTGATGCGTTCAAGAGGCAAATTTTGGAGATTCTTGTTGTTGTAGCGCCAGAATTCTGCCGAATTGACAACCCTTGACGATATAGAAAAAACCCGGGTCCGTTCCGGTTACCCCCCACTGTCATGGAAACGGTTTGAAGATACCTCAATCAGAGTGTTTCGACAATTTGTTCAAACGCATGCAAAATTGTATAGATCCTAATGGATAATATTTTGAAAAGCAATTAAGCAATTTTCTACTTGCTTTTGTTCCCGAATCCCGAAATATATAAGGTAACATATATATCTCAAAAATGAGGGAATACAGACGGGCAGACGGAACAGAGGACATGACTATATCGACACAGGTCATCACTCTGATTCTTTATACATATATTAATATGTAATATGCTGTCCGACGTTTCCTTCTGGGTGTTACAAACTTTGTACCAAACTTAATATACCCTGTTCAGGGTATAAAAAAGATTTTAAGTGTCCAGCCCATTTAGCATCGAATTATTTACTTTGGAGGTATGAAAGAATCTAAGTATCAAAACACGCAAAATCACTTTACTTTGATCTTAACAAATTTGAGCATTTTATTCAGAACACCTGACAATAATATTTCTTCAAAACCATAATTGAGTCTTAAACATTAAAGTCGATTTTCAAAAACAGCGGTCAAAAATAGTGAAAGCACGTGGCATAAAACCACCAGAAACTAGTACCGACTCTGATTAAAAGCTGAACAACATTTGAAATAACCATTTAGCTATCCAAAAATCTAATTTGGCGTCGCTTTTGTTACACACACACACATACATATGAGCACAGCGCAAATATGAATATTCCGCGGTTTAAATTTTACTGGGAAAACTCAGGCAAATATCAGGCTGAACACACATACGCGCGAGTTGATATAAATATGAGCAGATAAACCACACATCCTTTGTTCACTGAGTCACATGAGAAATCCACTGCAACATGCACACTCGCAGCGTTTAAGCACAGTAATGACTGTTTGTGTGTGCGTGTGTTTGAAAGAGCAAAAAAGGTTCGCCGAATGCGCCATGACGCATGGATTTTGCACAATAAACACAACAACCAAAACCAAAGCAAATTAATGCATACAACAACAGCGGTCGACGGTCGGCGGTCGACGGTCGACGGTTCACGACCTCAGACACTATTGAAAGCGGCGCCAACAAGCAACAGCCAACAGCCAGCGACGAAAATGAGCGAAATGCTTCTGAGGAAAATTCGAACAAAAACACAAAAGAAATAGAAGCAGAAATGCGGGACGCGGATAATGGCGGCGAACTGGGCGCAGAGAAATTTTTGTATTTTTGTAAATACAAAAGGGTTCGTTGGGTTTGAGAAGGGCTGTAAGAAAGTTTTAAATTCCTTCTTTAAATAAAAGCTTGAATTAAACAAGAACAAAAGGAAAAATTTGAACTCTGAAACCGATTTCCATTGCAGCGCGGCTGAAAAGGTCGCGAATGAAATGCTTCACAGTCTGTTGCACGCAGCACGCAGCAAACCGGTCTAATCATTATAGAAATGAACGCATTGTGTTGTTGTGCCCAACCAACAAAAACAAGCGAAACGCCAGAGGAAAAGAGAAAGCTTGAAGCAGCGCCAAGAACCGGAAGGCAAACTAACCGACTGTCAGGCGTTCGCTCGAAGGCGAGCAGTGCGGTTTAGTGAAGTAGTTCCCTGTTTGTGTGTGTTTGCGGTAGTTTGTGCAACTTCATTCGTTGGCTTTAAGACGGAGTCGCAAAAAATTGTAATAGATTGCAGAGAGAGAGCGCGCTTGGAGCTAACGGAGTTGTAAGTACGACTGCAGGACGCCAGTTGTGGCATACAACCAACCACCATTAGAACACTGCAGTGTGTATCAGTTTGCATACTCATTAATAGTTGTATACAGACCTAGAAGAGCAGACAGAAAAATATAAACAAAGAATCGGAATTATAAAAGATAATGCAAATAAAGTAGCGGAGACTCTCAAAGTGGCGGATTTCATTAGACCTGCGTTTATGGCAGCATGATGAGGGGAAGGGGAGCAAATAACGCGAAGTTCTGCTAGATAAAGAAACTAAACATCATAAAAGCAATATTTCAGGGCATTCCATACTACTAGCTTATACGCAAGCAGGGAAACACAACGAGCAGCAATAAGGTGTATAAAGAATTCGGAATAACAGCGCTCTGATGCTTGGACTGAAACCACCAAACCGCAAATAAACGGGCACCACGATTGAGAGTGCATAGTGAAAACTATAAATCAAGTCGCGTGTTCTATGGGCTTTATATTAGTTTTTTGTTTTATTCACTTTGTACTAAAATCTATAGTTTTCTACTAGTCTAGTCTTTAAGGAAGGGCGGCTGGAGCCATGTGTAGAAGTTCACGCAAGTGAGGAAAGTACTCTTTGCGCCATTCACTTAGGAGTGACCAGCAACGTTTATTTTACATATGGCTCAACCAGTTCACGACTTCCAGTCTTAGACCAAGTATCCGCTGGGTAGCCAAAAAAGCACGAAAGTGAGAAGGCGAACTATCTCTCCCCAGGTTTGGTTTGAAATAAAAAATAACAGGTGATCCAAGTAGAGGTACTTCAAACGTCAAGCACGTAGTGAAAAAATATAACAGCCGTAGCTGAGAGTGTATACGAAGACTGTGGAAAGTTGATTCGGCGCCGTTCCTAGCAACTCAGACAGACATATGGAATGACTTGGCGCATTTTATGTTGAGATCTTAAATTGAAACCTTACAAAATACAGCTTTTGCAAGAATTGAAGGCGCTCGACTTTCCCAGGCGACATCGCTTCGCTCTAGGGTCTCTTGAAAAGTTCCAAGGCGATCCGACGTTTTTGTTCAGCAAGCAAGTTTGTTCAGCAATGAAACCCATTTCTGGCTTAATGGGTATGCGAACGGGCCGCATTTAGGACGAAGAGCAACCTGAAGAGAAAACAAGGGTTTGGTGTGATTTGTGAGCTGGTGGAATCATCATATCTCTTCAAATATGCTACCGGTGAGAACGAAACCGCCAATAGCGACCGTTATCTTGCCATGATAACCGACTATTTGATGCCTGAAAGTGAAGCTCGTGATCTCGGCGACATTTGGTTTTTTGAACAAGATGGCGCCACTTCCCACACATCGCATCAATCAATGGATTTATTGAGAGAACACTTCGATGAGCAGATAATTTCACATTTTGGACCGGTCGACTGGCCACCAAAATCGTGTGAACTTACACAGTTAGACTTTTTTGTAGGAATATGTAGAGTCTAAAGTCTATGCAGACAATCCCGCTTCGGTTCAGGCCTTGGAGCAAAACATCATGCCTGTCAGTCGCCAGTTACCAATCGAAATGCTCGAACGAGTCATCGAAAATTGAACTCAATGGATGCACCATCTGAGAGTTCAACATTTAAAAGGGATAATCTACAAAAAACAAATGTCAAAGAATGTTCTATCGAAGAAAGAGTAGAGAATCTCGAAATTGATCAAATATATATATTCATTGCTAGGTCGGCATCGAAAAGTAGTTTAAAAAGTAGTAAAAGACAATAAAATTACTTTGCCTGGTTTTTTTTCGTGTAAAAAAATATTTTATTACTATTTATTGTTGAATTCACCACAAATTTCACAAAACAACACCACAAGCTGTCAATTTTACCACAATTTTCTTTAAATAAAATGCGTATTTTTAACTGTAAAAACAAATTGCTCGCCTTGGCAATGATTTTGATATTTATTTACATATTTTTTTATTTTTTTTTTCTTGAATTATTTTTTTTTTTAATTTTTTTTTAATTTTTTAATTTTTTTAAAACTTTTTTTTTAATTTTTTTTATTAATATTTTCTTTTTATTTTTTTTTTTTTTGCTTCACTCACTGGCTTTCATATTCACCGCAGCACACGCTTTGTTGCATTTCGATTACGACTAGTTAATATTTGTGTTGTTGTTATTGTTGGCTTTGTAATCACTATTAATAACGGCACTGTTTCGTGTGACTTTGTCATCTTTTTATTTGCGTTGTGATGTCAAGCCAAAATCTATTAAATCATTTTATTTACTCGAAACGAGCGGAAAGCGAGCCATTAACGGTGTTGCGTTGCTGCTTGTTTTCATTCGGCGTTTTTGGCTTTAGAATTTATTGCTTTTTAATGCTATGGTTGCAACTGCGTTTGGGGTACAGCTGCGCTCGCTGTCTCGCCATAAACGGCGCTGATTTCGCTCAACACTTCGACGACAGTGATTTCGTGTATTTTGCTTGTTTTTATTGGTTATTATTGGTGTTGTGTTGTTGCAATTTTTTCACTTCATAATTTCCGGCTTTGACGGCGAAGATTTACTTTTTAATGCCGGCTGTGTATTATGGCACTTCGTTAGCACACTACACGAGCACAATAACAACAACGTCGGGTAAAAATTTACGCTAAATCGGTGTGTTAACTTAGCGGCTAAGTATTACGTAGAGCTGCACACTTTTTCGCGCATTTAATTCAGCTAAAAATTGATTCAGAAAAAATTTAATTTTATATGCACACACAGTTAACCGCTTAATTTTCCGTTATTTATAGCTACTAATACTTTAAGGCATGTTCCCTGGCTTCAGAAAATTTTCGCGAAATCTTTCGCTCTGCTTTTCCATGCACTTTGTTTGCTCACTCTTCTATTTTCGAGCCTTTCACATGCGTCTCCTGCGCCCGGCGCGTGCCGACACGACGCAGAGAGCGAGTGACCACCGCAAACACAAGCACTTTGGCATCACAGCGAAATTTCAACTCTGACTTCAGCGGCTCGACGCACTGCGCACGAAGGGTCTGTGTGCTGCCGTTATGTACTATTGCGGTTGGTGGGTGGTTGCAGGCGCCCTGCAGTACCGCAGTATGAACTTTTGCACACCAGCGCCAGTTGGAGAATTAATAAGTTGGCC